>NW_026136720.1:0-357500 GCF_905237075.1 Dicentrarchus labrax
TTTCTTAATCTTAGCCCTTACCTCTTAATCTTATCCTAACCCTAACCTAAGCCCTTATCCTAAACCTAAACCTAACCTAAGCCCTTATCCTAAACCTAACTTCAATTTTATCCTAACCCTAACCCTAAGCCCAGTCCTGAACCTAACCTTCCCTCAATTCTAAACTCTAACTTTAACCCCCTTTTTTTTAATAAACAGTCTAAAACAAAACATTTTATATACAACCATTAATATTAATAATAATAATAAATATATTCATTCATTCCATCAACAACAATAAAAATACTTAAGGGGATAATATAATAGGATACTATTTCATATACTTTAACATTTATATTAACAATTATAAATAAAAAATAAATACGTATTTTTATCATTAATTAAATATCTACATTAATCTCATAACAAATTTAACATACAAATTACACAGACAGACCCTATTTAATAATCTCATATTACTTTTAAAGACCTATTCATATTATTTTTAAGATCTATTCATTAGGGAAGTGTTCTTGAAACTAAATTTAGAAATTGTAAACTCAAAAAAGAAAAAAAGGGGAGGGTATAAATACAACATGAGGGGAGCTCCGGTCATTTCTCATCTGACTACCGAAGGAGCTACATCTCAGAGAGCCATCGGAGACTTAGCCATTTGAGCGTTTTTGAGTGTGCCTACCTGAAGAAGACCCATCTGGGTCGAAACGTCGTTTCGGCACACCTTCCTTAGTTAGTTATATATATATTTTCTTTATAAATTATAAACAGTATATTTTTGTTTTGTTTTTTTTTTTATACATAGTTATTTTAGGGGAATTATCCTTTCTCTTTAGAAAGCGCCTTTAGTTGTTTGGTTTTTATTCTATTTTATTTTCTAACTATATACACTTTATTTACATATTTACATATCTACATATTTACATATTTACATATTCACAGTCCCAGCCCAGATGGCTGAAGACGGGTGGCACATGGTGCGTAACAAACGCCACCGCACCTATCCACCACGTAGGGACCGGGGATATCAGGGTTTTCGTGGGTGGACGGACCGTGCTCCCCCTGTCTCCTCCGGGAGCAGGGCTCAGTTCCCCTCACCCTAACCGGCCAGCGCCTCCCCCCGTAGACTCACGGTTTTCCCGTCCCCAATTCCGTTCTTATGCAGACGCAGTGCGTGCTCAACCCATGGCCAGCCCGGAGGTGGGTTCCTCCAAGAGCTTACGGGCCAGAGGTTGGCGCCAGGCAGCGGATCCCCGGCTGGGGAGACTGATTCGTACGATACATGGAGTTATTCGACAGGTTCACCATCTACAAAATGTGTCTCCAAAGCCGGGTAAGCCAGAGCCCCGGATGATCTCCAGGATGGTGGAGATCTTGTCAGACATGATCAAGCCTGCTGCTCCGACACAGCGCACATTGGATTTGATTTCTGGCTAACGCCAAGAACTGGGGTCATAATACTTACCTCATCTTGACGGAACACTATCAAGATAGTCTTGATAATCTTCTGGAGAAACTGTCTGGCCTTCTTACCCCGGACTGGAGAGAAGCCTTCACTGTTGCGGTTCGCTGGGCCAGAAGGAACTTGTCTCGCCTCTCACAGGAGGTTATTGATCATGTTGAGGCCTTGATTACCAGTAGACTGGAAACGCCTACAGTTCCGGTCCAGACACAGCCACCAGATTCGCAACTAGCGACCGCGGTCGCAGCCCAGACTGGTGTCCAACGACAACCAGTGGTTGGAACATCAGTGGCCACAATGACAGACCAAGCTGGTCTGGATTTGGTTGAGGGGCAGGAGACCCCAACAGTGGAAAGACCCCCTCTAGAACAGAGGGAGCCTCGCACAAGACCAAGAACCACTGGGGGTGTTATCTTGAGAGAGGACAATGATCTTTTACAGGGACCCGAGCCTGCTCCTGTCGAAGAGTCCAGAGTCATTTGGGAGAACCCTATCTCCGACATGGGGAGATATTTCGACGAACTGGAGGCTGAAGAAGAGAGAGAGGCAGCTGAAGCCTTGGCTGTACAGGTCCCAGCACAAGTCGTTCAGGTCCACCAGGAAAGTTCCCTGGATGAGGACATTTTCGAGGAGTCCTTTGATCGTTTCTCTGATCCAGAACCTCCGAGGTTTAAAGTGACTAGACACCCCAATACTCAAAGGAAGCTTACAGATTGGAATTTGGTTGTGACTAAGAAGTGGCTGGTTATTGGAGATTCAAATCTCAGCAGCTTCCCGGACTTCTTTAACAAAGACCTGCAGATAGAGTGTTATCCGGGCAGTCACTTTCGCCACGGTCAGGCCCTTATGGAAAAGACCTCACTACCAACTACAGTTGTAGTTGAGAAGGTGGTCTTGGCTTTTTGGGATCAACGGTAGGGAAAACAAAGTGGAAACTACCGTCAAAAATGTACAAGGGAGTTCTTAGGGTCCACTAAACGTAAGTTTCCTTATGCGGAGATTTGGATCCCACAAGTCAACTTCTCCCCCGCATCTCCCTATAGAGGAACAGGATAATTTGGAAGCCCTGAACTCCCACCTTGAGAGGAATATGCCTCACATTCCTCTCCTCTCAGAAGCCTTGTTCCAGACAGAGGCTGATGATATACATTGGACGCCGGAAACGGCAAGGGCCATCTTTGAGCACTGGATGTCGTATTTAAACTCCAGCACCCCCTAAGTCTGGAGCAGGAGGGGGTGGAAGGGAGTACGATCCTTCCAGGCACAAGAGGTGGTGGTTTTGGCTAAAGCGTTCAAGCTTACCAAACCACAATTTAGCCTTTTAAGCAGAGGTCTTTCATTTATTCCAACATTAGATATTGGCAGGGATCAAAAATCACAATTCCAATCGGATATGCAAAATTACCATCGAAAAATCAAATTAGCAGCTTTTTTAAAAATTCAAAAAACAAAAATGGAATTCTACCTTTTGTTGGTCCGTCTAATTGGACTCCAGGGATGGAACAATTGCCACCGGAGATTCAAACTTTAATTCAGGAAGATCAGAACAATTTTAAAAAACATTACAAATCTATACGGGAACAATTTAATATTTCAAGGGAAGAGGTTAAAGCGTTAAGAGAATTGAAGAACATAAAACACATTGTCATTAAACCAGCTGATAAGGGGTCAGCGGTTGTTATTCTAAGCAGGGAACATTATATTTTAGAAGCAGAAAGACAATTAAATGATACAGTATACTATAAAAAATTAGAAAAACCTATTTACATGGACACTATTCCTATGGTACTTAATATATTAGATACTTTAAAAACAAAAAAATTCATTAACCATAAACAGAGACAATACTTAATAGGTAATATACAGCCCCGAGAAAGGCGTTTTTATATTTTGCCAAAAATTCATAAGGAACCAACAAAATGGACAATTCCATACGAACTTCCCCCAGGAGACCAATTGTGTCCGATTGTGGAAGTGAGACATACTACACAGCCGAGTACCTTGAATATTTTTTAACTCCGCTGTCTGTGAGGCACCCTGCCTATATTCGTGACACCTATCATTTTGTTGAAATAATTAAAGATTTACAGGTCCCCCCAGATTTTTATTTTTTCTCGTTTGATGTAGACAATTTATATACCAATATCCCCATTACTGCTGGCATAGCTTGTGTTAAAAAAATATTTACAAAATACCCTGATCCCAAAAGGCCTGATGACGAATTATTAAAATTATTAGAAATTAATTTGATTAGAAATGACTTTATGTTCAACGATAAATATTATTTACAAATTAAAGGTACGGCAATGGGCAAAAAATTTGCACCTGCCTACGCTAACATTTACATGGCCAATTGGGAGGAAGAAGTGTTTTTGAAATGTCAGAAAAAGCCAGCCCATTATTTTAGATATCTTGATGATATCTGGGGAATCTGGGAGGGGATCGGAGGAGGAATTCGCAACTTTCTTGGATATATTAAATTCACATGACCCCTCAATTCAATTAAAATCTGAAATAAATAAACAAAGTATCGATTTTTTTGGATACTACAGTCTTCAAAGGACCAGATTTTTTGAACAATTTAAAATTAGAAATTAAAGTTTTTTCAAAAGTACAGATACGCATGCATTGCTACATAGGGAGAGTTTCCATCCAAAACATACTTTCAGGGGTATTGTTAAATCCCAATTGCTCAGATTTCATCGTATCTGTTCTAGGGAAGAAGACTTCCGCATTGCAGCGGCTACCTTATTCAGGGCCCTGCGTAAGCGGGGGTATGGGAGGACCTTTCTCAGACATTGCCTCCATACCTTCCGTGAAACCAAGGTCAGGGGTCAAAGGAATTTAATTCCCCTCATTACGAAATTTTCCTCCATTAGTAAAATATTAAATAGCAAATTTAAGAGGAATTTTGCTAGCCATGGTGACCTGATTCCCGATTCAGAGGTTATCTCGGCCTATAAGAGAAATAAAAATTTAGCAGACATTTTAGTACAGGCCAAATTACCACCATTGACCCGGGATAAGTCACTCATGATAGATACACAATTTTCTAAATTAAAATTTATCAAAAATCAAAAAACTAAGGATCTTCACCAGATCATACAGAGCTTCAGCACGAGATCTAAGAATTGCGTTTATGTTCTTTTTGCACTATATGCGGGATACAGTATGTTGGAGAAACAAAAAATGATCTGTCCACCCGCATGATGCAGCATAGATATAACATAATTAATAATAAAGAAACGGACACGCTTTTGGTTAGACATTTTTTAATTCATGGCTATGATTCACTTAGGATGGCGGGATTGGAAAGAAACACTTCTTGGTCGGATGGGGATAGGAAGAAAAGGGAGAGAGTTTGGATTTTTACATTGGGAACAAGGGAACCATTTGGTTTAAATAGGAAAACAAATTAATCCATGTCACACCCAACCATGTTCCCTAACCCTAACCCTAACCCACATATCCTAGACCTGACTTTATAACCCCTTTTCCCTAAAAAGCCTAACCCTAACCCTTACCCTAACCCTAACCCTAATTCCAACTCTTCGTTTCCCTAACCCTAACCTTAACCCTAACCCTAACCCTAACCCTAACCCTAACCCTAACCCTAAACCTAACCCTAACCCAACTCTTATCCTTATTTCTTAATCTTAGCCCTTACCTCTTAATCTTATCCTAACCCTAACCTAAGCCCTTATCCTAAACCTAAACCTAACCTAAGCCCTTATCCTAAACCTAACTTCAATTTTATCCTAACCCTAACCCTAAGCCCAGTCCTGAACCTAACCTTCCCTCAATTCTAAACTCTAACTTTAACCCCCTTTTTTAATAAACAGTCTAAAACAAAACATTTTATATACAACCATTAATATTAATAATAATAATAAATATATTCATTCATTCCATCAACAACAATAAAAATACTTAAGGGGATAATATAATAGGATACTATTTCATATACTTTAACATTTATATTAACAATTATAAATAAAAAATAAATACGTATTTTTATCATTAATTAAATATCTACATTAATCTCATAACAAATTTAACATACAAATTACACAGACAGACCCTATTTAATAATCTCATATTACTTTTAAGACCTATTCATATTATTTTTAAGATCTATTCATTAGGGAAGTGTTCTTGAAACTAAATTTAGAAATTGTAAACTCAAAAAAAGAAAAAAAGGGAGGGTATAAATACAACATGAGGGAGCTCCGGTCATTTCTCATCTGACTACCGAAGGAGCTACATCTCAGAGAGCCATCGGAGACTTAGCCATTTGAGCGTTTTTGAGTGTGCCTACCTGAAGAAGACCCATCTGGGTCGAAACGTCGTTCGGCACACCTTCCTTAGTTAGTTATATATATATTTTCTTTATAAATTATAAACAGTATATTTTTGTTTTTTGTTTTTTATACATAGTTATTTTAGGGGAATTATCCTTTCTCTTTAGAAAGCGCCTTTAGTTGTTTGGTTTTTATTCTATTTTATTTTCTAACTATATACACTTTATTTACATATTTACATATCTACATATTTACATTTTTACATATTCACAATCCCAGCCCAGATGGCTGAAGACGGGTGGCACTTGGTGCGTAACAAACGCCACCGCACCTATCCACCACGTAGGGACCGGGGATATCAGGGTTTTCGTGGGTGGACGGACCGTGCTCCCCCTGTCTCCTCCGGGAGCAGGGCTCAGTTCCCTCACCCTAACCGGCCAGCGCCTCCCCCCGTAGACTCACGGTTTTCCCGTCCCCAATTCCGTTCTTATGCAGAAGCAGTGCGTGCTAACCCATGGCCAGCCCGGAGGTGGGTTCCTCCAAGAGCTTACGGGCCAGAGGTTAGGCGCCAGGCAGCGGATCCCCGGCTGGGGAGACTGATTCGTACGATACATGGAGTTATTCGACAGGTTCACCACCTACAAAATGTGTCTCCAAAGCCGGGTAAGCCAGAGCCCCGGATGATCTCCAGGATGGTGGAGATCTTGTCAGACATGATCAAGCCTGCTGCTCCGACACAGCGCACATTGGATTTGATTTCTGGCAACGCCAAGAACTGGGGTCATAATACTTACCTCATCTTGACGGAACACTATCAAGATAGTCTTGATAATCTTCTGGAGAAACTGTCTGGCCTTCTTACCCCGGACTGGAGAGAAGCCTTCACTGTTGCGGTTCGCTGGGCCAGAAGGAACTTGTCTCGCCTCTCACAGGAGGTTATTGATCATGTTGAGGCCTTGATTACCAGTAGACTGGAAACGCCTACAGTTCCGGTCCAGACACAGCCACCGGATCCGCAACTAGCGACCGCGGTCGCAGCCCAGACTGGTGTCCAACGACAACCAGTGGTTGGAACATCAGTGGCCACAATGACAGACCAAGCTGGTCTGGATTTGGTTGAGGGGCAGGAGACCCCAACAGTGGAAAGACCCCCTCTAGAACAGAGGGAGCCTCGCACAAGACCAAGAACCACTGGGGGTGTTATCTTGAGAGAGGACAATGATCTTTTACAGGGACCCGAGCCTGCTCCTGTCGAAGAGTCCAGAGTCATTTGGGAGAACCCTATCTCCGACATGGGGAGATATTTCGACGAACTGGAGGCTGAAGAAGAGAGAGAGGCAGCTGAAGCCTTGGCTGTACAGGTCCCAGCACAAGTCGTTCAGGTCCACCAGGAAAGTTCCCTGGATGAGGACATTTTCGAGGAGTCCTTTGATCGTTTCTCTGATCCAGAACCTCCGAGGTTTAAAGTGACTAGACACCCCAATACTCAAAGGAAGCTTACAGATTGGAATTTGGTTGTGACTAAGAAGTGGCTGGTTATTGGAGATTCAAATCTCAGCAGCTTCCCGGACTTCTTTAACAAAGACCTGCAGATAGAGTGTTATCCGGGCAGTCACTTTCGCCACGGTCAGGCCCTTATGGAAAAGACCTCACTACCAACTACAGTTGTAGTTGAGAAGGTGGTCTTGGCTTTTGGGATCAACGGTAGGGAAAACAAAGTGGAAACTACCGTCAAAAATGTACAGGGAGTTCTTAGGTCCACTAAACGTAAGTTTCCTTATGCGGAGATTTGGATCCCACAAGTCAACTTCTCCCCGCATCTCCCTATAGAGGAACAGGATAATTTGGAAGCCCTGAACTCCCACCTTGAGAGGAATATGCCTCACATTCCTCTCCTCTCAGAAGCCTTGTTCCAGACAGAGGCTGATGATATACATTGGACGCCGGAAACGGCAAGGGCCATCTTTGAGCACTGGATGTCGTATTTAAACTCCAACACCCCCTAAGTCTGGAGCAGGAGGGGGTGGAAGGAGTACGATCCTTCCAGGCACAAGAGGTGGTGGTTTTGGCTAAAGCGTTCAAGCTTACCAAACCACAATTTAGCCTTTTAAGCAGAGGTCTTTCATTTATTCCAACATTAGATATTGGCAGGGATCAAAAATCACAATTCCAATCGGATATGCAAAATTACCATCGAAAAATCAAATTAGCAGCTTTTTTTAAAAATTCAAAAAACAAAAATGGAATTCTACCTTTTGTTGGTCCGTCTAATTGGACTCCAGGGATGGAACAATTGCCACCGGAGATTCAAACTTTAATTCAGGAAGATCAGAACAATTTTAAAAAACATTACAAATCTATACGGGAACAATTTAATATTTCAAGGGAAGAGGTTAAAGCGTTAAGAGAATTGAAGAACATAAAACACATTGTCATTAAACCAGCTGATAAGGGGTCAGCGGTTGTTATTCTAAGCAGGGAACATTATATTTTAGAAGCAGAAAGACAATTAAATGATACAGTATACTATAAAAAATTAGAAAAACCTATTTACATGGACACTATTCCTATGGTACTTAATATATTAGATACTTTAAAAACAAAAAAATTCATTAACCATAAACAGAGACAATACTTAATAGGTAATATACAGCCCCGAGAAAGGCGTTTTTATATTTTGCCAAAAATTCATAAGGAACCAACAAAATGGACAATTCCATACGAACTTCCCCCAGGGAGACCAATTGTGTCCGATTGTGGAAGTGAGACATACTACACAGCCGAGTACCTTGAATATTTTTTAACTCCGCTGTCTGTGAGGCACCCTGCCTATATTCGTGACACCTATCATTTTGTTGAAATAATTAAAGATTTACAGGTCCCCCCCAGATTTTTATTTTTTCTCGTTTGATGTAGACAATTTATATACCAATATCCCCATTACTGCTGGCATAGCTTGTGTTAAAAAAATATTTACAAAATACCCTGATCCCAAAAGGCCTGATGACGAATTATTAAAATTATTAGAAATTAATTTGATTAGAAATGACTTTATGTTCAACGATAAATATTATTTACAAATTAAAGGTACGGCAATGGGCAAAAAATTTGCACCTGCCTACGCTAACATTTACATGGCCAATTGGGAGGAAGAAGTGTTTTTGAAATGTCAGAAAAAGCCAGCCCATTATTTTAGATATCTTGATGATATCTGGGGAATCTGGGAGGGATCGGAGGAGGAATTCGCAACTTTCTTGGATATATTAAATTCACATGACCCCTCAATTCAATTAAAATCTGAAATAAATAAACAAAGTATCGATTTTTTGGATACTACAGTCTTCAAAGGACCAGATTTTTTGAACAATTTAAAATTAGAAATTAAAGTTTTTTTCAAAAGTACAGATACGCATGCATTGCTACATAGGGAGAGTTTCCATCCAAAACATACTTTCAGGGGTATTGTTAAATCCCAATTGCTCAGATTTCATCGTATCTGTTCTAGGGAAGAAGACTTCCGCATTGCAGCGGCTACCTTATTCAGGGCCCTGCGTAGCGGGGTATGGGAGGACCTTTCTCAGACATTGCCTCCATACCTTCCGTGAAACCAAGGTCAGGGGTCAAAGGAATTTAATTCCCCTCATTACGAAATTTTCCTCCATTAGTAAAATATTAAATAGCAAATTTAAGAGGAATTTTGCTAGCCATGGTGACCTGATTCCCGATTCAGAGGTTATCTCGGCCTATAAGAGAAATAAAAATTTAGCAGACATTTTAGTACAGGCCAAATTACCACCATTGACCCGGGATAAGTCACTCATGATAGATACACAATTTTCTAAATTAAAATTTATCAAAAATCAAAAAACTAAGGATCTTCACCAGATCATACAGAGCTTCAGCACGAGATCTAAGAATTGCGTTTATGTTCTTTTTTTGCACTATATGCGGGATACAGTATGTTGGAGAAACAAAAAATGATCTGTCCACCCGCATGATGCAGCATAGATATAACATAATTAATAATAAAGAAACGGACACGCTTTTGGTTAGACATTTTTTAATTCATGGCTATGATTCACTTAGGATGGCGGGATTGGAAAGAAACACTTCTTGGTCGGATGGGGATAGGAAGAAAAGGGAGAGAGTTTGGATTTTTACATTGGGAACAAGGGAACCATTTGGTTTAAATAGGAAAACAAATTAATCCATGTCACACCCAACCATGTTCCCTAAACCTAACCTTAACCCACATATCCTAGACCTGACTTTATAACCCCTTTTCCCTAAAAAAGCCTATCCCAATCCCTTTTCCTAACCCTAACCCTAATTCCAACTCTTCGTTTCTAATCCCAGCCTTAACCTCTTAATTTTATCCTAAACCTAACCTAGTCCCTTTGCCTAAACCTAATTTTGATCCCAACTCTTATCCTTATTTCTTAATCTTAGCCCTTACCTCTTAATCTTATCCTAACCCTAACCTAAGCCCTTATCCTAAACCTAAACCTAACCTAAGCCCTTATCCTAAACCTAACTTCAATTTTATCCTAACCCTAACCCTAAGCCCAGTCCTGAACCTAACCTTCCCTCAATTCTAAACTCTAACTTTAACCCCCCCTTTTTTTTAATAAACAGTCTAAAACAAAACATTTTATATACAACCATTAATATTAATAATAATAATAAATATATTCATTCATTCCATCAACAACAATAAAAATACTTAAGGGGATAATATAATAGGATACTATTTCATATACTTTAACATTTATATTAACAATTATAAATAAAAAATAAATACGTATTTTTATCATTAATTAAATATCTACATTAATCTCATAACAAATTTAACATACAAATTACACAGACAGACCCTATTTAATAATCTCATATTACTTTTAAGACCTATTCATATTATTTTTAAGATCTATTCATTAGGGAAGTGTTCTTGAAACTAAATTTAGAAATTGTAAACTCAAAAAAAGAAAAAAAGGGGAGGGTATAAATACAACATGAGGGAGCTCCGGTCATTTCTCATCTGACTACCGAAGGAGCTACATCTCAGAGAGCCATCGGAGACTTAGCCATTTGAGCGTTTTTGAGTGTGCCTACCTGAAGAAGACCCATCTGGGTCGAAACGTCGTTTCGGCACACCTTCCTTAGTTAGTTATATATATATTTTCTTTATAAATTATAAACAGTATATTTTTGTTTTTTGTTTTTTATACATAGTTATTTTAGGGGAATTATCCTTTCTCTTTAGAAAGCGCCTTTAGTTGTTTGGTTTTTATTCTATTTTATTTTCTAACTATATACACTTTATTTACATATTTACATATCTACATATTTACATATTTACATATTCACAGTCCCAGCCCAGATGGCTGAAGACGGGTGGCACTTGGTGCGTAACAAACGCCACCGCACCTATCCACCACGTAGGGACCGGGGATATCAGGGTTTTCGTGGGTGGACGGACCGTGCTCCCCCTGTCTCCTCCGGGAGCAGGGCTCAGTTCCCTCACCCTAACCGGCCAGCGCCTCCCCCGTAGACTCACGGTTTTCCCGTCCCCAATTCCGTTCTTATGCAGACGCAGTGCGTGCTAACCCATGGCCAGCCCGGAGGTGGGTTCCTCCAAGAGCTTACGGGCCAGAGGTTAGGCGCCAGGCAGCGGATCCCCGGCTGGGGAGACTGATTCGTACGATACATGGAGTTATTCGACAGGTTCACCACCTACAAAATGTGTCTCCAAAGCCGGGTAAGCCAGAGCCCCGGATGATCTCCAGGATGGTGGAGATCTTGTCAGACATGATCAAGCCTGCTGCTCCGACACAGCGCACATTGGATTTGATTTCTGGCAACGCCAAGAACTGGGGTCATAATACTTACCTCATCTTGACGGAACACTATCAAGATAGTCTTGATAATCTTCTGGAGAAACTGTCTGGCCTTCTTACCCCGGACTGGAGAGAAGCCTTCACTGTTGCGGTTCGCTGGGCCAGAAGGAACTTGTCTCGCCTCTCACAGGAGGTTATTGATCATGTTGAGGCCTTGATTACCAGTAGACTGGAAACGCCTACAGTTCCGGTCCAGACACAGCCACCGGATCCGCAACTAGCGACCGCGGTCGCAGCCCAGACTGGTGTCCAACGACAACCAGTGGTTGGAACATCAGTGGCCACAATGACAGACCAAGCTGGTCTGGATTTGGTTGAGGGGCAGGAGACCCCAACAGTGGAAAGACCCCCTCTAGAACAGAGGGAGCCTCGCACAAGACCAAGAACCACTGGGGGTGTTATCTTGAGAGAGGACAATGATCTTTTACAGGGACCCGAGCCTGCTCCTGTCGAAGAGTCCAGAGTCATTTGGGAGAACCCTATCTCCGACATGGGGAGATATTTCGACGAACTGGAGGCTGAAGAAGAGAGAGAGGCAGCTGAAGCCTTGGCTGTACAGGTCCCAGCACAAGTCGTTCAGGTCCACCAGGAAAGTTCCCTGGATGAGGACATTTTCGAGGAGTCCTTTGATCGTTTCTCTGATCCAGAACCTCCGAGGTTTAAAGTGACTAGACACCCCAATACTCAAAGGAAGCTTACAGATTGGAATTTGGTTGTGACTAAGAAGTGGTTGGTTATTGGAGATTCAAATCTCAGCAGCTTCCCGGACTTCTTTAACAAAGACCTGCAGATAGAGTGTTATCCGGGCAGTCACTTTCGCCACGGTCAGGCCCTTATGGAAAAGACCTCACTACCAACTACAGTTGTAGTTGAGAAGGTGGTCTTGGCTTTTGGGATCAACGGTAGGGAAAACAAAGTGGAAACTACCGTCAAAAATGTACAGGGAGTTCTTAGGTCCACTAAACGTAAGTTTCCTTATGCGGAGATTTGGATCCCACAAGTCAACTTCTCCCCCGCATCTCCCTATAGAGGAACAGGATAATTTGGAAGCCCTGAACTCCCACCTTGAGAGGAATATGCCTCACATTCCTCTCCTCTCAGAAGCCTTGTTCCAGACAGAGGCTGATGATATACATTGGACGCCGGAAACGGCAAGGGCCATCTTTGAGCACTGGATGTCGTATTTAAACTCCAACACCCCCTAAGTCTGGAGCAGGAGGGGGTGGAAGGAGTACGATCCTTCCAGGCACAAGAGGTGGTGGTTTTGGCTAAAGCGTTCAAGCTTACCAAACCACAATTTAGCCTTTTAAGCAGAGGTCTTTCATTTATTCCAACATTAGATATTGGCAGGGATCAAAAATCACAATTCCAATCGGATATGCAAAATTACCATCGAAAAATCAAATTAGCAGCTTTTTTTAAAAATTCAAAAAACAAAAATGGAATTCTACCTTTTGTTGGTCCGTCTAATTGGACTCCAGGGATGGAACAATTGCCACCGGAGATTCAAACTTTAATTCAGGAAGATCAGAACAATTTTAAAAAACATTACAAATCTATACGGGAACAATTTAATATTTCAAGGGAAGAGGTTAAAGCGTTAAGAGAATTGAAGAACATAAAACACATTGTCATTAAACCAGCTGATAAGGGGTCAGCGGTTGTTATTCTAAGCAGGGAACATTATATTTTAGAAGCAGAAAGACAATTAAATGATACAGTATACTATAAAAAATTAGAAAAACCTATTTACATGGACACTATTCCTATGGTACTTAATATATTAGATACTTTAAAAACAAAAAAATTCATTAACCATAAACAGAGACAATACTTAATAGGTAATATACAGCCCCGAGAAAGGCGTTTTTATATTTTGCCAAAAATTCATAAGGAACCAACAAAATGGACAATTCCATACGAACTTCCCCCAGGGAGACCAATTGTGTCCGATTGTGGAAGTGAGACATACTACACAGCCGAGTACCTTGAATATTTTTTAACTCCGCTGTCTGTGAGGCACCCTGCCTATATTCGTGACACCTATCATTTTGTTGAAATAATTAAAGATTTACAGGTCCCCCCAGATTTTTATTTTTTCTCGTTTGATGTAGACAATTTATATACCAATATCCCCATTACTGCTGGCATAGCTTGTGTTAAAAAAATATTTACAAAATACCCTGATCCCAAAAGGCCTGATGACGAATTATTAAAATTATTAGAAATTAATTTGATTAGAAATGACTTTATGTTCAACGATAAATATTATTTACAAATTAAAGGTACGGCAATGGGCAAAAAATTTGCACCTGCCTACGCTAACATTTACATGGCCAATTGGGAGGAAGAAGTGTTTTTGAAATGTCAGAAAAAGCCAGCCCATTATTTTAGATATCTTGATGATATCTGGGGAATCTGGGAGGGATCGGAGGAGGAATTCGCAACTTTCTTGGATATATTAAATTCACATGACCCCTCAATTCAATTAAAATCTGAAATAAATAAACAAAGTATCGATTTTTTGGATACTACAGTCTTCAAAGGACCAGATTTTTTGAACAATTTAAAATTAGAAATTAAAGTTTTTTTCAAAAGTACAGATACGCATGCATTGCTACATAGGGAGAGTTTCCATCCAAAACATACTTTCAGGGGTATTGTTAAATCCCAATTGCTCAGATTTCATCGTATCTGTTCTAGGGAAGAAGACTTCCGCATTGCAGCGGCTACCTTATTCAGGGCCCTGCGTAAGCGGGGGTATGGGAGGACCTTTCTCAGACATTGCCTCCATACCTTCCGTGAAACCAAGGTCAGGGGTCAAAGGAATTTAATTCCCCTCATTACGAAATTTTCCTCCATTAGTAAAATATTAAATAGCAAATTTAAGAGGAATTTTGCTAGCCATGGTGACCTGATTCCCGATTCAGAGGTTATCTCGGCCTATAAGAGAAATAAAAATTTAGCAGACATTTTAGTACAGGCCAAATTACCACCATTGACCCGGGATAAGTCACTCATGATAGATACACAATTTTCTAAATTAAAATTTATCAAAAATCAAAAAACTAAGGATCTTCACCAGATCATACAGAGCTTCAGCACGAGATCTAAGAATTGCGTTTATGTTCTTTTTGCACTATATGCGGGATACAGTATGTTGGAGAAACAAAAAATGATCTGTCCACCCGCATGATGCAGCATAGATATAACATAATTAATAATAAAGAAACGGACACGCTTTTGGTTAGACATTTTTTAATTCATGGCTATGATTCACTTAGGATGGCGGGATTGGAAAGAAACATTTGTTGGTCGGATGGGGATAGGAAGAAAAGGGAGAGAGTTTGGATTTTTACATTGGGAACAAGGGAACCATTTGGTTTAAATAGGAAAACAAATTAATCCATGTCACACCCAACCATGTTCCCTAAACCTAACCTTAACCCACATATCCTAGACCTGACTTTATAACCCCTTTTCCCTAAAAAGCCTATCCCAATCCCTTTTCCTAACCCTAACCCTAATTCCAACTCTTCGTTTCTAATCCCAGCCTTAACCTCTTAATTTTATCCTAAACCTAACCTAGTCCCTTTGCCTAAACCTAACTTTGATCCCAACTCTTATCCTTATTTCTTAATCTTAGCCCTTACCTCTTAATCTTATCCTAACCCTAACCTAAGCCCTTATCCTAAACCTAAACCTAACCTAAGCCCTTATCCTAAACCTAACTTCAATTTTATCCTAACCCTAACCCTAAGCCCAGTCCTGAACCTAACCTTCCCTCAATTCTAAACTCTAACTTTAACCCCCTTTTTTTAATAAACAGTCTAAAACAAAACATTTTATATACAACCATTAATATTAATAATAATAATAAATATATTCATTCATTCCATCAACAACAATAAAAATACTTAAGGGGATAATATAATAGGATACTATTTCATATACTTTAACATTTATATTAACAATTATAAATAAAAAATAAATACGTATTTTTATCATTAATTAAATATCTACATTAATCTCATAACAAATTTAACATACAAATTACACAGACAGACCCTATTTAATAATCTCATATTACTTTTAAGACCTATTCATATTATTTTTAAGATCTATTCATTAGGGAAGTGTTCTTGAAACTAAATTTAGAAATTGTAAACTCAAAAAAAAAAAAAAAAGGGGAGGGTATAAATACAACATGAGGGAGCTCCGGTCATTTCTCATCTGACTACCGAAGGAGCTACATCTCAGAGAGCCATCGGAGACTTAGCCATTTGAGCGTTTTTGAGTGTGCCTACCTGAAGAAGACCCATCTGGGTCGAAACGTCGTTTCGGCACACCTTCCTTAGTTAGTTATATATATATTTTCTTTATAAATTATAAACAGTATATTTTTGTTTTTTTGTTTTTATACATAGTTATTTTAGGGGAATTATCCTTTCTCTTTAGAAAGCGCCTTTAGTTGTTTGGTTTTTATTCTATTTTATTTTCTAACTATATACACTTTATTTACATATTTACATATCTACATATTTACATATTTACATATTCACAGTCCCAGCCCAGATGGCTGAAGACGGGTGGCACTTGGTGCGTAACAAACGCCACCGCACCTATCCACCACGTAGGGACCGGGGATATCAGGGTTTTCGTGGGTGGACGGACCGTGCTCCCCCTGTCTCCCTCCGGGGAGCAGGGCTCAGTTCCCCTCACCCTAACCGGCCAGCGCCTCCCCCGTAGACTCACGGTTTTCCCGTCCCCAATTCCGTTCTTATGCAGACGCAGTGCGTGCTAACCCATGGCCAGCCCGGAGGTGGGTTCCTCCAAGAGCTTACGGGCCAGAGGTTAGGCGCCAGGCAGCGGATCCCCGGCTGGGGAGACTGATTCGTACGATACATGGAGTTATTCGACAGGTTCACCATCTACAAAATGTGTCTCCAAAGCCGGGTAAGCCAGAGCCCCGGATGATCTCCAGGATGGTGGAGATCTTGTCAGACATGATCAAGCCTGCTGCTCCGACACAGCGCACATTGGATTTGATTTCTGGCAACGCCAAGAACTGGGGTCATAATACTTACCTCATCTTGACGGAACACTATCAAGATAGTCTTGATAATCTTCTGGAGAAACTGTCTGGCCTTCTTACCCCGGACTGGAGAGAAGCCTTCACTGTTGCGGTTCGCTGGGCCAGAAGGAACTTGTCTCGCCTCTCACAGGAGGTTATTGATCATGTTGAGGCCTTGATTACCAGTAGACTGGAAACGCCTACAGTTCCGGTCCAGACACAGCCACCGGATCCGCAACTAGCGACCGCGGTCGCAGCCCAGACTGGTGTCCAACGACAACCAGTGGTTGGAACATCAGTGGCCACAATGACAGACCAAGCTGGTCTGGATTTGGTTGAGGGGCAGGAGACCCCAACAGTGGAAAGACCCCCTCTAGAACAGAGGGAGCCTCGCACAAGACCAAGAACCACTGGGGGTGTTATCTTGAGAGAGGACAATGATCTTTTACAGGGACCCGAGCCTGCTCCTGTCGAAGAGTCCAGAGTCATTTGGGAGAACCCTATCTCCGACATGGGGAGATATTTCGACGAACTGGAGGCTGAAGAAGAGAGAGAGGCAGCTGAAGCCTTGGCTGTACAGGTCCCAGCACAAGTCGTTCAGGTCCACCAGGAAAGTTCCCTGGATGAGGACATTTTCGAGGAGTCCTTTGATCGTTTCTCTGATCCAGAACCTCCGAGGTTTAAAGTGACTAGACACCCCAATACTCAAAGGAAGCTTACAGATTGGAATTTGGTTGTGACTAAGAAGTGGTTGGTTATTGGAGATTCAAATCTCAGCAGCTTCCCGGACTTCTTTAACAAAGACCTGCAGATAGAGTGTTATCCGGGCAGTCACTTTCGCCACGGTCAGGCCCTTATGGAAAAGACCTCACTACCAACTACAGTTGTAGTTGAGAAGGTGGTCTTGGCTTTTGGGATCAACGGTAGGGAAAACAAAGTGGAAACTACCGTCAAAAATGTACAGGGAGTTCTTAGGTCCACTAAACGTAAGTTTCCTTATGCGGAGATTTGGATCCCACAAGTCAACTTCTCCCCGCATCTCCCTATAGAGGAACAGGATAATTTGGAAGCCCTGAACTCCCACCTTGAGAGGAATATGCCTCACATTCCTCTCCTCTCAGAAGCCTTGTTCCAGACAGAGGCTGATGATATACATTGGACGCCGGAAACGGCAAGGGCCATCTTTGAGCACTGGATGTCGTATTTAAACTCCAACACCCCCTAAGTCTGGAGCAGGAGGGGGTGGAAGGAGTACGATCCTTCCAGGCACAAGAGGTGGTGGTTTTGGCTAAAGCGTTCAAGCTTACCAAACCACAATTTAGCCTTTTAAGCAGAGGTCTTTCATTTATTCCAACATTAGATATTGGCAGGGATCAAAAATCACAATTCCAATCGGATATGCAAAATTACCATCGAAAAATCAAATTAGCAGCTTTTTTTAAAAATTCAAAAAACAAAAATGGAATTCTACCTTTTGTTGGTCCGTCTAATTGGACTCCAGGGATGGAACAATTGCCACCGGAGATTCAAACTTTAATTCAGGAAGATCAGAACAATTTTAAAAAACATTACAAATCTATACGGGAACAATTTAATATTTCAAGGGAAGAGGTTAAAGCGTTAAGAGAATTGAAGAACATAAAACACATTGTCATTAAACCAGCTGATAAGGGGTCAGCGGTTGTTATTCTAAGCAGGGAACATTATATTTTAGAAGCAGAAAGACAATTAAATGATACAGTATACTATAAAAAATTAGAAAAACCTATTTACATGGACACTATTCCTATGGTACTTAATATATTAGATACTTTAAAAACAAAAAAATTCATTAACCATAAACAGAGACAATACTTAATAGGTAATATACAGCCCCGAGAAAGGCGTTTTTATATTTTGCCAAAAATTCATAAGGAACCAACAAAATGGACAATTCCATACGAACTTCCCCCAGGGAGACCAATTGTGTCCGATTGTGGAAGTGAGACATACTACACAGCCGAGTACCTTGAATATTTTTTAACTCCGCTGTCTGTGAGGCACCCTGCCTATATTCGTGACACCTATCATTTTGTTGAAATAATTAAAGATTTACAGGTCCCCCCCAGATTTTTATTTTTTCTCGTTTGATGTAGACAATTTATATACCAATATCCCCATTACTGCTGGCATAGCTTGTGTTAAAAAAATATTTACAAAATACCCTGATCCCAAAAGGCCTGATGACGAATTATTAAAATTATTAGAAATTAATTTGATTAGAAATGACTTTATGTTCAACGATAAATATTATTTACAAATTAAAGGTACGGCAATGGGCAAAAAATTTGCACCTGCCTACGCTAACATTTACATGGCCAATTGGGAGGAAGAAGTGTTTTTGAAATGTCAGAAAAAGCCAGCCCATTATTTTAGATATCTTGATGATATCTGGGGAATCTGGGAGGGATCGGAGGAGGAATTCGCAACTTTCTTGGATATATTAAATTCACATGACCCCTCAATTCAATTAAAATCTGAAATAAATAAACAAAGTATCGATTTTTTGGATACTACAGTCTTCAAAGGACCAGATTTTTTGAACAATTTAAAATTAGAAATTAAAGTTTTTTTCAAAAGTACAGATACGCATGCATTGCTACATAGGGAGAGTTTCCATCCAAAACATACTTTCAGGGGTATTGTTAAATCCCAATTGCTCAGATTTCATCGTATCTGTTCTAGGGAAGAAGACTTCCGCATTGCAGCGGCTACCTTATTCAGGGCCCTGCGTAAGCGGGGGTATGGGAGGACCTTTCTCAGACATTGCCTCCATACCTTCCGTGAAACCAAGGTCAGGGGTCAAAGGAATTTAATTCCCCTCATTACGAAATTTTCCTCCATTAGTAAAATATTAAATAGCAAATTTAAGAGGAATTTTGCTAGCCATGGTGACCTGATTCCCGATTCAGAGGTTATCTCGGCCTATAAGAGAAATAAAAATTTAGCAGACATTTTAGTACAGGCCAAATTACCACCATTGACCCGGGATAAGTCACTCATGATAGATACACAATTTTCTAAATTAAAATTTATCAAAAATCAAAAAACTAAGGATCTTCACCAGATCATACAGAGCTTCAGCACGAGATCTAAGAATTGCGTTTATGTTCTTTTTTGCACTATATGCGGGATACAGTATGTTGGAGAAACAAAAAATGATCTGTCCACCCGCATGATGCAGCATAGATATAACATAATTAATAATAAAGAAACGGACACGCTTTTGGTTAGACATTTTTTATTTCATGGCTATGATTCACTTAGGATGGCGGGATTGGAAAGAAACACTTCTTGGTCGGATGGGGATAGGAAGAAAAGGGAGAGAGTTTGGATTTTTACATTGGGAACAAGGGAACCATTTGGTTTAAATAGGAAAACAAATTAATCCATGTCACACCCAACCATGTTCCCTAAACCTAACCTTAACCCACATATCCTAGACCTGACTTTATAACCCCTTTTCCCTAAAAAGCCTATCCCAATCCCTTTTCCTAACCCTAACCCTAATTCCAACTTTTCGTTTCTAATCCCAGCCTTAACCTCTTAATTTTATCCTAAACCTAACCTAGTCCCTTTGCCTAAACCTAATTTTGATCCCAACTCTTATCCTTATTTCTTAATCTTAGCCCTTACCTCTTAATCTTATCCTAACCCTAACCTAAGCCCTTATCCTAAACCTAAACCTAACCTAAGCCCTTATCCTAAACCTAACTTCAATTTTATCCTAACCCTAACCCTAAGCCCAGTCCTGAACCTAACCTTCCCTCAATTCTAAACTCTAACTTTAACCCCCCTTTTTTTAATAAACAGTCTAAAACAAAACATTTTATATACAACCATTAATATTAATAATAATAATAAATATATTCATTCATTCCATCAACAACAATAAAAATACTTAAGGGGATAATATAATAGGATACTATTTCATATACTTTAACATTTATATTAACAATTATAAATAAAAAATAAATACGTATTTTTATCATTAATTAAATATCTACATTAATCTCATAACAAATTTAACATACAAATTACACAGACAGACCCTATTTAATAATCTCATATTACTTTTAAGACCTATTCATATTATTTTTAAGATCTATTCATTAGGGAAGTGTTCTTGAAACTAAATTTAGAAATTGTAAACTCAAAAAAGAAAAAAAGGGAGGGTATAAATACAACATGAGGGAGCTCCGGTCATTTCTCATCTGACTACCGAAGGAGCTACATCTCAGAGAGCCATCGGAGACTTAGCCATTTGAGCGTTTTTGAGTGTGCCTACCTGAAGAAGACCCATCTGGGTCGAAACGTCGTTTCGGCACACCTTCCTTAGTTAGTTATATATATATTTTCTTTATAAATTATAAACAGTATATTTTTGTTTTTTGTTTTTTATACATAGTTATTTTAGGGGAATTATCCTTTCTCTTTAGAAAGCGCCTTTAGTTGTTTGGTTTTTATTCTATTTTATTTTCTAACTATATACACTTTATTTACATATTTACATATCTACATATTTACATATTTACATATTCACAGTCCCAGCCCAGATGGCTGAAGACGGGTGGCACTTGGTGCGTAACAAACGCCACCGCACCTATCCACCACGTAGGGACCGGGGGATATCAGGGTTTTCGTGGGTGGACGGACCGTGCTCCCCCTGTCTCCTCCGGGAGCAGGGCTCAGTTCCCTCACCCTAACCGGCCAGCGCCTCCCCCGTAGACTCACGGTTTTCCCGTCCCCAATTCCGTTCTTATGCAGACGCAGTGCGTGCTAACCCATGGCCAGCCCGGAGGTGGGTTCCTCCAAGAGCTTACGGGCCAGAGGTTAGGCGCCAGGCAGCGGATCCCCGGCTGGGGAGACTGATTCGTACGATACATGGAGTTATTCGACAGGTTCACCACCTACAAAATGTGTCTCCAAAGCCGGGTAAGCCAGAGCCCCGGATGATCTCCAGGATGGTGGAGATCTTGTCAGACATGATCAAGCCTGCTGCTCCGACACAGCGCACATTGGATTTGATTTCTGGCAACGCCAAGAACTGGGGTCATAATACTTACCTCATCTTGACGGAACACTATCAAGATAGTCTTGATAATCTTCTGGAGAAACTGTCTGGCCTTCTTACCCCGGACTGGAGAGAAGCCTTCACTGTTGCGGTTCGCTGGGCCAGAAGGAACTTGTCTCGCCTCTCACAGGAGGTTATTGATCATGTTGAGGCCTTGATTACCAGTAGACTGGAAACGCCTACAGTTCCGGTCCAGACACAGCCACCAGATTCGCAACTAGCGACCGCGGTCGCAGCCCAGACTGGTGTCCAACGACAACCAGTGGTTGGAACATCAGTGGCCACAATGACAGACCAAGCTGGTCTGGATTTGGTTGAGGGGCAGGAGACCCCAACAGTGGAAAGACCCCCTCTAGAACAGAGGGAGCCTCGCACAAGACCAAGAACCACTGGGGGTGTTATCTTGAGAGAGGACAATGATCTTTTACAGGGACCCGAGCCTGCTCCTGTCGAAGAGTCCAGAGTCATTTGGGACAACCCTATCTCCGACATGGGGAGATATTTCGACGAACTGGAGGCTGAAGAAGAGAGAGAGGCAGCTGAAGCCTTGGCTGTACAGGTCCCAGCACAAGTCGTTCAGGTCCACCAGGAAAGTTCCCTGGATGAGGACATTTTCGAGGAGTCCTTTGATCGTTTCTCTGATCCAGAACCTCCGAGGTTTAAAGTGACTAGACACCCCAATACTCAAAGGAAGCTTACAGATTGGAATTTGGTTGTGACTAAGAAGTGGTTGGTTATTGGAGATTCAAATCTCAGCAGCTTCCCGGACTTCTTTAACAAAGACCTGCAGATAGAGTGTTATCCGGGCAGTCACTTTCGCCACGGTCAGGCCCTTATGGAAAAGACCTCACTACCAACTACAGTTGTAGTTGAGAAGGTGGTCTTGGCTTTTGGGATCAACGGTAGGGAAAACAAAGTGGAAACTACCGTCAAAAATGTACAGGGAGTTCTTAGGTCCACTAAACGTAAGTTTCCTTATGCGGAGATTTGGATCCCACAAGTCAACTTCTCCCCGCATCTCCCTATAGAGGAACAGGATAATTTGGAAGCCCTGAACTCCCACCTTGAGAGGAATATGCCTCACATTCCTCTCCTCTCAGAAGCCTTGTTCCAGACAGAGGCTGATGATATACATTGGACGCCGGAAACGGCAAGGGCCATCTTTGAGCACTGGATGTCGTATTTAAACTCCAACACCCCCTAAGTCTGGAGCAGGAGGGGGTGGAAGGAGTACGATCCTTCCAGGCACAAGAGGTGGTGGTTTTGGCTAAAGCGTTCAAGCTTACCAAACCACAATTTAGCCTTTTAAGCAGAGGTCTTTCATTTATTCCAACATTAGATATTGGCAGGGATCAAAAATCACAATTCCAATCGGATATGCAAAATTACCATCGAAAAATCAAATTAGCAGCTTTTTTAAAAATTCAAAAAACAAAAATGGAATTCTACCTTTTGTTGGTCCGTCTAATTGGACTCCAGGGATGGAACAATTGCCACCGGAGATTCAAACTTTAATTCAGGAAGATCAGAACAATTTTAAAAAACATTACAAATCTATACGGGAACAATTTAATATTTCAAGGGAAGAGGTTAAAGCGTTAAGAGAATTGAAGAACATAAAACACATTGTCATTAAACCAGCTGATAAGGGGTCAGCGGTTGTTATTCTAAGCAGGGAACATTATATTTTAGAAGCAGAAAGACAATTAAATGATACAGTATACTATAAAAAATTAGAAAAACCTATTTACATGGACACTATTCCTATGGTACTTAATATATTAGATACTTTAAAAACAAAAAAATTCATTAACCATAAACAGAGACAATACTTAATAGGTAATATACAGCCCCGAGAAAGGCGTTTTTATATTTTGCCAAAAATTCATAAGGAACCAACAAAATGGACAATTCCATACGAACTTCCCCCAGGGAGACCAATTGTGTCCGATTGTGGAAGTGAGACATACTACACAGCCGAGTACCTTGAATATTTTTTAACTCCGCTGTCTGTGAGGCACCCTGCCTATATTCGTGACACCTATCATTTTGTTGAAATAATTAAAGATTTACAGGTCCCCCCCAGATTTTTATTTTTCTCGTTTGATGTAGACAATTTATATACCAATATCCCCATTACTGCTGGCATAGCTTGTGTTAAAAAATATTTACAAAATACCCTGATCCCAAAAGGCCTGATGACGAATTATTAAAATTATTAGAAATTAATTTGATTAGAAATGACTTTATGTTCAACGATAAATATTATTTACAAATTAAAGGTACGGCAATGGGCAAAAAATTTGCACCTGCCTACGCTAACATTTACATGGCCAATTGGGAGGAAGAAGTGTTTTTGAAATGTCAGAAAAAGCCAGCCCATTATTTTAGATATCTTGATGATATCTGGGGAATCTGGGAGGGATCGGAGGAGGAATTCGCAACTTTCTTGGATATATTAAATTCACATGACCCCTCAATTCAATTAAAATCTGAAATAAATAAACAAAGTATCGATTTTTTGGATACTACAGTCTTCAAAGGACCAGATTTTTTGAACAATTTAAAATTAGAAATTAAAGTTTTTTTTCAAAAGTACAGATACGCATGCATTGCTACATAGGGAGAGTTTCCATCCAAAACATACTTTCAGGGGTATTGTTAAATCCCAATTGCTCAGATTTCATCGTATCTGTTCTAGGGAAGAAGACTTCCGCATTGCAGCGGCTACCTTATTCAGGGCCCTGCGTAAGCGGGGGTATGGGAGGACCTTTCTCAGACATTGCCTCCATACCTTCCGTGAAACCAAGGTCAGGGGTCAAAGGAATTTAATTCCCCTCATTACGAAATTTTCCTCCATTAGTAAAATATTAAATAGCAAATTTAAGAGGAATTTTGCTAGCCATGGTGACCTGATTCCCGATTCAGAGGTTATCTCGGCCTATAAGAGAAATAAAAATTTAGCAGACATTTTAGTACAGGCCAAATTACCACCATTGACCCGGGATAAGTCACTCATGATAGATACACAATTTTCTAAATTAAAATTTATCAAAAATCAAAAAACTAAGGATCTTCACCAGATCATACAGAGCTTCAGCACGAGATCTAAGAATTGCGTTTATGTTCTTTTTTGCACTATATGCGGGATACAATATGTTGGAGAAACAAAAAATTATCTGTCCACCCGCATGATGCAGCATAGATATAACATAATTAATAATAAAGAAACGGACACGCTTTTGGTTAGACATTTTTTAATTCATGGCTATGATTCACTTAGGATGGCGGGATTGGAAAGAAACATTTGTTGGTCGGATGGGGATAGGAAGAAAAGGGAGAGAGTTTGGATTTTTACATTGGGAACAAGGGAACCATTTGGTTTAAATATAAAGACAAGTTAATCCATGCCACACCCAACCATGTTCCCTAAACCTAACCTTAACCCACATATCCTAGACCTGACTTTATAACCCCATTTCCCTAAAAGCCTATCCCAATCCCTTTTCCTAACCCTAACCCTAATTCCAACTCTTCGTTTCTAATCCCAGCCCTAACCTCTTAATTTTATTCTAAACCTAACCTAGTCCCTTTGCCTAAACCTAACTTTGATCCCAACTCTTATCCTTATTTCTTAATCTTAGCCCTTACCTCTTAATTTTATCCTAACCCTAACCTAAGCCCTTATCCTAAACCTAAACCTAACCTAAGCCCTTATCCTAAACCTAATTTTGATCCCAATTCTTATTATCATTCTCTAATCTTAGCCTTAACCCTTCAATTTTATCCTAACCCTAACCCTAAGCCCAGTCCTGAACCTAACCTTCCCTCAATTCTAAACTCTAACTTTAACCCCCCCTTTTTTTAATAAACAGTCTAAAACAAAACATTTTATATACAACCATTAATATTAATAATAATAATAAATATATTCATTCATTCCATCAACAACAATAAAAATATTTAAGGGGATAATATAATAGGATACTATTTCATATACTTTAACATTTATATTAACAATTATAAATAAAAAATAAATACGTATTTTTATCATTAATTAAATATCTACATTAATCTCATAACAAATTTAACATACAAATTACACAGACAGACCCTATTTAATAATCTCATATTACTTTTAAGACCTATTCATATTATTTTTAAGATCTATTCATTAGGGAAGTGTTCTTGAAACTAAATTTAGAAATTGTAAACTCAAAAAAAGAAAAAAAAGGGGAGGGTATAAATACAACATGAGGGAGCTCCGGTCATTTCTCATCTGACTACCGAAGGAGCTACATCTCAGAGAGCCATCGGAGACTTAGCCATTTGAGCGTTTTTGAGTGTGCCTACCTGAAGAAGACCCATCTGGGTCGAAACGTCGTTTCGGCACACCTTCCTTAGTTAGTTATATATATATTTTCTTTATAAATTATAAACAGTATATTTTTGTTTTTTGTTTTTTATACATAGTTATTTTAGGGGAATTATCCTTTCTCTTTAGAAAGCGCCTTTAGTTGTTTGGTTTTTATTCTATTTTATTTTCTAACTATATACACTTTATTTACATATTTACATATCTACATATTTACATATTCACAGTCCCAGCCCAGATGGCTGAAGACGGGTGGCACTTGGTGCGTAACAAACGCCACCGCACCTATCCACCACGTAGGGACCGGGGATATCAGGGTTTTCGTGGGTGGACGGACCGTGCTCCCCCTGTCTCCTCCGGGAGCAGGGCTCAGTTCCCCTCACCCTAACCGGCCAGCGCCTCCCCCGTAGACTCACGGTTTTCCCGTCCCCAATTCCGTTCTTATGCAGACGCAGTGCGTGCTAACCCATGGCCAGCCCGGAGGTGGGTTCCTCCAAGAGCTTACGGGCCAGAGGTTAGGCGCCAGGCAGCGGATCCCCGGCTGGGGAGACTGATTCGTACGATACATGGAGTTATTCGACAGGTTCACCATCTACAAAATGTGTCTCCAAAGCCGGGTAAGCCAGGAGCCCCGGATGATCTCCAGGATGGTGGAGATCTTGTCAGACATGATCAAGCCTGCTGCTCCGACACAGCGCACATTGGATTTGATTTCTGGCAACGCCAAGAACTGGGGTCATAATACTTACCTCATCTTGACGGAACACTATCAAGATAGTCTTGATAATCTTCTGGAGAAACTGTCTGGCCTTCTTACCCCCGGACTGGAGAGAAGCCTTCACTGTTGCGGTTCGCTGGGCCAGAAGGAACTTGTCTCGCCTCTCACAGGAGGTTATTGATCATGTTGAGGCCTTGATTACCAGTAGACTGGAAACGCCTACAGTTCCGGTCCAGACACAGCCACCGGATCCGCAACTAGCGACCGCGGTCGCAGCCCAGACTGGTGTCCAACGACAACCAGTGGTTGGAACATCAGTGGCCACAATGACAGACCAAGCTGGTCTGGATTTGGTTGAGGGGCAGGAGACCCCAACAGTGGAAAGACCCCCTCTAGAACAGAGGGAGCCTCGCACAAGACCAAGAACCACTGGGGGTGTTATCTTGAGAGAGGACAATGATCTTTACAGGGACCCGAGCCTGCTCCTGTCGAAGAGTCCAGAGTCATTTGGGAGAACCCTATCTCCGACATGGGGAGATATTTCGACGAACTGGAGGCTGAAGAAGAGAGAGAGGCAGCTGAAGCCTTGGCTGTACAGGTCCCAGCACAAGTCGTTCAGGTCCACCAGGAAAGTTCCCTGGATGAGGACATTTTCGAGGAGTCCTTTGATCGTTTCTCTGATCCAGAACCTCCGAGGTTTAAAGTGACTAGACACCCCAATACTCAAAGGAAGCTTACAGATTGGAATTTGGTTGTGACTAAGAAGTGGTTGGTTATTGGAGATTCAAATCTCAGCAGCTTCCCGGACTTCTTTAACAAAGACCTGCAGATAGAGTGTTATCCGGGCAGTCACTTTCGCCACGGTCAGGCCCTTATGGAAAAGACCTCACTACCAACTACAGTTGTAGTTGAGAAGGTGGTCTTGGCTTTTGGGATCAACGGTAGGGAAAACAAAGTGGAAACTACCGTCAAAAATGTACAGGGAGTTCTTAGGTCCACTAAACGTAAGTTTCCTTATGCGGAGATTTGGATCCCACAAGTCAACTTCTCCCCGCATCTCCCTATAGAGGAACAGGATAATTTGGAAGCCCTGAACTCCCACCTTGAGAGGAATATGCCTCACATTCCTCTCCTCTCAGAAGCCTTGTTCCAGACAGAGGCTGATGATATACATTGGACGCCGGAAACGGCAAGGGCCATCTTTGAGCACTGGATGTCGTATTTAAACTCCAACACCCCCTAAGTCTGGAGCAGGAGGGGGTGGAAGGAGTACGATCCTTCCAGGCACAAGAGGTGGTGGTTTTGGCTAAAGCGTTCAAGCTTACCAAACCACAATTTAGCCTTTTAAGCAGAGGTCTTTCATTTATTCCAACATTAGATATTGGCAGGGATCAAAAATCACAATTCCAATCGGATATGCAAAATTACCATCGAAAAATCAAATTAGCAGCTTTTTTTAAAAATTCAAAAAACAAAAATGGAATTCTACCTTTTGTTGGTCCGTCTAATTGGACTCCAGGGATGGAACAATTGCCACCGGAGATTCAAACTTTAATTCAGGAAGATCAGAACAATTTTAAAAAACATTACAAATCTATACGGGAACAATTTAATATTTCAAGGGAAGAGGTTAAAGCGTTAAGAGAATTGAAGAACATAAAACACATTGTCATTAAACCAGCTGATAAGGGGTCAGCGGTTGTTATTCTAAGCAGGGAACATTATATTTTAGAAGCAGAAAGACAATTAAATGATACAGTATACTATAAAAAATTAGAAAAACCTATTTACATGGACACTATTCCTATGGTACTTAATATATTAGATACTTTAAAAACAAAAAAATTCATTAACCATAAACAGAGACAATACTTAATAGGTAATATACAGCCCCGAGAAAGGCGTTTTTATATTTTGCCAAAAATTCATAAGGAACCAACAAAATGGACAATTCCATACGAACTTCCCCCAGGGAGACCAATTGTGTCCGATTGTGGAAGTGAGACATACTACACAGCCGAGTACCTTGAATATTTTTTAACTCCGCTGTCTGTGAGGCACCCTGCCTATATTCGTGACACCTATCATTTTGTTGAAATAATTAAAGATTTACAGGTCCCCCCAGATTTTTATTTTTCTCGTTTGATGTAGACAATTTATATACCAATATCCCCATTACTGCTGGCATAGCTTGTGTTAAAAAAATATTTACAAAATACCCTGATCCCAAAAGGCCTGATGACGAATTATTAAAATTATTAGAAATTAATTTGATTAGAAATGACTTTATGTTCAACGATAAATATTATTTACAAATTAAAGGTACGGCAATGGGCAAAAAATTTGCACCTGCCTACGCTAACATTTACATGGCCAATTGGGAGGAAGAAGTGTTTTTGAAATGTCAGAAAAAGCCAGCCCATTATTTTAGATATCTTGATGATATCTGGGGAATCTGGGAGGGATCGGAGGAGGAATTCGCAACTTTCTTGGATATATTAAATTCACATGACCCCTCAATTCAATTAAAATCTGAAATAAATAAACAAAGTATCGATTTTTTGGATACTACAGTCTTCAAAGGACCAGATTTTTTGAACAATTTAAAATTAGAAATTAAAGTTTTTTTCAAAAGTACAGATACGCATGCATTGCTACATAGGGAGAGTTTCCATCCAAAACATACTTTCAGGGGTATTGTTAAATCCCAATTGCTCAGATTTCATCGTATCTGTTCTAGGGAAGAAGACTTCCGCATTGCAGCGGCTACCTTATTCAGGGCCCTGCGTAAGCGGGGGTATGGGAGGACCTTTCTCAGACATTGCCTCCATACCTTCCGTGAAACCAAGGTCAGGGGTCAAAGGAATTTAATTCCCCTCATTACGAAATTTTCCTCCATTAGTAAAATATTAAATAGCAAATTTAAGAGGAATTTTGCTAGCCATGGTGACCTGATTCCCGATTCAGAGGTTATCTCGGCCTATAAGAGAAATAAAAATTTAGCAGACATTTTAGTACAGGCCAAATTACCACCATTGACCCGGGATAAGTCACTCATGATAGATACACAATTTTCTAAATTAAAATTTATCAAAAATCAAAAAACTAAGGATCTTCACCAGATCATACAGAGCTTCAGCACGAGATCTAAGAATTGCGTTTATGTTCTTTTTTGCACTATATGCGGGATACAGTATGTTGGAGAAACAAAAAATGATCTGTCCACCCGCATGATGCAGCATAGATATAACATAATTAATAATAAAGAAACGGACACGCTTTTGGTTAGACATTTTTTAATTCATGGCTATGATTCACTTAGGATGGCGGGATTGGAAAGAAACACTTCTTGGTCGGATGGGGATAGGAAGAAAAGGGAGAGAGTTTGGATTTTTACATTGGGAACAAGGGAACCATTTGGTTTAAATAGGAAAACAAATTAATCCATGTCACACCCAACCATGTTCCCTAAACCTAACCTTAACCCACATATCCTAGACCTGACTTTATAACCCCTTTTCCCTAAAAAGCCTATCCCAATCCCTTTTCCTAACCCTAACCCTAATTCCAACTCTTCGTTTCTAATCCCAGCCTTAACCTCTTAATTTTATCCTAAACCTAACCTAGTCCCTTTGCCTAAACCTAATTTTGATCCCAACTCTTATCCTTATTTCTTAATCTTAGCCCTTACCTCTTAATCTTATCCTAACCCTAACCTAAGCCCTTATCCTAAACCTAAACCTAACCTAAGCCCTTATCCTAAACCTAACTTCAATTTTATCCTAACCCTAACCCTAAGCCCAGTCCTGAACCTAACCTTCCCTCAATTCTAAACTCTAACTTTAACCCCCCTTTTTTAATAAACAGTCTAAAACAAAACATTTTATATACAACCATTAATATTAATAATAATAATAAATATATTCATTCATTCCATCAACAACAATAAAAATACTTAAGGGGATAATATAATAGGATACTATTTCATATACTTTAACATTTATATTAACAATTATAAATAAAAAATAAATACGTATTTTTATCATTAATTAAATATCTACATTAATCTCATAACAAATTTAACATACAAATTACACAGACAGACCCTATTTAATAATCTCATATTACTTTTAAGACCTATTCATATTATTTTTAAGATCTATTCATTAGGGAAGTGTTCTTGAAACTAAATTTAGAAATTGTAAACTCAAAAAAGAAAAAAAGGGGAGGGTATAAATACAACATGAGGGAGCTCCGGTCATTTCTCATCTGACTACCGAAGGAGCTACATCTCAGAGAGCCATCGGAGACTTAGCCATTTGAGCGTTTTTGAGTGTGCCTACCTGAAGAAGACCCATCTGGGTCGAAACGTCGTTTCGGCACACCTTCCTTAGTTAGTTATATATATATTTTCTTTATAAATTATAAACAGTATATTTTTGTTTTTTGTTTTTTATACATAGTTATTTTAGGGGAATTATCCTTTCTCTTTAGAAAGCGCCTTTAGTTGTTTGGTTTTTATTCTATTTTATTTTCTAACTATATACACTTTATTTACATATTTACATATCTACATATTTACATATTTACATATTCACAGTCCCAGCCCAGATGGCTGAAGACGGGTGGCACTTGGTGCGTAACAAACGCCACCGCACCTATCCACCACGTAGGGACCGGGGATATCAGGGTTTTCGTGGGTGGACGGACCGTGCTCCCCCTGTCTCCTCCGGGAGCAGGGCTCAGTTCCCTCACCCTAACCCTAGGTGGAGACCCCCACCCCAACCCAAACCTAACCCCTAACCCTAACCCTAACCCTAACCCTAACCCCCCCTAACCCTAACCCTAACCCTAATGCAATTAAGCTAAGTCTAACCCCCTGCTCTACCCTAATTTAACCCCAGTCTAAGTTATGTCCTAATCTAATTAATTGGTTTATCCCTAGCCCCATTTGTGGCCCTAACCCTAACCTCCCAAACCCTTGTTTAATTCTAAATCTCTACCCCTATCCCCAAAACCTAGCCTAATTTGTTAAAACCCAACTAAGAGGATAAAAGAAGCCCAAAATAAACAAAAAGCCAAAAATAAACAAAAGTAAAGGCAAATAATAAGGGACAAGTGTAAACAAGTATGAACACAAACAAATTAAGGAAAAGAATGGAGATAGGTAATGGGAAAGGAAATAAACAGGAGAAAAAGGAAATCACGGTTATACGAAAACAAATTGAAAAGGAAAAACGGATATTTGAAGCTGGAGGGAGAGTATAAAAGGGGAGTAACGAACAGAAAATAATCAGTTTGGCAAGAACCTTGGAGGAGGACACATCTCCCCAAAGAGACCCAAGCAGGGTCAATGGGAGACCCAAGTAGGGTCATAATTGGATTGTATGTGTGGCTGGACGCCTGAAGAAGCCCAAGCAGGGCGAAACGTTGCGCAACGCCACAAAAAGACATACAAAAAAAGAACAATAAGGTTAACCAAAACAAAGAAGGGAGGGAAATCATAAGAAGCCAAACAAAAAAACTAAAAAAACCAAAAAAAATGAAAAACAAAAAAACTAAAAAAAGAAATTAATACTTGATATAACAAAGGCGACTTGTCTAAAAATAATATAAATAAATATATATAACAAACCTAATAATAGAAGATGGGAGGAGGGAGCTGGCTACCCGTAGGGTGGAGAGTGCACCCTAGGGTCCACTTAGGTGGATTCCTAGCTCAAACCCCCCTACCCTAACCCCTAACCCCTAACCCTAACCCTAACCCTAATAGTGAGCTTATAAAACCTCTTTGGAGAAGATGGAGACGGAGAGCTGGCCATCCACAGGGTGGAGAGTGCAACCTTGGGGCCTCCACTTAGGTGGAATCCCCAACCCCAACCCCAAACCTAACCAGCCAGGGCCTCCTGTGGACCAATGGTCAGTGATCCTCTCCATGCTAAGCTATAATAAGCTAACCCAGTCCAAATCCCATACTCTATCCCACCTAACCCCAACCCAGATATATTTCTGTCCTAACCCTAACCAATTTGACCTACCAAGCCCCTTTTGCGGCCCTAACCCTAAATCCCAGTCCTGATTCAATCTCTATCCCCAACCCTGACCCCAAAATGCTGACCTTAACTTATTTTTGAACCTCAGTGAAGGACATATAAGCCCATGTGATGTATAAAGCCACTAACTAAAGTAGGCAATCTAATACAATGGATGAAGTGTAGCCATTAAAGGGAGGCACACATACCCACGGAAGAAGTGTTATCATAAATATGAACACTAAATAAGTTAAAGGAAAAAATTGGAGCCAGGAAAAAGGATTTTAATTGGAAAAAAGACATGGGAAAAAGCGGTTACACAAAATCACTGCAATGATAGGAGGGAGGGCACGAACTTTCAGAAAGGGAGGGGCTGAGAGTACATAGGGGAGCAGCGGACATTTTCAAATTCAAATTCAGTTTGGCACGGCCCTCTGAGGGAGCCACATGTCCCCAGAGGGGCTCATAGTTAGGGGATACTTACCTCAACTAAACTAAAATACTTACCTCATATAAACTAAATACTTACCTCAACTAAGGGAATACTTACCTCACCATAAGAGGATACTTACCTCTACCTGAAAAGAAAGAATACCTGTATGTCATGGCGGCCTGAAGAAGTCCCAAGAAGCGGACGAAACGTCGCGAGCGAACGCCACCTGACATACAAGAGAGAGAACATAAAATGAGGAAAATTAAAGGAGCCAAACAATTAAAAACAAAAAGTGCCAATAAAAACTAACAAACTGAGGAACTAAACACTTAATACTTCATATAACAAAGGCGAACCAGTCTAATATAACTCTAATAGTGAGCTTATAAAACCTCTTTGGAGAAGATGGAGACGGAGAGCTGGCCATCCACAGAGTGGAGAGTGCAACCTTGGGGCCTCCACTTAGGTGGAATCCCCAACCCCAACCCCAAACCTAACCCTGTTTTCGGTTGGTTTGCAGCATGCAGTCCCTAATTGTGTCTGTCAAATGGTCTAAAGGGGATAGTGCAGGTAGTATTACTATTCAAGTTTCGGAAAACGTTTGGAATTTTGAATGGAGGATACCTCATTTGCAGTGTAAATAAAATATCATTCTTTTGGAATTGTATCTGTAATTACAGAGTCATTGTTCTTTTAGGCTGATGTAGAGGGTGCAGTCAAGACACAGGGCATTTCATTTAAATGTAAAGAGGAGCCAAACCCAGTGAGTAAACACAATTAAACGCATAAATGCACAACACTGTAAAATGACAAGAGGCAAAAGATTGTTCAAATTGTTGTGCATTTATAGGTTTATTAAATAGGTACTACACATAATTAAAAAAAATTTATTCATATACATGATTATAAAATGACAAGAGGCAAAAGATTGTTCAATCATTTATATATGAATAAAAAATATGAATTATGTGTAGTTAATAAAGTTAAGGAAACACAGCTCATATGAATTATGTGTAGTTAATAAAGTTAAGGAAACACAGCTCATAGCTGTGAAATTTTCATACCGCTATTTTGTCTTTACATTTGCAGTAATGTTGAAACGTTTAACTTAAATCAAGAGACAGATGGTGTGTGTGTGTGGGTCGCGTTAAACATTACGTCACAGCAGTTGTGTGTGGTGTTGCAATGATGACCTTGCTGGTTTGAGGGGGTACTATCTGCAATAGTCACACAGTCCTTTAAAGTTGTACCACAGTCCTTTAAAGTAGCTGTAATTAAACCCTTCTTAAAAAGTCCACTCTTGACCCAGGGGTTTTAATTCAATTCAATTCAATTCAATTCAATTTTATTTGTATAGCGCCAATTCATAACAGAAGTTATCTCAGGACACTTTTCAAATAGAGCAGGTCTAGACCGAACTCTTTAACATTAATTACAGAGACCCAACAGTACCACCATGAGCAAGCACTTGGCGACAAGGGCAAGGAAAAACTGCCCGTTAAAAGGCAGAAACCTAGGACAGATCCTCCGGCTCTAGGTGGGTGGTCGTCTGTCTCGACCAGTTGGGGTGAGAGAGAGAGAGAGAGAGAGAGAGAGAGAGAGAGAGAGACAGACAGACAGGTGCACAGCAACAACAGTATTGGCAATGGCAGTCAAGCAGGACCATGGCAGGAGGCTCCACCAGGATCCATGAGAACCTGCGAGACGAGAAAGCACAAGAACTCCGGGGAAGAAGTGGAGTTAGTAACATGCATTAAAGGGACATGAATGAGTGCAGAAAGAGAGAGGAAGAGAGTAGCTCAGTGCACCATGGGAAATCCCCCGATAGTCTAGGCCTATAGCAGCATAACTAAGGGATGGTTCAGGACTCACCTGATCCAGCCCTAACTATAAGCTTTATCAAAGAGGAATGTCTTAAGCCTACTCTTGAAAGTGGTGAGGGTGTCTGCCTCCCGAACCACAACTGGAAGCTGGTTCCACAGGAGAGGAGCTTGGTAACTGAAGGCTCTGGCTCCTGTTCTACTTTTAGAGACTATAGGAACCACAAGTAGCCCAGCATTCAGAGAACGTAGTGTTCTAGTGGGGTAATAGGGTACTATGAGCTCTTTAAGATATGAAGGGGCCTGACCATGAAGAGCTTTATAGGTGAGGAGGAGTATTTTAAATTCAATTCTACATTTTATAGGGAGCCAATGCAGAGTAGCTAGTACAGGAGAGATGTGATCTCTTTTTCTAGTTCCTGTCAGTACTCGTGCTGCAGCGTTCTGAATTAATTGGAGCGTTTTAATGGACTTATTGGGGCAACCTGATAATAAAGAGTTGCAGTAATCCAGCCTTGAAGTAACAAATGCATGGATTAGTTTTTCTGCATCTGTCTGTGATAGGATGTGTCTAATTTTTCTAATATTACGTAAATGAAAGAAGGCAGTCCTAGAGGTCTGCTTTATGTGGGAGTTAAATGACAAATCCTGATCAAAGATAGCTCCAAGATTCCTGACAGTGGTGCTAGAGGCCAAGTTAATGCCATCTAGAGTGACTATATCTTTAGACAATGAGTCTCTAAGGTTTTTGGGGCCAAGAACAAGAATTTCGTTTTTTTCTGAGTTTAACATCAGAAAATTGCAGGTCATCCAGGATTTTATGTCCTTAAGACATGTTTGTAATTTAGATAATTGATTAATTTCATTGGGTTTGATTGATAGATATAACTGCGTATCATCTGCATAACAGTGAAAGTTAATGGAGTGATTCCTAATAATGTTGCCTAAAGGGAGCATATATAAAGTAAATAGTATTGGTCCAAGTACAGAACCTTGTGGAACTCCATGACTAACTTTAGTATTTATGGAGGATTCATCGTTAACATGTACAAACTGAGTACGATCTGATAAGTATGACTTAAACCAGGTTAGGGCAGTTCCTTTAATGCCAATTTGATGCTCAAGTCTCTGTAAAAGAAAATCATGGTCAATGGTGTCAAATGCAGCACTAAGATCTAATAATACAAGTACAGAGACAAGTCCATTGTCAGAAGCAGTCAGAAGGTCATTATTAACTTTAACCAGAGCTGTCTCTGTGCTATGATGAACTCTAAATCCTGACTGAAAATCCTCAAATAAACTATTGTTATGTAGAAAGTCACACAACTCTTTGGCGACTACTTTCTCCAGAATCTTAGAGAGGAACGGGAGGTTAGAAATCGGTCTATAGTTGGCTAAAACCCCTGGGTCAAGAGTAGACTTTTTAAGAAGGGGTTTAATTACAGCTACTTTAAAGGACTGTGGTACATATCCTGATAATAAAGAAAGATTAATCATATCCAGTAAAGAAGTGCCAATTAAGGGAACAACTTCTTTAAGCAGCCTAGTTGGGATCGGGTCTAACAGACAGGTTGATGGCTTCGATGAAGAAATGATTGAAGTTAACTGATGAAGATCGATAGCAGAAAAACAGTCTAAATATACATCTAAGTTTACATTGACAGAAGTCCCTGAACTTGGAGAGCCACTGATAACTGTTGATGGCAGTTGGTGATTAATTTTTTCTCTAATAGTAATAATTTTATTATAGAAGAAGCTCATGAAGTCATTGCTACTTAAGTTTATGGGGATATGTGGCTCGATAGAGCTGTGACTCTCTGTCAGCCTGGCTACAGTGCTGAAGAGGAACCTAGGGTTGTTCTTATTTTCTTCTATTAGTGCTGAGTAATAGGCTCCTCTGGCATTACGGAGGGCCTTTCTATAAATCTTAAGATCATCTTGCCAATTTGAGCGATATTCTGATAATTTGGAAGAGCGCCATTTCCTTTCAGATTTCCTAGCTATTTGCTTTAACTGGCGGGTTTGGTGGTTATACCAAGGTGCTAGTCTCCTATGTTTTAATAATTTCCTTTTTATAGGAGCGATAGAGTCTAATGTTGATCGTAGTGAGCCTGTAGCACTATCGACAAGATTATCAATTTCAGAGGGACTAAAGTTGTTATAGGACTCTGTTAAATTCAGACATGGCATTGAATTAAACACTGAAGGAATCTCCTCCTTAAATTTAGCTACAGCACTGTCAGATAGACATCTGCTGTAGGAAGTTTTGCCTAATGGCTTATAATCTAATAGTATGAATTCAAAAGTTACTAAATAATGGTCAGATAGGAAAGGATTATGTGGGAAGACTATTAAATGTTCAATATCAATGCCATATGATAAAACAAGGTCAAGAGTGTGATTAAAACAATGAGTTGGTTTATTTACACTCTGACAGAAGCCAATTGAGTCTATTAATGATATAAATGCATTACTAAGGCTGTCATTGTCAACATCCACATGAATATTAAAATCACCTACAATAATTACTTTATCTGATTTAAGGACTAAGCTTGATAGAAACTCTGAAAATTCAGATATAAAATCAGAGTACGGTCCAGGAGCGCGGTACACTATAACAAATAGAACTGGCTGCAGTGTTTTCCAGTTTGGGTGAGAAAGACTAAGAACAAGGCTTTCAAATGAATTATAATTTAGTTTAGGTTTAGGGTCCATTAAAACGCTCGAATCATATATAGCTGCTACTCCACCTCCTCGGCCTGTGCCTCGAGGAATGTGAGTATTAATATGACTGGGGGGGTGGATTCATTTAGGCTAACATACTCCTCGTGGGACAACCAGGTCTCAGTAAGACAAAGTAAATCAATATCATAATCTGATATTAATTCATTCACTAGAACAGCTTTAGAGGACAGAGACCTGATATTTAACAGCCCACATTTCATTCTCTTATTTTGTGCTACTGAGGAGTTGGTTTTAATTTTTATTAGATTTTTATGTTGAACTCCTCTTGTTTTTATTTCTTTAAATAGTTTAGGTGGTCGGGGGACAGACACAGTCTCTATGGGGTTTTGGGTGGGTGACTGTTCTAAAGAAAGCGCAGAGGAGTGTGTAAGACAGCAGCTCTGCTTCCTGGTCCTAACTCTGGACTGTCAGGTTTTAGAGATAAACTTCGCCATATTTCTAGATAAGAGAGCCGCTCCATCCAAAGTGGGATGGATGCCGTCTCTCCTAATCAGACCAGGTTTTCCCCAAAAAGGCTTCCAGTTATCAATGAAGCCCACATCGTTTGCTGGACACCACCTCGACAGCCAGCGGTGGAATGACGACATGCCAACTATAGACCGATTTCTAACCTCCCCTTCCTCTCTAAGATTCTGGAGAAAGTAGTCGCCAAAGAGTTGTGTGACTTTCTACATAACAATAGTTTATTTGAGGATTTTCAGTCAGGATTTAGAGTTCATCATAGCACAGAGACAGCTCTGGTTAAAGTTAATAATGACCTTCTGACTGCTTCTGACAATGGACTTGTCTCTGTACTTGTATTATTAGATCTTAGTGCTGCATTTGACACCATTGACCATGATATTCTTTTACAGAGACTTGAGCATCAAATTGGCATTAAAGGAACTGCCCTAAGCTGGTTTAAGTCATACTTATCAGATCGTACTCAGTTTGTACATGTTAACGATGAATCCTCCATAAATACTAAAGTTAGTCATGGAGTTCCACAAGGTTCTGTACTTGGACCAATACTATTTACTTTATATATGCTCCCTTTAGGCAACATTATTAGGAATCACTCCATTAACTTTCACTGTTATGCAGATGATACGCAGTTATATCTATCAATCAAACCCAATGAAATTAATCAATTATCTAAATTACAAACATGTCTTAAGGACATGAAATCCTGGATGACCTGCAATTTTCTGATGTTAAACTCAGAAAAAAACGAAATTCTTGTTCTTGGCCCCAAAAACCTTAGAGACTCATTGTCTAAAGATATAGTCACTCTAGATGGCATTAACTTGGCCTCTAGCACCACTGTCAGGAATCTTGGAGTTATCTTTGATCAGGATTTGTCATTTAACTCCCACATAAAGCAGACCTCTAGGACTGCCTTCTTTCATTTACGTAATATTAGAAGAATTAGACACATACTATCACAGACAGATGCAGAAAAACTAATCCATGCATGTTGTTACTTGTTACTTCAAGGCTGGATTACTGCAACTCTTTATTATCAGGTTGCCCCAATAAGTCCATTAAAACGCTCCAATTAATTCAGAACGCTGCAGCACGAGTACTGACAGGAACTAGAAAAAGAGATCACATCTCTCCTGTACTAGCTACTCTGCATTGGCTCCCTGTAAAATGTAGAATTGAATTTAAAATCCTCCTCACCTATAAAGCTCTTCATGGTCAGGCCCCTTCATATCTTAAAGAGCTCATAGTACCCTATTACCCCACTAGAACATTACGTTCTCTAAATGCAGGGCTACTTGTGGTTCCTATAGTCTCTAAAAGTAGAACAGGAGCCAGAGCCTTCAGTTACCAAGCTCCTCTCCTGTGGAACCAGCTTCCAGTTGTGGTTCGGGAGGCAGACACCCTCACCACATTCAAGAGTAGGCTTAAGACATTCCTCTTTGATAAAGCTTATAGTTAGGGCTGGATCAGGTGAGTCCTGAACCATCCCTTAGTTATGCTGCTATAGGCCTAGACTATCGGGGGATTTCCCATGGTGCACTGAGCTACTCTCTTCCTCTCTCTTTCTGCACTCATTCATGTCCCATTAATGCATGTTACTAACTCCACTTCTTCCCCGGAGTTCTTGTGCTTTCTCGTCTCGCAGGTTCTCATGGATCCTGGTGGAGCCTCCTGCCATGGTCCTGCTTGACTGCCATTGCCAATACTGTTGTTGCTGTGCACCTGTCTGTCTGTCTGTCTCTCGCTCTCTCTCTCTCTCTGCCTCTCTCTCTCTCTCTTGTCATGGCTCTGCTCCCCTCCTGCTCCCTTTGCTCCTCCCCCTTCCCTGTGTGTCTGAGGGTGCGGCCTCCATTCTCCTCACCTGCTGCCTGCTGTCTCACCTGCTCTCAATCATTCATCATGCCTCAGTCTTCAAGAACCCCGGTCTTCCTCCCATTCATCGCCAGATTGTTTCAGCCTATGTGGTGGTAACTCTCGTGGCTCCTCTCAGTATTGAGTTAGGCAACTTCAAGCCCTCTTGTGTTTTCCCTGTGCCTGTCCCCTTGTCTAACCGTTTCTCTCCCGTGCCCCAGGGTCCCTTGTGCAGTTTGGCTTCCTGTGTCCGCTTTCCTGTGCCTCTGTGTCTCCGGTCTCTTCCGCCATCTCACCCACCCGTTCCTGCTGTGGCCGCCCCTCATCCCCCCCCGTGTGTGTGTGTGTGTGTGTGCGTGGAATAAAACCCCCTTTAAACCTTCCATACTGTCTGGGTGTCTGCTCTTGGGTCCAGTCCTAACACCAGCCCTGTCAGAACAATCTGGCCAGCATGGACCCAGCGGACCCAGACTCCGTCCTAAGCGCACTGGCCTACCAGGGACAACGAGTGGGCCACCACGAGAAGGTCCTCGACGAGATCGTGGCAGCCATCCAAGACCTTCGCTGTAGTGTGGCCGCCCTTGGATCCAAGCTCGATCAGGTCTCCACCCCTCCCACAGCTCCTACCACCGCCACTGAAGCAGCTACTCCCTCTGCCTCTCCAGCCATGCAGCATGCAGCTCCTCCTCCTCCCCCGCCCCAGGAACCGTACGTTCCTACACCTGAACGGTATGCTGGGGATTTGGGGGCTTGTGGGCGGTTTCTGCTTCAGTGCTCGCTAGTTTTCCAACAACAGCCGTTGACCTACAGTTCTGATAGGGCCCGAGTGGCATTTGTGATTAGCTTATTGTCAGGGAAAGCAGCTCAGTGGGCAACCGCCCTGTGGGAGAAGCACTCCCCTATTTGTGATACCTTCCAGCGATTTTCTGACGAATTAAGAAGAGTTTTTGATCATCCAGTGCAAGGCAAAGAGGCAGCTAAACGCTTACTGAATCTTCGTCAGGGTTCTGGTTCAGTAGCTGAGTTCTCAGTCGTGTTTAGAGTTTTAGCGGCAGAGAGTGGTTGGGATGAAGAGGCGTTGCAGGCTGTTTTCGTGCATGGGCTGTCTGAGGTTATGAAGGACGAGTTAGCGGCTAGGGATAGCGCTGCTAGCCTTGACGAGCTAATCTCACTAGCGATTAGGCTTGACAATCGTCTTCATGAGAGACGGCGTGAGAAGTGGGGGCGCTCACAAGCCTCTTCTTTCCATGCCTTACCCAGAGCCACCATCTCAGTAGATCCCCAGTTAGCAGCCCCATGCAAACGCCCCTCGAGCCAGGTACCCCCCGAGCCCGTAGAAGAGCCGATGCAATTGGGTCGCACCCGCCTCACTCAGGCAGAACGCCAACGCCGGATGAGGTCCGGGTTATGCATTTATTGTGGCCAGCACGGTCACTTCTTGGCTGCCTGCCCCCAGCTGCCAAAGAAAGAAACGGAGAATGGTGTTACTCCTGTGAGCCAAGTCCCCACTTCCTCCTCTGCCCCCTTAGTCGCTTGCAATTAAAAGCGTCCCTTCGCTGGCAGTTGAATTCCCTTCCCCTCACAGCACTAGTCGACTCAGGTGCCGAGGAGAGTTTCATTGACTCGGCATTCGTGCTTCAGGCAAACATTCCCACCATCAAACTCCCTGACAACCAACCCGTTAATGCCTTAGACGGAAAACATTTAGCCAACATTACTCGGCAAACCGTTCCCCTCACACTTATCCTTTCTGGTAATCACCGTGAGGAGATTAGCTTACTGGTTATTTCATCACCCAACACTCCTGTTGTATTAGGCTACCCCTGGCTAAAACTCCACAATCCAACGGCCAGACAGAACGGGCTAACCAGCAATTGGAGGCTGCCTTGCGCTGCGTCGCCGCCCGACATCCGGTCTCCTGGTGCACATTTCTTCCGTGGATCGAATATGCTCACAACTCCCTCACCTGCGCTGCCACAGGTATGTCCCCGTTCATGGCAGCTTATGGTTTTCAACCTCCATTGTTCCCATCTCAGGAAGGGGAGGTGGCGGTCCCGTCAGTACAGGACCACCTGCGCCGCTGTCGCCGGATTTGGACTGAGGCTCGTGCAGCCCTGCTACAGACAGCGGCTAGAAACCAACGCCTGGCGGACCGCCACCGACTCCCTGCCCCCGATTACACACCTGGTCAGAAGGTATGGCTGTCTTCTCGAGACCTGCCATTGCAGGTAGAGTCTCGAAAGCTGGCTCCACGATTTATTGGACCTTTTGAAGTGGACAAAATCATCAATCCTGTGGCGGTGAGGTTAAAACTCCCTCCGTCACTACATGTGCATCCTGTGTTTCACGTATCTCTCCTGAAGCCTGTCTCCTCCAGCCCTCTGTGCCCTCCGGCCGACCCCCCTCCGCCCCCCCGGCTCATTGACGACCACCCAGCCTACACAGTTTGGCAGATCCTGGACGTCCGACGGCGGGGCCGGGGTTTCCAGTACCTGGTGGACTGGGAAGGGTACGGGCCGGAGGAGCGTTCTTGGGTTCCCCGGCACTTCATCCTGGATTCCTCCCTTCTTTCGGACTTCTACCGATCCCATCCTGACAAGCCCGGTAGGCCGCCAGGAGGCGTCCGTTGAGGGGGGGGTACTGTCATGGCTCTGCTCCCCTCCTGCTCCCTTTGCTCCTCCCCCTTCCCTGTGTGTCTGAGGGTGCGGCCTCCATTCTCCTCACCTGCTGCCTGCTGTCTCACCTGCTCTCAATCATTCATCATGCCTCAGTCTTCAAGAACCCCGGTCTTCCTCCCATTCATCGGCAGATTGTTTCAGCCTATGTGGTGGTAACTCTCGTGGCTCCTCTCAGTATTGAGTTAGGCAACTTCAAGCCCTCTTGTGTTTTCCCTGTGCCTGTCCCCTTGTCTAACCGTTTCTCTCCCGTGCCCCAGGGTCCCTTGTGCAGTTTGGCTTCCTGTGTCCGCTCTCCTGTGCCTCTGTGTCTCCGGTCTCTTCCGCCATCTCACCCACCCGTTCCTGCTGTGGCCGCCCCTCATCCCTCCCGTGTGCGTGGAATAAAACCCCCTTTAAACCTTCCATACTGTCTGGGTGTCTGCTCCTGGGTCCAGTCCTAACACCAGCCCTGTCATCTCTCTCTCTCTCTCTCTCTCTCTCTCTCTCTCTCCTCCACCCCAACTGGTCGAGACAGACGACCACCCACCTAGAGCCGGAGGATCTGTCCTAGGTTTCTGCCTTTTAACAGGCAGTTTTTCCTTGCCCTTGTCGCCAAGTGCTTGCTCATGGTGGTACTGTTGGGTCTCTGTAATTAATGTTAAAGAGTTCGGTCTAGACCTGCTCTATTTGAAAAGTGTCCTGAGATAACTTCTGTTATGAATTGGCGCTATACAAATAAAATTGAATTGAATTGAATGGAAAACGGAGGACGGCGGGCCAAAAGCGAATTGAGTAGAGTCGTGTTGACCTGGTACCAGCAATGTTAAAGTGTCATTAGAATGCCAAGTCTTCCATGTCCATATATTTTAAAAGGCCCCTTGCTCAAATGTTTCATTGTAAGGTGTTTTGAGACATTTGAAATACTTTAGTAATTTCATTAAATTGCTCCCACAGGAAACAAAAAATGAGACGTCCACTGGGGAATTGTCCTCTATGCCAGGTGACCTATGCCTCTGTTCGGCAGCACTTGGTAAAATATCATTCAGTGATAAACAAGATCGAACTACATTTTTTACTCCAATATTGCTCTGGAATGTAAGTATTTCCCTGTCAATAAATTATAAAACAAGATAAATTGATAGATATGATATTTCAATAATTCCTTGAGTGTTAATACTGGACTTCTTTTTTTCAGTTACAGGGACAGGCTGCATTGTCCAGTCTGCAAAGCTAAAAATTTAATCAGGCTGGATAAGCACCTGATTAATGTCCACAATGAAATCACCGTTAGTATTTTTATGGTGTTAATTTAAATTTAACAGTGGAAACAGATTACTGTCTTTGTGAAAGCTTATTTAAATAATACTGTCATTACAGGCATCAGATCACAAAAAAATCATGCTGAAGGCGAAACAGCATGCAAACCTAGAGGCCCTCAAGAAGCTTAGAACGTCCAACCCACAGCCACCAATGGTCAGTGTGCTTGACATTCAGCAGCTCTCAGGAACTGAACGTGAGAGTGAGGGCTCTGTCACAGATGAAAACAGTGAGGGACCAAGCACCTCAGTCTCTCAGTCTGTCCCCCGACAAAAGTGCAGGAATTGCCGAAGATTAAAAGAAAATATCTGGCAACTCAAAATTAAATTAAAGGACAAAGTACATGGCAAGGAAAAAGAAAAAGAAAAAGAAAAAGCATGTGTACTACCAGAGAAGACTAGAAAGAAGTACGAGTGGATGGGGCCAGTTGATGAGGCCACAGGCCCACGCTTTGGTATGGATGTTGTTGAACAAAGTTTTCTATCATGTTTTATAATGCATTAATTTTTGTGAAATCCAAAATCACTCTGTCCTCACTCATCCAGTTATTTTGCGAAATTTTTTTTAACTACAATTGGGCTTTACATTACATACATGACATGACTTTTCTGGGTTGTCACTGTACTTCCTTTCACAGAGAAGCTTCTTCACACCTGGTTTCAGCACATTTCCGGTCAAACCAAAAAGGATGTGGAAAATGCAAAACAAAGAGTCCAGCATGTCCGAGGATGGGCATATTTCATGTCCGACAAGCAAGTGCCATCGCTGACCTTCTCCTTTCTCAACAACCCTGAGAGACTTATCCATTAAGTGACTTTTTGTACATCCCTATTTTAGTATGTTGTTATTACAGTTATTAATTAATATTAATGTACGATGTATCTGATTCCCACCTTAGATGGACCGACAGTCTGAAGCACCTCACCATAACCACTCAAAGAATCGGGATTGGCAATGTGAAGTGCTTCCTAAAATTTCTCCAAGAAGCAGAATTGCCAGAAGTGAAAGCCTCCCGCAAGTCGTTGCAGGGGTCTTTATTCAGATTGCAGTCCCAGATGAAAAAAAGCCGGCGGGATTTCCTTGCCCATAGGCAAGATGTGCGCATTAGAAAATCCAGTAAGTCCCACATGTCAAGTATTGAAATGTTCAACAATTTAAATATTTAAAAACTTTGGATGTTGGATGCATTTGTTATTTTGATGTGAATGTGGAATGTGTTAATCATTTGGATTGTGTAATTGAATTTCGAAAAGAGAATCCAAATCACTTTACCTTCCAAAATTTACATTACAATCCCTATTCCAATTTCAAAATCGAAACTGCTAAATATTGACTTTAACATTTACTCATGTTGCAGATGCTTTTATCCAAAGCAAATTCCATTTGATGAACAACATACAAGCATCAGTCCTTCCAGAAAAACGCAGAGTTTTTTTGTGATTGTTGCGGGCAAAAATCCTTGATTATGCGGCACGTTTTCTTAAAAAATGCGATGGAATATGCGGGATATTTATGCAATTTTATTCGATGAAATTGGGGGAACTTGCAAAAACTGCGGCTTCATTGCGGGGTTTGCAGCTTTTCGATGATGTTCACGTTGCGTAATTACGTCACTCCATAACGTTCCCATGGATTATTAAATCATGCAAGCCCTGCATATTTTGCGCAGAAACCGGCGATTTATGCGGCGAAAGTGCGGCGTATTCGAAAAACCTTCTTGTGGTCTATCTAATCACAGATCCCTTAATTCCACATACCTTGAGAAGGACTAGAACATGAGGTGTAAGGGGCTCAAGGAAAAGAGTGAGAACCTATTCTCTTTTGTTTCAGAGATGCTTGTTAATGCCACCCATATCGCCAAGTTCATCAAGAAGGCCAGCGAGGAGATTCCAGCAGCACTTGGTGAGTGTTAAGGAAAATATTCTTCCAAAATCCTTTAGTGGCAGAAGAGCAGTGTCTCACCTTGAACCTTTCATGCTACTTTACAGTCACATTGGAAAGAAATCCAACAGTTCAAAATCTTGAGATGTTCTACGGCCTTCTCTCTGGGTACATCATCTGTACAACGGGACACAGGAGAGGTGTGGTCACCAATATGACTGTCAGGGAGGTTCTCACCGCTGAATCAGCATCAGATGGAAGGAGAATAATACGAGTAAGTAAATTCCAAGTTTTTTTAATTTCCATTTAATATATATCCTGATAAGAACTGAAATGCAGTCTATGGTGCATTTGCATACTGCGTGAAAACCTATATACCTGCAACATAATCTTACGCCAATACTGACTTAGTTATTCTCTTTTACCCATCTCTGTAATAATAAGCCTATGAGCACACTGTTTAACCATTTAGGGGTGTGCGATTAAAACACTAAAGTTACTAGTGAAAGTGTTACTGACATCAAACAGTGCAAGTATGAGTAAACCAGTTCCTCTGTCGCTATAACTTTATAAGCACACTGTATAACCGTCTAACTATGGTGTAATGTGTGAATGTACTCTGTCAATGCCAATATGTCCCATCCTGATATGTGTTTGAATTCATCTGCACCACTTCCAGCCAGCCTAAAGCAGAGAGGTCCCCCTTAAGAGTCCTGGCTCTGCTTAAGGTTTCTTTCTGTGCAAGGGGAGTTTTCCCTTGCACTAATGCTTGCTCTACTGTGTTTCAGGCTCTGTGATGCATTTTGAGACAAATTAAATTTTAAATGAATTAACTATTTTATTTTATTTGTGGTTTTCTTTTGCAGGTCAAAGAGCACAAGACTAAGGAGGTGTTTGGGTATGCCCTTGTTCCACTGAACAACCATGAGTACATGTGGTTCTATCGATTTGTGTACCATCGGCGGAAATACCCATGTGGAAACACAGAGCTGGTCTTTGCCAACACCAACGGTGGCTCATTCCGAGACGCGCTGGTGTGCTTCCAGAAAGCATGGCAGAAATTTGACCTTCCTGGAAAGCCGACGTTCATGCTCATCAGAAGCAGCATCAGCACTTTGGTAAATCATTTTCAAATTTGATGCACAAGTATTTTCATTTATTTTCCTCCTGTTAGGGTTGGTGACAAGCAGCTGGGCCCCTCCTGAGAGCAAATATTTGAGTCAAAGACGTATAAGGTTTTCAAAGTAGCAAAAAATTAAAAGAGCAATTACATTTCTCTAAATGGCTTTTTTTATGTTCTTTGGAGTGTCACCTGTGCCCTTATATTAGTTATATTAAAGAATAAAGCTAATAATTCATTTTTATTGTGATTGATATGAATGTACCCTGGTAAAATGACATTCAGTATAACACTAAGTGTATGTGAAAAAACAATAATAATTTAATGTCCAATTTTCAATATCACAATGTTTTATGCCATTCTACTGTAAGACAGTAGAATGGTAGAAATATAGCTATACAGAAACACATGACATTTCATTTTGAATAACACATATTTGATGCATCACAAGCACAACTGAAAATAGTAGTAGTAGTTTTTTTACAACTATTTTCCGTCTTACACTGAAAGAAATGCAGAAATCAATCTATCTTTCACTCCATCATTTGAGAGTTGTTTTCATCTCTACGAGTCAATAAAACAAAGTTATTGTATTTTAATATAAAATACTAGTGTTATACAATATATTTTTACCCTAAATGACACACTGAACCCTTCATACTGGACGCCCCAAACGTGAAGTAGCTATTATGACATTCATGGAACACAAAAGTTCGGACAGAAATTATTCACGTTTTTAAACTATACAACACAAATATTTCTGGGTCAAAAAAAGTGTATTACAGTCCCTAATACTTCCAATTTCAACATCCAAAGTCCTAAAGATGTACTTCTCTCTTCTGATTGCATTTGCATGAAATTGAGTGCATGAGATTGTCATCCTTATGTCAGCCTGTTGTAATTACTCTTCAATTGACCAGTCATGTTAATGGCAATATATAAATGAAACTGACTTGAATTGAACTGAATTTAATAATTCTTTATGTAGATTGGCAGTTCCTTGGGAACCCAAGAAAAAACACAAGTACACCGCATGATGTGTCATTCAGACTCAACAGCTGAGAAGTTTTACGAGGCGGATTTAACCTTAGATCAAGCTTTTAAGTGTCGTTCTGACACAGCAAACGCACTTGCACAGAAGCTGAAGAGTGTCAGTCATCTTGAAGTATCTATGACTGAGGAGGAACAGTCTGAAAGTTCAGAGGACGAAGATAAAATACAAACGAGAGGAAACACAAAAGAAGGAGAATCTTTACTTTGGAAGATGCAAGTTCAGAAGATGAAGTCCCACAGCAGAAGAGGAGTAGGATGGAAAAGAGTCCAGAAACGCAAAAATCTAAAACACAGATAGTAAGTGACACAGACAGTGACAAGAACATGACTGACTTGACAAAAGAACACAAAGACACAGATGAAAACATTACACAGATGGAGACTGCAGACATTCAAGGAAAGGGGCCGACGACTTCAAAGCGAAAACAGACCACACCAAAGAAATTTTCAAAAACTCTTAAAAAAGCTCAAGAAGACCTGTGTAGATCCTGGGGCACACCGAGGGTAAATCTCCGACGATACAAACGATAAGAGGACATGAGAAAACACACCAAGCCCCAGAACAAAATGACTTGCAGACTGACAGATGGAGACGAAGGAGAAAGACAAGAGAAGGACACAACTGCAGGCGACATAGACAGAAGGACCGAAACCGAGACAGACGAAGGAGAAAGACAAGAGAAGGACACAACTGCAGGCGACATAGACAGTAGGACTGAGACAGACGAAGGAGAGAGACGAGAGAAGGACACAACTGCAGGCGACATAGACAGAAGGACCGAAACCGAGACAGACGAAGGAGAGAGACGAGAGAAGGACACAACTGCAGTCGACATAGACAGAAGGACCGAAACCGAGACAGACGAAGGAGAGAGACGAGAGAAGGACACAACTGCAGGCGACATAGACAGAAGGACCGAAACCGAGACAGACGAAGGAGAAAGACGAGAGGACACAACTGCAGGCGACATAGACAGAAGGACCGAAGCCCAAAGTTGCTCTGTAGAAGAAGACCAAAAGGATGGAAACTGCAGACTCATGAAAAAAAAAAGAATTGATACAATAATGGCTCTCAATTTTCTTTTAGGAGTTTTGAAATAATCGTCCTCAATTTTCTTTTGTATTGAATAACAATTTTTAAAATAATGGCTACTAATTTTCTTTTATAATGAATAAGTTAAAAAGTTAAAGAAGTTTAGCTCTTGTTCAATGCATTTTTCTTAAATAAAAATTTAAGATGTTGCAAGAAATTCCTGATTCATGTCTTGATATCATTCTACAAGTAGTTTATGAAATATGTGAATTCTTGTACTTGAATACATGGTAAATGTAAATGTAATGGTTCCGACCACTCAAAGCGCTTTTATACTATGTGCCACTTTCACCCTTTCAGACAGTGATGACAAAGTCAATCGACTAAAAAACTAACATTAATACACATAGCACCAATGCACGGCATCAGGAGCAATTTGGGGTTCAGTATCTTGCTCAAGGATGCTTTGACATGTGGCACCAGGAGCTGGAGATCGAACCCACAACCTCCCGATTAGGGAACAACCCGCTGCCTCTGAGCCACAGCTGCCCCTTAATAACTTATATGGTTTTCTAAAGCCTCTAGAGCCTTTTCATGTGTTATGCATAGCCTGCCCTTCAGGTGTCATATAATTAAATAGTCTACTGAAAAAAATTGTTCCACTTTCCAGACACTACAGTTTGTTAATCAGCAGTGCAGGATATCATGTGGGGTTTCACTAACAACGACCACGCCATCGAATGTATGAAATAAGAAAAGTTTATTGCACATAATGAACAAATGTGAACCAATGTGGTATACTGAGGGATGAGGGGTGAAGGTAGGTTCGAGGGGTGAAGGTAGGTTTGAGGGATGAGGGGTGAAGGTAGGTTTGAGGGATGGAGGTAGGTTCGAGGGATGAGGGATGGAGGTAGGTTCGAGGGATGAGGGATGGAGGAGGTCAGAGGAATGAAGGTAGGAGGAATGAAGGTCGGTTGGCGGATCGATGAATGGATGGAGGGGTTCGGTGCGATGTAAGAGGGAACTGAGTGGGTTGCGAGACACTGAGTGAGGGAACTTCGTATCTCTTGTAGAGAGCCCCCAAAAAGACTTGATTCGTAAGCGTGTTTGATATCGTTTTTCAGGTTATAACAGATGTACGTGAGATATGCTCGAGAAGACCATCTGCCAAGGGGTTTATTGCCGATATCTGGGATTCCCTGCCTGGGAGCAGTGGATGTGGCCCAGATGCAAGGGAACGCCCCGAGTATGGCTCTGGGGAAATTCTGGTTTGGACAGGATTTGCAGATGTGTCGAAACTGATTGCGTGGGTATGATTCAATTCAATTCAATTCAATTCAATTTTATTTGTATAGCGCCAATTCATAACAGAAGTTATCTCAGGACACTTTTCAAATAGAGCAGGTCTAGACCGAACTCTTTAACATTAATTACAGAGACCCAACAGTACCACCATGAGCAAGCACTTGGCGACAAGGGCAAGGAAAAACTGCCTGTTAAAAGGCAGAAACCTAGGACAGATCCTCCGGCTCTAGGTGGGTGGTCGTCTGTCTCGACCAGTTGGGTTGAGAGAGAGAGAGAGAGAGAGAGAGAGAGAGAGACAGACAGACAGACAGGTGCACAGCAACAACAGTATTGGCAATGGCAGTCAAGCAGGACCATGGCAGGAGGCTCCACCAGGATCCATGAGAACCTGCGAGACGAGAAAGCACAAGAACTCCGGGGAAGAAGTGGAGTTAGTAACATGCATTAATGGGACATGAATGAGTGAACCATGGGAAATCCCCCGATAGTCTAGGCCTATAGCAGCATAACTAATGGATGGTTCAGGACTCACCTGATCCAGCCCTAACTATAAGCTTTATCAAAGAGGAATGTCTTAAGCCTACTCTTGAATGTGGTGAGGGTGTCTGCCTCCCAAACCACAACTGGAAGCTGGTTCCACAGGAGAGGAGCTTGGTAACTGAAGGCTCTGGCTCCTGTTCTACTTTTAGAGACTATAGGAACCACAAGTAGCCCAGCATTCAGAGAACGTAGTGTTCTAGTGGGGTAATAGGGTACTATGAGCTCTTTAAGATATGAAGGGGCCTGACCATGAAGAGCTTTATAGGTGAGGAGGAGGATTTTAAATTCAATTCTACATTTTATAGGGAGCCAATGCAGAGTAGCTAGTACAGGAGAGATGTGATCTCTTTTTCTAGTTCCTGTCAGTACTCGTGCTGCAGCGTTCTGAATTAATTGGAGCGTTTTAATGGACTTATTGGGGCAACCTGATAATAAAGAGTTGCAGTAATCCAGCCTTGAAGTAACAAATGCATGGATTAGTTTTTCTGCATCTGTCTGTGATAGTATGTGTCTAATTTTTCTAATATTACGTAAATGAAAGAAGGCAGTCCTAGAGGTCTGCTTTATGTGGGAGTTAAATGACAAATCCTGACCAAAGATAACTCCAAGATTCCTGACAGTGGTGCTAGAGGCCAAGTTAATGCCATCTAGAGTGACTATATCTTTAGACAATGAGACTCTAAGGTTTTTGGGGCCAAGAACAAGAATTTCGTTTTTTTCTGAGTTTAACATCAGAAAATTGCAGGTCATCCAGGATTTTATGTCCTTAAGACATGTTTGTAATTTAGATAATTGATTAATTTCATTGGGTTTGATTGATAGATATAACTGCGTATCATCTGCATAACAGTGAAAGTTAATGGAGTGATTCCTAATAATGTTGCCTAAAGGGAGCATATATAAAGTAAATAGTATTGGTCCAAGTACAGAACCTTGTGGAACTCCATGACTAACTTTAGTATTTATGGAGGATTCATTGTTAACATGTACAAACTGAGAACGATCTGATAAATATGACTTAAACCAGCTTAGGGCAGTTCCTTTAATGCCAATTTGATGCTCAAGTCTCTGTAAAAGAATATCATGGTCAATGGTGTCAAATGCAGCACTAAGATCTAATAATACAAGTACAGAGACAAGTCCATTGTCAGAAGCAGTCAGAAGGTCATTATTAACTTTAACCAGAGCTGTCTCTGTGCTATGATGAACTCTAAATCCTGACTGAAAATCCTCAAATAAACTATTGTTATGTAGAAAGTCACACAACTCTTTGGCGACTACTTTCTCCAGAATCTTTGAGAGGAAGGGGAGGTTAGAAATCGGTCTATAGTTGGCTAAAACCCCTGGGTCAAGAGTGGACTTTTTAAGAAGGGGTTTAATTACAGCTACTTTAAAGGACTGTGGTACATATCCTGATAATAAAAAAAGATTAATCATATCCAGTAAAGAAGTGCCAATTAAGGGAACAACTTCTTTAAGCAGCCTAGTTGGGATCGGGTCTAATAGACAGGTTGATGGCTTCGATGAAGAAATGATTGAAGTTAACTGATGAAGATCGATAGCAGAAAAACAGTCTAAATATATATCTAAGTTTACATTGACAGAAGTCCCTGAAGTTGGAGAGCCACTGATAACTGTTGATGGCAGTTGGTGATTAATTTTTTCTCTAATAGTAATAATTTTATTATAGAAGAAGCTCATGAAGTCATTGCTACTTAAGTTTATGGGGATATGTGGCTCGATAGAGCTGTGACTCTCTGTCAGCCTGGCTACAGTGCTGAAGAGGAACCTAGGGTTGTTCTTATTTTCTTCAATTAGTGCTGAGTAATAGGCTCCTCTGGCATTACGGAGGGCCTTTCTATAGGTTTTAAGATTATCTTGCCAAATTGAGCGATATTCTGATAATTTGGAAGAGCGCCATTTCCTTTCAGATTTTCTAGCTATTTGTTTTAACTGGCGGGTTTGGTGGTTATACCAAGGTGCTAGTCTCCTATGTTTTAATAATTTCCTTTTTATAGGAGCGATAGAGTCTAATGTTGATCGTAGTGAGCCTGTAGCACTATCGACAAGATTATTATTATTGGTTGCCCCAATAAGTCCATTAAAACGCTCCAATTAATTCAGAACGCTGCAGCACGAGTACTGACAGGAACTAGAAAAAGAGATCACATCTCCCTGTACTAGCTACCTGCATTGGCTCCCATAAAATGTAGAATTGAATTTAAAATACCCTCCTCACCTATAAAGCTCTTCATGGTCAGGCCCCTTCATATCTTAAAGAGCTCATAGTACCCTATTACCCCACTAGAACACTACGTTCTCTGAATGCTGGGCTACTTGTGGTTCCTATAGTCTCTAAAAGTAGAACAGGAGCCAGAGCCTTCAGTTACCAAGCTCCTCCCTGTGGAACCAGCTTCCAGTTGTGGTTCGGGAGGCAGACACCCTCACCACTTTCAAGAGTAGGCTTAAGACATTCCTCTTTGATAAAGCTTATAGTTAGGGCTGGATCAGGTGAGTCCTGAACCATCCCTTAGTTATGCTGCTATAGGCCTAGACTATCGGGGATTTCCCATGGTGCACTGAGCTACTCTCTTCCTCTCTCTTTCTGCACTCGTTCATGTCCCTTAATGCATGTTACTAACTCCACTTCTTCCCCGGAGTTCTTGTGCTTTCTCGTCTCGCAGGTTCTCATGGATCCTGGTGGAGCCTCCTGCCATGGTCCTGCTTGACTGCCATTGCCAATACTGTTGTTGCTGTGCACCTGTCTGTCTGTCTGTCGCTCTCTCTCTCTCTCTCTCTCTCTCTCTCTCTCACCCCAACTGGTCGAGACAGACGACCACCCACCTAGAGCCGGAGGATCTGTCCTAGGTTTCTGCCTTTTAACAGGCAGTTTTTCCTTGCCCTTGTCGCCAAGTGCTTGCTCATGGTGGTACTGTTGGGTCTCTGTAATTAATGTTAAAGAGTTCGGTCTAGACCTGCTCTATTTGAAAAGTGTCCTGAGATAACTTCTGTTATGAATTGGCGCTATACAAATAAAATTGAATTGAATTGAATTGAATTATTAATTTCAGAGGGACTAAAGTCGTTATAGGACTCTGTTAAATTCAGACATGGCATTGAATTAAACACTGAAGGAATCTCCTCCTTAAATTTAGCTACAGCACTGTCAGATAGACATCTGCTGTAGGAAGTTTTGCCTAATGGCTTATAATCTAATAGTATGAATTCAAAAGTTACTAAATAATGGTCAGATAGAAAAGGATTATGTGGGAAGACTATTAAATGTTCAATATCAATGCCATATGATAAAACAAGGTCAAGAGTGTGATTAAAACAATGAGTTGGTTTATTTACACTCTGACAGAAGCCAATTGAGTCTATTAATGATATAAATGCATTACTAAGGCTGTCATTGTCAACATCCACATGAATATTAAAATCACCTACAATAATTACTTTATCTGATTTAAGGACTAAACTTGATAGAAACTCTGAAAATTCAGATATAAAATCAGAGTACGGTCCAGGAGCACGGTACACTATAACAAATAGAACTGGCTGCAGTGTTTTCCAGTTTGGGTGAGAAAGACTAAGAACAAGGCTTTCAAATGAATTATAATTAAGTTTAGGTTTAGGGTCCATTAAAACGCTCGAATCATATATGGCTGCTACTCCACCTCCTCGGCCTGTGCCTCGAGGAATGTGAGTATTAATATGACTGGGGGGGGTGGATTCATTTAGGCTAACATACTCCTCGTGGGACAACCAGGTCTCAGTAAGACAAAGTAAATCAATATCATAATCTGATATTAATTTGTTCACTAAAACAGCTTTAGAGGACAGAGACCTGATATTTAACAGCCCACATTTCATTCTCTTATTTTGTGCTACTGAGGAGTTGTTTTTAATTTTTATTAGATTTTTATGTTGAACTCCTCTTGTTTTTATTTCTTTAAATAATTGAGGTGGTCGGGGGACAGACACAGTCTCTATGGGGTTTTGGGTGGGTGACTGTTCTAAAGAAAGCGCAGAGAAGTGTGTAAGACAGCAGCTCTGCTTCCTGGTCCTAACTCTGGACTGTCAGGTTTTAGAGATAAACTTCGCCATATTTCTAGATAAGAGAGCCGCTCCATCCAAAGTGGGATGGATGCCGTCTCTCCTAATCAGACCAGGTTTTCCCCAAAAAGGCTTCCAGTTATCAATGAAGCCCACATCGTTTGCTGGACACCACCTCGACAGCCAGCGGTGGAATGATGACATGCGGCTATACATGTCATCACTGGTCACATTGGGGAGGGGTCCAGAGAAAACTATGGTGTCCGACATTGTCTTAGCATAATTACACACCGACTCCACATTAATCTTAGTGACCTCCGATTGGCGTAAACGGGTGTCGTTACCGCCGACGTGGATTTTATCGATGGAAGCGAACGGGATGAAGCTATCGAGTGAAAGAATATGGCGACCAAATTATCCATCTGAGGGGAGTCAGTAGAGGATGGAGGCTGAAGATGGTGGGACTGGAGTTGGAACGGCGTCGGAGGCTAGTGCCGATTGTCTGAATTAACGTAACGAGAAGCGAGAGCGTGACGGCGATTGCGTTCTGAGACCCGGGATGCGAGAATCTCGGATGATGAATTGATGCTGTGCTGAAGCTAGGGTAAGCTTCCGTATGAACTGCGTTATGTTAAGGCAGTGGGACTGGTCCCTTGTTTATGATGTCGAATGGTGGTGGTCATGATTTTATTGGGCCATTAGTGACCCCAAAGAATGACTGCTAAGATTACTGGGTACGTTTCGCGGATAGCAGAGGAAGAAGGCAGGGATGAGAAGTCAAGCAGCCACTAGGCTGAAAACCACCTGCCACAATTAGCAACTTTGGTGGGAGGTTCTGCATATGTGAATAGCTGGACGTGTTCCAGCTTAGTGATGTGGTAGTCGTAAAAGAATAAAATGCCATTATGTGGTGGGAGGAACTGGTGCCATGATTTGCGTCGTCTGGTGTGTCATGTTCGTGAAGCAACGTGGGTTGGATTGATTCTGAATGTAGGGAACGGTGGACTGGGGAATGGACCCATTGTGAATGCGTCTTTATTTTCTCTGTCCGGGAATTTATCAACTATGTCGGGCTCGGAGGTGGCTGACAGAGTTGTGGCATGTATGAGGAATCTGGCGTGACCTGTAAACCTAGGGTAAAGACTGTGTGTAAATCGTTGTAGGTGGTTAACAACCTGTCGATCTGGGTGGTTCTTCGAGGCGGTGGCACGAGCGTTGATTTTTATTGGTGTATTCGGATACTTATGCGGGCTGTGTTTAGTTGTATTATGGGGACATGCAGGTCTTGCATGTGCTCTGCTGCAGAAGGAGCAGGTGAGCGCCTCGTGGGTTGTGATTCAGGGAAGAGCGAGCTGCGAGAATGCGGCAGTAGAGTTCTGGATATTGTGAGCACACGTAAGTTCCCTGATTGACTTGTTGCAGGCAACCGGCGCCTTGGGATGCGAACGGAATATGGTATGTGTAGATTCCCTTGCTGCTGAGCCCCGGGGCTGGGTCGAGTATCAGAGGCGTGTAACCGTCTGGCTCTGATCTGCGATCGGGCAACGATGAACGAATGTCACGGAAAGAGGGGAACAGGAAGGTGAATTGTACTGCGATGCGTTGTTTAGAGTGGGTAGATAGTGGCTGTTTGCATTCAACTGGACTGAATGCAGTTTAACTGTTCTCTGTGGATATGAGGGTTGCTTGTGGATGGATGTATTGAATGGCGAGGTCAACGCATATATGTCTGAAAACTAATGTTACAATGATGGTTCTGAAATAAAAATGTTTAACTGTTGCGAGGCTTCTTTGCTTGTCTGGACTAAGAGGCGAACCGGTATTTTAAATGAACGTAGAAAGATATTGCGTATACGTTTTAAGAATTTGCCATGAAAGATTATTTATCCTTAAATAAGTATCAACAGGGAAGAAGAGCAGACCCTGGAACGAAGGGAGGACGGGGTCCCGGTGGGCCAAAATGAGAGATGCAAGTTAAGACGGATGTATTGAATGACGAGGTCAATGCCTTTACGTATGTAAACTAATGTTACGATGATGGCTCTGAAGTAAAACCAGTAACTGTTGCAGGGCTTCCTGCTTGCCTGAATTAAGAGGCAAACCGGTATATTGAATGAAAGTGGGAAGATATATTGTATATACGTTTTAAGAATTTGCCATGAAAGATTATTTATCGTTAAATAAGTATCGACAGGGAAGGAGAGGAGACCCTGGAACTAAGGGATGACCAGGTCCGGATGGGCCAACACGAAAGATGGTAAGTTTCAGACGGATGTATTAAATGGCGAGGTCGATGCGTATGAGTCTGTAAACTATTGTTACGATGATGACTGAAATATAACTATTAGCCGTTGCAAGGCATCCTGCTTGCCTGGACGAAGAAGTGAATCGGTATTTTGAACGAACGTAAAAAGAAATATGTTGCGTGTACGATTTTAAGAATTTGCCATGAAAGATTATTTATCATTAAATATTAACGGGGAAGGCGAGGAGACCCTGGAACGAAGGGACGACCGGGTCCCGATGGGCCGAAACGAGAGATGGTAAGTTCGGAAGGATGTATTGAATGGCGATGTCAATGCGCATGAGTCTAAACTAATGTCACGCTGATGACTCTGAAATAAAACTACTAACTGTTGCAGCAATAAGAGGCGAACCAATATTTGAACGAACATAAAAAGATATATTACGTATAGGTTTTAAGAGTTAGTCATGAAAGATTCATTTATAGTTAAAAAGTTCAGCGTGCGGAATTAAATTGTGATGTCCACGTAATGAGAGACGGAAATCTGACGTCTGAGAGTGGTGACACAGGGATGATAGGAAGGATTGGCCGTGCTGGAGGTAATGCGGAGGCACGATCGAAATTATTGTGCATGGAGGATGGGTGGGAAAGCCCACGATTTGAGCTACATTGGACCTGTGGGGAAAAAAGGAGGTGTGTTAAGGAAGAGAAACACGGGCTACGTATGAAGAAACAGGAGTAGAATAAGGGTTTTGTGGCTGGGAATACATGGATTGTATTTGTGGGCACGCTCTGTGCGCCTGAGAAGGTTGGTATTGGAATGGGAGGAGCAGAGGCAGCCGAAGAAGACGGAACAGGGAAGTTAGAAATGAGAGGAGGGAAAAGATGCTGGGATGTAGGGATGCCTGTGCTCAGGTTGTTTGTGAAGGTGAAATGGTAGGTACTGGGTTTGATACTACCTGGCCCTCTGAGAGGGCTGATGAGGAAGGCTGGGCCGTGGGATGCGCCATGATGTCATCGGCGTTGCCAAGGATGCGACGCCGTGAACCCAGAAGCGGCGGTGAAGCTTGGAGAGGAAGTGTGGTGTTTTCCTGGAAGTGCGTGGAAAGTTTTGTTTTGTTATCGGTGCGTTGGAAGGGTGTGTTTCGCTGAGAGAGAGTGATCCTCGGGCAAGTCAACGTAGTTTACGGCAGAGGGACGGCCAAAGAAACGGCAAGGTGAAGTCGGGTCGCCGTAGATTCGCCGAAGCTGCTGGCAGGAGGGAGGTCGGTCGGACGCCGGAGAACTTCCCTGGACCTGTTGGGGGGCGAAGGCCCGATGGTGTTGGAGCTGTCGGTGGATGAAGGCTGGGAGCCTCGGAGCACGTGGATTGTTGAGCGGAGCCGCGGTGGCTGATGAGATGGAATGGTAGGCGAGGAAGAGGACTCGGACATTTTGTGAGTTTGTCATTCGTCTTCAAACATGTCGCTGTCTGAAGAGTTGAGCTTGTACTCCCTTCGAGGTATGTTTTTGTATTTCCTGTCTGACGCCGATCATGTGGGAAATGAGTCAAGGAGGGAGTGAACGGATAAGGTGTGCTTAAGTAAGTTTTGAGCGGAAATGAGATGATTGCAGGGCGTGGTCTTTGTTCCCGAACCTAGTTATAAAACATCATTTAATGAGAATCAGAAACAGCTTTATTTCCAAGTATTTTTTACATTAAAAAGGAATTTGATTTGGGGACTGGAGGTGTGACAATAAACATTGATGTACCAAAGAAATAAATGACATGATTGGAAGAAGTGATTAATAATAAGCTTGTAGGCATATACTGAGCGATTGGTATGTGTTGTTATGACCGGGTTGTCACTGAGCCCAAACAAATGATCCTCCTTGACTTGAAAAGCAGTCCAGAAGCTTACCTTTACTTGTTTTCACTTAAAGGGCGTAATTCCAAATTAATTCTATTGTGCTGCCACAATTCCAAAAGGAGAATATCCAAATGTTTTGGATGTTTTGTGAGTGATTTTCCATTCCAATATATGGTCTGTAAATATTGTGGTTGTGTTCATCTTGTTCATTTGATATACAGTTCCAAACAAGTGATCCTCCATTCCAATATATAGTCTGTAAATATTGTGCACTGTGTTCATCTCCTTCATTTGATATACAATTCCAAACAAGTGATCCTCCATTCCAATATATAGTCTGTAAATATTGTGCATTGTGTTCATCTCCTTCATTTGATATACAATTCCAAACAAGTGATCCTACATTCCAAGTTCCAATATCACGTTATAATTATTCATAAACGGATCGCCTGATTGGCTACCGCGCGTGGGTAGCAGTCCACTGTTAACATAGCCATCAGTCACACTACAGGCGGATGAGCGAACACCTATTCAAGGTAACTCCTTCCAAATCAGTCCGATTTTGTATCCTAATCAATTCAATTCAATTCAATTCAATTTTATTTGTATAGCACCAATTCATAACAGAAGTTATGAAATAGAGCAGGTCTAGACCGAACTCTTTAAACATTAATTACAGAGACCCAACAGTACCACCATGAGCAAGCACTTGGCGCCAAGGGAAAGGAAAAACTGCCTGTTAAAAGGCAGAAACCTAGGACAGATCCTCCGGCTCTAGGTGGGTGGTCGTCTGTCTCGACCAGTTCGGGTGAGAGAGAGAGAGAGAGAGAGAGTGAGAGACAAACAGACAGGTGCACAGCAACAACAGATCACTAATGTTATGATCAAAAACACTAACAATTCCAAGAAATGTTTCTAATGCCTAACAAATGCGTGTTTTTTGTTACTGTCTTCGGAAAATCTTCCTCATTTGGGTCATTGATGGACTGTGAAGTCCACTGTTTTTTCTATTTCCCTCCTGTGCCTTCAATTCACTACTGACTCATTACTATTCAAATATTGGAAAACATCCTGCTGTACACTTCTGGCATAGGCGACACAGTCGGTTGCCTGCGGCACAAACTGTCAGGGGGCGCCCCAAGAGAAAGTTTTCGACTCAGCGCGAATCTGCTCCTCCCAGCTGATGCAACACCGGCGATTTTAACCGTGTGCACCTGGCGCTGTGAGTCCAGACAGTAACGTAACTGGTAGAGTTCTGTTTTGGACTGTATGCTGCACTTTACCGGAGCTGCTGAAGTTATCGTGTGGGTTTGTGGGGAGATTTCTGCCTGATCACTGTTTTTGGTTGGTTTGGGTTTCACATGCAGCATGCAGTCCCTAATTGTGTCCGTCAAACGGGGATAGGGCAGGTAGTATTACTATTCAAGTATTGGAAAACATCCTGCTGCTGTTCACTCCTGACTTAGTGAGAAGGCTACCTTTGGATTATCACAATTATCCTCCCGCATCTGACAGGAGCTTGTGTATTTTTTTTCCTCGTCTCCACATAACACAGCTACTGTTTCAGTCATTAAAATAGTTCACTTTTGTTTTTAATGGCAGGGTGGTTATCCTTCGTTTCCACCTCCATTCCAATTTATGGTCTGTAAATATTGTGCATTGTGTTCACCTCGTTCATTTGATATACAATTCCAAACAAGTGATCCTCCATTCCGAGTTTTATTCTGTGACATGGAAACAAATCACATGATTGACTCCAGGAAGTGAATAGTAATACACTTGTAGGCATAAATTGAACCACTGGTAAGTGTCTTCAGTCTGGGTCTGACACTTGGTTTACATTCACTCCTTTTAATAGTGGAACATTTTTAATAAATCTGGTCATGTTATACACCGTTTGAAAGGAGAGAGTGTCATGATTTGATCAAAGCCAGCCGTTCTAGGCTCACGGAGACGCAGCAAAAGCAAACACAGCTTGTGCTGCCACTTCATTTAGTCCCACAAACATGCTAACTCTGGTAATCATCAATAAAACGCCATTAGTTGACTTTGCAAGTCTCTGAAGTCGATATTGTTTGTGTCCAGTTCGCCGCTTGTGACGCTTTACAACGTGATCCTACACGGTGATGCTTACTATCTCTGTCTTCCTTAGAGTGCTTGGAACAAAACAAGCCTTTCCATGTGATTCTGTGATCCGTATTGGCTGGGCAGTGTGTCAGTCAAGCGAACCAGCTCTTCATTGGCTGTATGCAAATCATGTGAGTCAGTATTGCCTAATCGTCATACACATCGAGCCAAGGGCAGATGATTAAACTTCTGACTGGCAGGTCTTACAGCCAATAAGATAACAATTCTAACATCATATAACAAGTTAGGGTGCACTGTGAGGCTCACATTGCACGGCCTCCGCGTAACACAGACAGAGACTTTCCAGTGTTTACAATAACGCACGCGCTACTGCGTTACAGATTGTATTATTGGAATTAGAAACAGTTTGTTGCAAGAAAGACTGTGTTCTTGGAATCCGGGTCCGTTTTTGGATTGACAGATTGTAGTATTGGAATTAGAAACAGTTTGTGGCATGAAAGATTGTGTTCTTGGAATCAGGATACGGTTTCTGGAATGACAGATTGTAGTATTGGAATTAGAAACAGTTTGTGGCATGAAAGATTGTGTTCTTGGAATCAGGATACGGTTTCTGGAATGACAGATTGTAGTATTGGAATTAGAAACAGTTTGTGGCAGGAAAGATTGTGTTCTTGGAATCGAGACAGGGTTTTTGGAATAACAGATTGTAGTATTGGAAAAAGATCAAGTTTGTGGTATAACAGATTGTAGTATTGGATTTAGAAACAGTTTGTGGCATGAAAGATTGTGTTCTTGGAATAAGAAACAGTTTGTGGCATGAAAGATTGTGTTCTTGGAATCAGGATACGGTTTTTGGAATAACAGATTGTAGTATTGGAATTAGAAACAGTTTGTGGCATGAAAGATTGTGTTCTTGGAATTAGAAACAGTTTGTGGCATGAAGATTGCGTTCTTGGAGTTGGGGTGAGAGAGAGAGAGAGAGAGACAGACAGACAGACAGCAGCAGTAGCAACAACTACACTAATAGTAGTGACTGATGATGATGAACATGACAACAGCAACGATGGGGGACAATGAGCAGTGACAGTAGTAACAATAGTAACTATAGTAATATTATTATTATTATTTATAATAATAATAATAATAATAACAACACTAATATCAGTGATATTGGCAATGGCAAGTCAAGCAGGACCACGGCAGGAGGCTTTTTGTTAACGTTTTGAATTAATTGAAGCGTTTTAATGGACTTATTGGGGCAGCCTGATAATAAGGAATTGCAGTAATCCAGCCTAGAAGTAACAAATGCATGGATTAGTTTTTCTGCATCCATCTGTTTATCTCTAAAACCTGACAGTCCAGAGTTAGGACCAGGAAGCAGAGCTGCTGTCTTACACACTTCTCTGCTTTTTCTTTAGAACAGTCACCCACCCAAAACCCCATAGAGACTGTGTCTGTCCCCCGACCACCTAAATTATTTAAAGAAATACAAACAAGAGGAGTTCAACATAAAAATCTAATAAAAATTAAAACCAACTCCTCAGTAGCACAAAATAAGAGAATGAAATGTGGGCTGTTAAATATCAGGTCTCTGTCCTCTAAAGCTGTTTTAGTGAATGAATTAATATCAGATTATGATATTGATTTACTTTGTCTTACTGAGACCTGGTTGTCCCATGAGGAGTATGTTAGCCTAAATGAATCGACCCCCCCCAGTCATATTAATACTCACATTCCTCGAGGCACTGGCCGAGGAGGTGGAGTGGCAGCCATATATGATTCGAGCGTTTTAATGGACCCTAAACCTAAACTTAATTATAATTCATTTGAAAGCCTTGTTCTTAGTCTTTCTCACCCAAACTGGAAAACACTGCAGCCAGTTATATTTGTTATAGTGTACCGTGCTCCTGGACGGTACTCTGATTTTATATCTGAATTTTCAGAGTTTCTATCAAGTTTAGTCCTTAAATCAGATAAAGTAATTATTGTAGGTGATTTTAATATTCATGTGGATGTTGACAATGACAGCCTTAGTAATGCATTTATATCATTAATAGACTCAATTGGCTTCTGTCAGAGTGTAAATAAACCAACTCATTGTTTTAATCACACTCTTGACCTTGTTTTATCATATGGCATTGATATTGAACATTTAATAGTAACATAGCACATAATCCTTTCCTATCTGACCATTATTTAATAACTTTTGAATTCATACTATTAGATTATAAGCCATTAGGCAAAACTTCCTACAGCAGATGTCTATCTGACAGTGCTGTAGCTAAATTTAAGGAGGAGATTCCTTCAGTGTTTAATTCAATGCCATGTCTGAATTTAACAGAGTCCTATAACGACTTTAGTCCCTCTGAAATTGATAATCTTGTCGATAGTGCTACAGGCTCACTACGATCAACATTAGACTCTATCGCTCCTATAAAAAGGAAATTATTAAAACATAGGAGACTAGCACCTTGGTATAACCACCAAACCCGCCAGTTAAAACAAATAGCTAGAAAATCTGAAAGGAAATGGCGCTCTTCCAAATTATCAGAATATCGCTCAATTTGGCAAGATAATCTTAAAACCTATAGAAAGGCCCTCCGTAATGCCAGAGGAGCCTATTATTCAGCACTAATAGAAGAAAATAAGAACAACCCTAGGTTCCTCTTCAGCACTGTAGCCAGGCTGACAGAGAGTCACAGCTCTATCGAGCCACATATCCCCATAAACTTAAGTAGCAATGACTTCATGAGCTTCTTCTATAATAAAATTATTACTATTAGAAAAAAAATTAATCACCAACTGCCATCAACAGTTATCAGTGGCTCTCCAAGTTCAGGGACTTCTGTCAATGAAAACTTAGATGTATATTTAGACTGTTTTTCTGCTATCGATCTTCATCAGTTAACTTCAATCATTTCTTCATCGAAGCCATCAACCTGTCTATTAGACCCGATCCCAACTAGGCTGCTTAAAGAAGTTGTTCCCTTAATTGGCACTTCTTTACTGGATATGATTAATCTTTCTTTATTATCAGGACATGTACCACAGTCCTTTAAAGTAGCTGTAATTAAACCCCTTCTTAAAAAGTCCACTCTTGACCCAGGGGTTTTAGCCAACTATAGACCGATTTCTAACCTCCCCTTCCTCTCTAAGATTCTGGAGAAAGTAGTCGCCAAAGAGTTGTGTGAATTTCTACATAACAATAGTTTATTTGAGGATTGTCAGTCAGGATTTAGAGTTCATCATAGCACAGAGACAGCTCTGGTTAAAGTTAATAATGACCTTCTGACTGCTTCTGACAATGGACTTGTCTCTGTACTTGTATTATTAGATCTTAGTGCTGCATTTGACACCATTGACCATGATATTCTTTTACAGAGACTTGAGCATCAAATTGGCATTAAAGGAACTGCCCTAAGCTGGTTTAAGTCATACTTATCAGATCGTTCTCAGTTTGTACATGTTAACGATGAATCCTCCATAAATACTAAAGTTAGTCATGGAGTTCCACAAGGTTCTGTACTTTGACCAATACTATTTACTTTATATATGCTCCCTTTAGGCAACATTATTAGGAATCACTCCATTAACTTTCACTGTTATGCAGATGATACGCAGTTATATCTATCAATCAAACCCAATGAAATTAATCAATTATCTAAATTACAAACATGTCTTAAGGACATAAAATCCTGGATGACCTGCAATTTTCTGATGTTAAACTCAGAAAAAAACAAAATTCTTGTTCTTGGCCCCAAAAACCTTAGAGACTCATTGTCTAAAGATATAGTCACTCTAGATGGCATTAACTTGGCCTCTAGCACCACTGTCAGGAATCTTGGAGTTATCTTTGATCAGGATTTGTCATTTAACTCCCACATAAAGCAGACCTCTAGGACTGCCTTCTTTCATTTACGTAATATTAGAAAAATTAGACACATACCATCACAGACAGATGCAGAAAAACTAATCCATGCATGTTGTTACTTGTTACTTCAAGGCTGGATTACTGCAACTCTTTATTATCAGGTTGCCCCAATAAGTCCATTAAAACGCTCCAATTAATTCAGAACGCTGCAGCACGAGTACTGACAGGAACTAGAAAAAGAGATCACATCTCTCCTGTACTAGCTACTCTGCATTGGCTCCCTGTAAAATGTTGAATTGAATTTAAAATCCTCCTCCTCACCTATAAAGCTCTTCATGGTCAGGCCCCTTCATATCTTAAAGAGCTCATAGTACCCTATTACCCCACTAGAACACTACGTTCTCTGAATGCTGGGCTACTTGTGGTTCCTATAGTCTCTAAAAGTAGAACAGGAGCCAGAGCATTCAGTTACCAAGCTCCTCTCCTGTGGAACCAGCTTCCAGTTGTGGTTCGGGAGGCAGACACCCTCACCACATTCAAGAGTAGGCTTAAGACGTTCCTCTTTGATAAAGCTTATAGTTAGGGCTGGATCAGGTGAGTCCTGAACCATCCCTTAGTTATGCTGCTATAGGCCTAGACTATCGGGGGATTTCCCATGGTGCACTGAGCTACTCTCTTCCTCTCTCTTTCTGCACTCATTCATGTCCCATTAATGCATGTTACTAACTCCACTTCTTCCCCGGAGTTCTTGTGCTTTCTCGTCTCGCAGGTTCTCATGGATCCTGGTGGAGCCTCCTGCTTGACTGCCATTGCCAATACTGTTGTTGCTGTGCACCTGTCTGTCTGTCTGTCTCTCGCTCTCTCTCTCTCTGCCTCTCTCTCTCTCTCTCTCTCTCTCTCTCTCTCTCTCACCCCAACTGGTCGAGACAGACGACCACCCACCTAGAGCCGGAGGATCTGTCCTAGGTTTCTGCCTTTTAACAGGCAGTTTTTCCTTGCCCTTGTCGCCAAGTGCTTGCTCATGGTGGTACTGTTGGGTCTCTGTAATTAATGTTAAAGAGTTCGGTCTAGACCTGCTCTATTTGAAAAGTGTCCTGAGATAACTTCTGTTATGAATTGGCGCTATACAAATAAAATTGAATTGAATTGAATTGAATCTGTGACAGGATGTATCTAATGTTTGTAATATTACGTAAATGAAAGAAGGCAGTCCTAGAGGTCTGCTTTATGTGGGACTTAAATGACAAATCCTGATCAAAGATAACTCCAAGATTCCTGACAGTGGTACTAGAGTCCAAGGTAATGCCATCTAGAGTAACTATATCTTCGGCGCCTGGATGGCTCAGTGGGTAGAGCTGGCGACACATGTACCGAGGCTGAGTCCTTGCAGCAGCCTCCCAGGGTTCAAATCCGACCTGCAGCCCTTTGCTGCGTGTCATCCCCTCTCTCTCTGTCTACCTTCAGCTGTCACTATAATAAAGGCAAAAAAACCCAAAATAGAATAACTATATCTTTAGACACTGTGTCTGTAAGGTTTTTGGTGCCAATTTTGTTTAACATCAGAAAATTGCTGCTCATCCAGGATTTTATGTCCGTAAGACATGTTTGTAATTTAGATAATTGATTAAATTCATCGGGCTTGATTGATAGATATAACTACGTATCATCTGCATAACAGTGATGGAGTTAATGGAGTGATTCCTAATAATGTTGGCTAAAGGGAGCATATGTAAAGTAACCCGAGGCGGTCTACAAAAAGGGCCAAAGCCGACTCTTTTTCCTAAGGAGGCTGAGGTCCTTTAACATCTGCCAGACGATGCTGAGGATGTTTTACGAGTCTGTTGTGGCCAGTGCGATTTTCTTCGTTGTCACATGCTGGGGCAGTGGGCTGAAGGTCGCAGACGCCAACAGACTAAACAAACTGATCAGGAGGGCCTGTGATGTCATAGGGGAGGAGCTGGACACCCTGACGACCGTGGCAGAGAGGAGGATGCTGTTCAGTCTATCTTGGACAATGTCTCACACCCTCTCTAAAAATTTCATGCAAATCGGACAAAGTGGTGAAGGAGGAAAGTAGTTTAAGGACATTTTGCGCTCTAAAATTATAGGCAGAAGTGGGTGGGACCTATATGTGGAGATTGAGCTCCATTCACTGAATGCGTGGATATAAGGTTTTTGAATGTGCGACAAAATATGCAGAAGTTATTAGCCTAAATGCAGTTTTTATGATAATAGTGCCACCTAGTGGCCGACCTGAAAGGGACGCATAGAATGTACAATTTTTCACCAGGCCTGACCACTTTGCTAAATAAAATTGAGTTTTCGTATATGTTCAGGGGGGCAACAACACAGTCAAAGGTGCTAAAAAAAAAAAAAAAAATAGGTAAGAAATCGGGCAAAAACAAAAGGACCTCCAGCGGTCGCTGGCTCGGTCCCTAATAAAATATAATAAAACAATACATATACCTGTTTATATACATATATACATGTTCATATCCAGAACATTACACAGTGCATGTTTTTAAATTTACGTCTGGGGTGAATGTTAACACCATCAGATTTCGGACTTCCGGTTTAGTGAGCATGTGAGAGCAACGTGGTCTCTGTCTCCCGTTACTCAACTTTGCCAAAACCCGTATTTTTCTTATACCCTCAACGACCCAAGTAAGAACTGACACCTCACAAACTCAGTATAACATCGTGTTACCAGGAATAATGTCAAAACCAACGAAACTGGATAGGACAAATCTTTCAGTCCCAATTTAATTGTAAAACAAGAGGTACAGCTATATTAATCAGGAAAAATTTTCAGTTTACCTCCAGTAATATTATCACAGATTCAGATGGACGTTATACAATTGTCTGTGGTATATTATACCAGAAACCTGAAGTCTTAGCATCAATCTACACCCTTATTGGGATGATCACAGCTTCTTTAATTCAGTATTATCCTTAATTCCCAATCTGGACTCCCACACTTTGATTCTGGGTGGAGATTTGAATTGTGTCATTGACCCGGCTCTTGACAGGTCGAGCTCCCGAATTATCCCGCCCTCAAAGATGTCACAAACTTTGTCCACCCTTATGGACAAGTTTGGCTACATCGATCCCTGGAGATTCATGTCCCCACTTTCCCGTCAATATTGCTTTTTCTCGCATGCCCATCGTTATTTTTCCCGTATTGATTACTTCCTGGTGGATAAAAATCTTGTCTCTTCCCTTATTTCTGTACAATATTTACCCATAACAGTTTCAGATCACTCAGTCGTAGTACTAGATCTTCGTTTTGACCTAAAACCCAAACAATTTAGGTTTTGGCGCCTTGACCCTCTCTTACTTAAAGAAGAAAAATTCTGTGATTATATTTCTGTCTCAATCACAGTCTTTTGCGACACCAACAACAATAAAGAGACCTCTCCATCATTGCTATGGGATACCCTGAAAGCTTTTCTCAGAGGCAAGATAATTTCATATGCATCCTATGCTAATAAACAACGCAGAATGCATAAGGAAGAACTAGAAAGATTAATTGCAGATCTGGACAGATCGCTTGCAGTAACAAATACTCTGGACTTGTATAAAGAGAGACTTAGACTTAAGACAGAGCTTGACTTACTCCTTTCAACAGAAGCTGAACGACTACTTCTCCGTTCCTGTGGATCGCTATATGAAATGACTCAAATCAGGAAACAGTTCGGATGGCTCTCCATTCCACTAACCACACCTCTTTGTAACAATCACTTGTTTGTGCCAGCCAAGATTGATAGCTCTGGAAAATAAAAGGCCTGAGATGCCTGGGAGACTTGTACATAGACGGACTGTTTGCCAGTTTCAACCAGCTACACTCAGCCTTTGGACTAGGTAATACAGACTTTTTTTGCTTCTTCCAACTTCGCGACTTTGCAAGCACCTACTCTCCTCAGTTCCCCCAAGCCCCACCCCTCAGCAGTGTAGACTTAGTACTTCAGGCTAAATCTTTGCCTAAGGGCCATGCATCATTTCTCTATAATCTCTTATCATCTACAAATAAGAGCAGAGCCGACTGGGAGGCCGAACTCCAGATAAGCATTTCGAATGCTCTATGGAAAAATGCGTTGGAAGCTGTTAACTCCTCTTCTAGCTGTGCCAGACTCTCTGTTATCCAATTTAAAGTACTCTTTAGACTCCACTATAGCAAAGAAAAACTCTTAAAACTTTATCCAGACAGGACAACTGAAGCTTGTGACAGATGCTCTCAGACGCCCTGCAATCTGGCACACATGTTCTGGGCATGCTCTAAATTTTCTAACTATTGGCAATCAATTTTTAAATCTATTTCTGACATCCTAGGTATATCTGTTAGTCCTTCGCCACAGACAGCTATTTTTGGGGTGCCTCCTGATGAACTTGACCACGTCTTTGCAGAAAAATTCTCCTTTTATGGAAATCTTCCCAGCCACCTTCCTTTAAATCCTGGCTACATGATATATTATTCCTACTAAAACTGGAGAAAATTAAATTCAGCCTCAGAGGCTGTCCCGAGAAGTTTTATTCACACTGGAAACCACTACTTGATTATGTCGATAAACTCCCTGCTACTGAAACGTCCCCCTGATTCTACAATCACACCATGCCTGGTCCACTCGCTGTGGTGCCTGTTCCAGTTGATCTGGCTGGTGGATCATCTCAAGGTCTGCTGCCATTTAATCCAAGCCCTGTCTTCCTTTTCCAGTGATTGTATTTCTGTCATAGGTAAAAGAAAAATAGTTTCTAATGTTAAGTACAGATTGTAATGTTGAGTGCAGTTTCTAATGTTCAGTAGCTTTAATAGAGCTACTCAACATAAGATGTTAATATTCCCATTCTCAAATTTTGAATAGAGATTTGGACACACTTGTGACATATTAGATTCAATATTTGGAAGGTTTAGACAATAGGATTTCATTCTTGGAGTTAGATTAGATTTCATCTTTGGATTGTCACATACTAGAAACGGAAAAAACAGCATTCTACTTAAATGATAAGATTGCTTGAGCATGTAAAACGTGAAAAATGCATTAAATTCTACATAAAACAGTATTCTGTGAATTTGACACACTTTGTCTCTTGAGAGAATGGTGGAAGCAAACACTAACTTTCCTTTCACAATTTTTACATTGTTCACATACAAACTGAAAAGTCTTTGTAAATTTAGAACATTTTCTGGTTAACAGATGCTATTTAAGTTTCCTGTAGCACATATTGTGTCCTTTGGTATGTTAAATACCTTTCACTATTCTCCATCAAAGTGACATACTACAAACTTATTATTTTGAAATAGCAAATAACTTTAACTGATGTTGTGTGCCCGTTCCTGATCTCAGGGCATCAAATACCAATACTTTCAGAAGGACTTACAAAGCGTCTGTATTTGGTGGCGGGGGGCTGTAAATTTTGTTAAGATGTCTTTAACAACGGTGTTTTTAGATGATAGGAAAAACATCTTCAATCAGAACTGAAACAGCCTCTTGAATGATAGGCAAAACGTCTTTAATCAGAACTGAATAAGCCCCTTGGATGATAGACGAAATGTTTTCAATCAGAAAGGAAGAAGCCGTTTGGATGATAGGCAAAACACCTTCAAATATCTCCTTGATTTAATTACCTGGAGAATTCAAATACAGTTTTTGGTATTACAGATTGTGTTCTTGACATATGGTAAATGGACCTGTACTTGTATAGCGCCTTTCTGGTCTTCCGACCACTCAAAGCGCTTTCACACAGTGATGGCAAAGCTCATCAAACAGAAACTAATGCATTCATACACATTCACACGCCGATGGCACCAGAAGCCAGGAATCAGCTGCCCCATACAGCTACAGATACAGCTGTTTGATACAAAACTTGGCATTGATTTTAGGTCCCCCAAATTCCATGAAAAACATCTTAAATTCAAAAATTAGTAATATCTGTAACGCAATGGCGCCACCCAAAACTCATTTTAAGCGTAACATTTGGATCTGGAATTTGGATTCCAAGCTGCATATTTTGGCCCATGTTATAATATTGGAAAGAATAAAACATCTTCAAATATCTCCTTGATTTAATTACCTGGAGAATTAAAATACAGTTTTTGGTATTACAGATTGTGTTCATGACATATGGGATACAACTCTTTGATTCAAAACTTGGCATTGATTTTAAGTCCTGCAAGTTCCACAAAAAACATCTGAAATTCCAAAATTGTAATATCCGTAACCCAATGGCGCCACCCAAGGGTAATTTTAAACGTAACATTTGGATCTGGAATTTGGATTCCAAGCTGCATATTCATGTTATCCATGTTATAAAATTGGAATAAACACATCGCTTGAAATTCTTCCAAGCTGGGTTTGCAGCAATATCATAGGAGAATTAAACTCCATGTATATTTCCAAAACCAAAAAATAAGTGACTTACACCCCCTTTATCCAAAAATCTGATTGGAGCCCCCCCCTGTCTAAATTGCCACCAGAAATCACTGACCTCATCCAAGCTGACATCAATTACTTTGAAAACAATTTCCAGCTACTCCCAATTAGGAACAATTTGAACCGTGCTGAAATTGAAGCCCTTAAGGATCTAAAAGAAAACAAAAACATTATCATAAAACCAGCAGATAAAGGCAGTGCAGTGGTGGTCATGGACAGGGAGCAATATTTATTTGAGGGCAACAGACAACTTAAAGATAAAAAATATTATTTGGCCTTACAGGAACCCATCTACCCAGAAACCAAAATACTGGTTCAACCCATTTTACATTATTAGACAAAAAATGTATTAATAAAAAACAATTCACTTACCTGCTGGGTAACACGATCCCCCGGCCCAGACTATTTTACCTGCTCCCTAAGATCCATAAAGAGCCCTGCAAATGGAGTGTCCCGTTCGAAATCCCTCCTGGGAGGCCAATTGTCTCCGATTGTGACAGCGAGACCTATTACACGGCCCAGTTTATTGATTATTATATCAATCCCCTCTCCAACAGACACATTGGCTATCTTAAGGATACTTACCATTTTATTAACACAGTCGAACAACTCCAGATCCCCCCCGACTCCATCCTATTTACTATGGACATCGACAGCTTATATACCAATATTGACATTAATGAAGGCATTCAGGCCATAAAAAATATATTCATCAAATTCCCAGACAAAAAAAGACCTGACAAAGAACTGTTACAACTCCTTGAAATTAATTTAAGGAGGAATGATTTTGAATTTGATAACAAATTTTATTTACAGATTAAAGGCACTGCTGGTTGTACGTGCTACGGTAAGCGTACTGACTCACTTCCGGTTTACTTCCTGCTCTGTGTACACTGTTTGGTGCTGTAGCTCTGTCAGTGAACGCTAAATATACATTTGTTTTACTCGTTACAGCGGTTATTTTTCCGCTTAACATTTAAACATAGACTAGTTCTACTTAAACACTTGGAGTTTCTCCCTCTTTTAGGGACTTTTCACTACTTTCAAAGTTTTTCATACACTCTAGTTTCATTAGCATTAGCAGTTAGCTATGGCTTCTCCCTCTCCCTCTCCTCTGTCCTGCTCAGTGTGTCAGATGTTCAGTTATTCCTCTGCCTCCTTTAAAGATAATGGTACCTGTATTAAATGTAGTTTGTTTACTGCGCTGGAGGCGAGGCTTAGTGAGTTAGAGGAACGGCACCGCACCACTGAGATATCTTTAGCCGCTATAGTTAGCCAGCCCCCGGTAGCCGGTGCGGTCCGACCAAAGGTAGCTTCTGTTAGCTCTGTAGATCCCCCGGTAGTTCCCGAGCAGCCGGGAAGACAGGGAGGCTGGGTGACTGAGCGAAGGAAGGCTAGAACGGCGAAGCCCACAGGTCACCACCAACCGCTTCACGTTTCTAATACATTTTCCCCACTCAGCGATACACCCGCTGAGGAACCAACTCTGGTTATTGGCAGCTCCATAGTCAGAAACGTGAAGTTAGCGAAGCCAGCGGCCATAGTTAAATGTATCCCTGGGGCCAGAGCGGGCGACATTGAATCAAATTTAAAACTGCTGGCTAAAGGTAAACATAAATACAGTAAGATTGTTATCCACGTCGGTGGTAACGACACCCGTTTACGCCAATCGGAGGTCACTAAGATTAATGTGGAGTCGGTGTGTAACTATGCTAAGACAATGTCGGACACCGTAGTTTTCTCTGGACCCCTCCCCAATGTGACCAGTTATGACATGTATAGCCGCATGTCGTCATTCCACCGCTGGCTGTCGAGGTGGTGTCCAGCAAACGATGTGGGCTTCATTGATAACTGGAAGCCTTTTTGGGGAAAACCTGGTCTGATTAGGAGAGACGGCATCCATCCCACTTTGGATGGAGCGGCTCTCTTATCTAGAAATATGGCGAAGTTTATCTCTAAAACCTGACAGTCCAGAGTTAGGACCAGGAAGCAGAGCTGCTGTCTTACACACTTCTCTGCGCTTTCTTTAGAACAGTCACCCACCCAAAACCCCATAGAGACTGTGTCTGTCCCCCGACCACCTAAACTATTTAAAGAAATAAAAACAAGAGAAGTTCAACATAAAAATCTAATAAAAATTAAAACCAACTCCTCAGTATCACAAAATAAGAGAATGAAATGTGGGCTGTTAAATATCAGGTCTCTGTCCTCTAAAGCTGTTTTAGTGAATGAATTAATATCAGATTATGATATTGATTTACTTTGTCTTACTGAGACCTGGTTGTCCCACGAGGAGTATGTTAGCCTAAATGAATCCACCCCCCCAGTCATATTAATACTCACATTCCTCGAGGCACTGGCCGAGGAGGTGGAGTGGCAGCCATATAAGATTCGAGCGTTTTAATGGACCCTAAACCTAAACTAAATTATAATTCATTTGAAAGCCTTGTTCTTAGTCTTTCTCACCCAAACTGGAAAACACTGCAGCCAGTTCTATTTGTTATAGTGTACCGCGCTCCTGGACCGTACTCTGATTTTATATCTGAATTTTCAGAGTTTCTATCAAGCTTAGTCCTTAAATCAGATAAAGTAATTATTGTGGGTGATTTTAATATTCATGTGGATGTTGACAATGACAGCCTTAGTAATGCATTTATATCATTAATAGACTCAATTGGCTTCTGTCAGAGTGTAAATAAACCAACTCATTGTTTTAATCACACTCTTGACCTTGTTTTATCATATGGCATTGATATTGAACATTTAATAGTCTTCCCACATAATCCTTTCCTATCTGACCATTATTTAGTAACTTTTGAATTCATACTATTAGATTATAAGCCATTAGGCAAAACTTCCTACAGCAGATGTCTATCTGACAGTGCTGTAGCTAAATTTAAGGAGGAGATTCCTTCAGTGTTTAATTCAATGCCATGTCCTATAATGACTTTAGTCCCTCTGAAATTGATAATCTTGTCGATAGTGCTACAGGCTCACTACGATCAACATTAGACTCTATCGCTCCTATAAAAAGGAAATTATTAAAACATAGGAGACTAGCACCTTGGTATAACCACCAAACCCGCCAGTTAAAACAAATAGCTAGAAAATCTGAAAGGAAATGGCGCTCTTCCAAATTATCAGAATATCGCTCAAATTGGCAAGATGATCTTAAGATTTATAGAAAGGCCCTCCGTAATGCCAGAGGAGCCTATTACTCAGCACTAATTGAAGAAAATAAGAACAACCCTAGGTTCCTCTTCAGCACTGTAGCCAGGCTGACAGAGAGTCACAGCTCTATCGAGCCACATATCCCCATAAACTTAAGTAGCAATGACTTCATGAGCTTCTTCTATAATAAAATTATTACTATTAGAGAAAAAATTAATCACCAACTGCCATCAACAGTTATCAGTGGCTCTCCAAGTTCAGGGACTTCTGTCAATGTAAACTTAGATGTATATTTAGACTGTTTTTCTGCTATCGATCTTCATCAGTTAACATCAATCATTTCTTCATCGAAGCCATCAACCTGTCTATTAGACCCGATCCCAACTAGGCTGCTTAAAGAAGTTGTTCCCTTAATTGGCACTTCTTTACTGGATATGATTAATCTTTCTTTATTATCAGGATATGTACCACAGTCCTTTAAAGTAGCTGTAATTAAACCCCTTCTTAAAAAGTCCACTCTTGACCCAGGGGTTTTAGCCAACTATAGACCGATTTCTAACCTCCCGTTCCTCTCTAAGATTCTGGAGAAAGTAGTCGCCAAAGAGTTGTGTGACTTTCTACATAACAATAGTTTATTTGAGGATTTTCAGTCAGGATTTAGAGTTCATCATAGCACAGAGACAGCTCTGGTTAAAGTTAATAATGACCTTCTGACTGCTTCTGACAATGGACTTGTCTCTGTACTTGTATTATTAGATCTTAGTGCTGCATTTGACACCATTGACCATGATATTCTTTTACAGAGACTTGAGCATCAAATTGGCATTAAAGGAACTGCCCTAACCTGGTTTAAGTCATACTTATCAGATCGTTCTCAGTTTGTACATGTTAACGATGAATCCTCCATAAATACTAAAGTTAGTCATGGAGTTCCACAAGGTTCTGTACTTGGACCAATACTATTTACTTTATATATGCTCCCTTTAGGCAACATTATTAGGAATCACTCCATTAACTTTCACTGTTATGCAGATGATACGCAGTTATATCTATCAATCAAACCCAATGAAATTAATCAATTATCTAAATTACAAACATGTCTTAAGGACATAAAATCCTGGATGACCTGCAATTTTCTGATGTTAAACTCAGAAAAAACCAAAATTCTTGTTCTTGGCCCCAAAAACCTTAGAGACTCATTGTCTAAAGATATAGTCACTCTAGATGGCATTAACTTGGCCTCTAGCACCACTGTCAGGAATCTTGGAGTTATCTTTGATCAGGATTTGTCATTTAACTCCCACATAAAGCAGACCTCTAGGACTGCCTTCTTTCATTTACGTAATATTAGAAAAATTAGACACATACTATCACAGACAGATGCAGAAAAACTAATCCATGCATTTGTTACTTCAAGGCTGGATTACTGCAACTCTTTATTATCAGGTTGCCCCAATAAGTCCATTAAAATGCTCCAATTAATTCAGAACGCTGCAGCACGAGTACTGACAGGAACTAGAAAAAGAGATCACATCTCTCCTGTACTAGCTACTCTGCATTGGCTCCCTATAAAATGTAGAATTGAATTTAAAATCCTCCTCCTCACCTATAAAGCTCTTCATGGTCAGGCCCCTTCATATCTTAAAGAGCTCATAGTACCCTATTACCCCACTAGAACACTACGTTCTCTGAATGCTGGGCTACTTGTGGTTCCTATAGTCTCTAAAAGTAGAACAGGAGCCAGAGCCTTCAGTTACCAAGCTCCTCTCCTGTGGAACCAGCTTCCAGTTGTGGTTCGGGAGGCAGACACCCTCACCACATTCAAGAGTAGGCTTAAGACATTCTTCTTTGATAAAGCTTATAGTTAGGGCTGGATCAGGTGAGTCCTGAACCATCCCTTAGTTATGCTGCTATAGGCCTAGACTATCGGGGGATTTCCCATGGTGCACTGAGCTACTCTCTTCCTCTCTCTTTCTGCACTCATTCATGTCCCTTTAATGCATGTTACTAACTCCACTTCTTCCCCGGAGTTCTTGTGCTTTCTCGTCTCGCAGGTTCTCATGGATCCTGGTGGAGCCTCCTGCCATGGTCCTGCTTGACTGCCATTGCCAATACTGTTGTTGCTGTGCACCTGTCTGTCTGTCGCTCTCTCTCTCTCTCTCTCTCTCTCTCACCCCAACTGGTCGAGACAGACGACCACCCACCTAGAGCCGGAGGATCTGTCCTAGGTTTCTGCCTTTTAACAGGCAGTTTTTCCTTGCCCTTGTCGCCAAGTGCTTGCTCAACAGTACCACCATGAGCAAGCACTTGGCGACAAGGGCAAGGAAAAACTGCCTGTTAAAAGGCAGAAACCTAGGACAGATCCTTTATAGCTTTATAGGTGAGGAGGAGTATTTTAAATTCAATTCTACATTTTATAGGGAGCCAATGCAGAGTAGCTAGTACAGGAGAGATGTGATCTCTTTTTCTAGTTCCTGTCAGTACTCGTGCTGCAGCGTTCTGAATTAATTGGAGCGTTTTAATGGACTTATTGGGGCAACCTGATAATAAAGAGTTGCAGTAATCCAGCCTTGAAGTAACAAATGCATGGATTAGTTTTTCTGCATCTGTCTGTGATAGGATGTGTCTAATTTTTCTAATATTAGGTAAATGAAAGAAGGCAGTCCTAGAGGTCTGCTTTATGTGGGAGTTAAATGACAAATCCTGATCAAAGATAACTCCAAGATTCCTGACAGTGGTGCTAGAGGCCAAGTTAATGCCATCTAGAGTGACTATATCTTTAGACAATGAGTCTCTAAGGTTTTTGGGGCCAAGAACAAGAATTTCGGTTTTTTCTGAGTTTAACATCAGAAAATTGCAGGTCATCCAGGATTTGATGTCCTTAAGACATGTTTGTAATTTAGATAATTGATTAATTTCATTGGGTTTGATTGATAGATATAACTGCGTATCATCTGCATAACAGTGAAAGTTAATGGAGTGATTCCTAATAATGTTGCCTAAAGGGACCATATATAAAGTAAATAGTATTGGTCCAAGTACAGAACCTTGTGGAACTCCATGACTAACTTTAGTATTTATGGAGGATTCATCGTTAACATGTACAAACTGAGAACGATCTGATAAGTATGACTTAAACCAGGTTAGGGCAGTTCCTTTAATGCCAATTTGATGCTCAAGTCTCTGTAAAAGAATATCATGGTCAATGGTGTCAAATGCAGCACTAAGATCTAATAATACAAGTACAGAGACAAGTCCATTGTCAGAAGCAGTCAGAAGGTCATTATTAACTTTAACCAGAGCTGTCTCTGTGCTATGATGAACTCTAAATCCTGACTGAAAATCCTCAAATAAAGTATTGTTATGTAGAAAGTCACACAACTCTTTGGCGACTACTTTCTCCAAAATCTTAGAGAGGAACGGGAGGTTAGAAATCGGTCTATAGTTGGCTAAAACCCCTGGGTCAAGAGTAGACTTTTTAAGAAGGGGTTTAATTACAGCTACTTTGAAGGACTGTGGTACATATCCTGATAATAAAGAAAGATTAATCATATCCAGTAAAGAAGTGCCAATTAAGGGAACAACTTCTTTAAGCAGCCTAGTTGGGATCGGGTCTAACAGACAGGTTGATGGCTTCGATGAAGAAATTATTGAAGTTAACTGATGAAGATCGATAGCAGAAAAACAGTCTAAATATACATCTAAGTTTACATTGACAGAAGTCCCTGAACTTGGAGAGCCACTGATAACCGTTGATGGCAGTTGGTGATTAATTTTTTCTCTAATAGTAATAATTTTATTATAGAAGAAGCTCATGAAGTCATTGCTACTTAAGTTTATGGGGATATGTGGCTCGATAGAGCTGTGACTCTCTGTCAGCCTGGCTACAGTGCTGAAGAGGAACCTAGGGTTGTTCTTATTTTCTTCTATTAGTGCTGAGTAATAGGCTCCTCTGGCATTACGGAGGGCCTTTCTATAAATCTTAAGATCATCTTGCCAATTTGAGCGATATTCTGATAATTTGGAAGAGCGCCATTTCCTTTCAGATTTCCTAGCTATTTGCTTTAACTGGCGGGTTTGGTGGTTATACCAAGGTGCTAGTCTCCTATGTTTTAATAATTTCCTTTTTATAGGAGCGATAGAGTCTAATGTTGATCGTAGTGAGCCTGTAGCACTATCGACAAGATTATCAATTTCAGAGGGACTAAAGTTGTTATAGGACTCTGTTAAATTCAGACATGGCATTGAATTAAACACTGAAGGAATCTCCTCCTTAAATTTAGCTACAGCACTGTCAGATAGACATCTGCTGTAGGAAGTTTTGCCTAATGGCTTATAATCTAATAGTATGAATTCAAAAGTTACTAAATAATGGTCAGATAGGAAAGGATTATGTGGGAAGACTATTAAATGTTCAATATCAATGCCATATGATAAAACAAGGTCAAGAGTGTGATTAAAACAATGAGTTGGTTTATTTACACTCTGACAGAAGCCAATTGAGTCTATTAATGATATAAATGCATTACTAAGGCTGTCATTGTCAACATCCACATGAATATTAAAATCACCTACAATAATTACTTTATCTGATTTAAGGACTAAGCTTGATAGAAACTCTGAAAATTCAGATATAAAATCAGAGTACGGTCCAGGAGCGCGGTACACTATAACAAATAGAACTGGCTGCAGTGTTTTCCAGTTTGGGTGAGAAAGGCTAAGAACAAGGCTTTCAAATGAATTATAATTTAGTTTAGGTTTAGGGTCCATTAAAACGCTCGAATCATATATAGCTGCTACTCCACCTCCTCGGCCTGTGCCTCGAGGAATGTGAGTATTAATATGACTGGGTGGGGTGGATTCATTTAGGCTAACATACTCCTCGTGGGACAACCAGGTCTCAGTAAGACAAAATAAATCAATATCATAATCTGATATTAATTAATTCACTAAAACAGCTTTAGAGGACAGAGACCTGATATTTAACAGCCCACATTTCATTCTCTTATTTTGTGCTACTGAGGAGTTGGTTTTAATTTTTATTAGATTTTTATGTTGAACTCCTCTTGTTTTTATTTCTTTAAATAGTTTAGGTGTTCGGGGGACAGACACAGTCTCTATGGGGTTTTGGGTGGGTGACTGTTCTAAAGAAAGCGCAGAGAAGTGTGTAAGACAGCAGCTCTGCTTCCTGGTCCTAACTCTGGACTGTCAGGTTTTAGAGATAAACTTCGCCATATTTCTAGATAAGAGAGCCGCTCCATCCAAAGTGGGATGGATGCCGTCTCTCCTAATCAGACCAGGTTTTCCCCAAAAAGGCTTCCAGTTATCAATGAAGCCCACATCGTTTGCTGGACACCACCTCGACAGCCAGTGGTGGAATGACGACATGCGGCTATACATGTCATCACTGGTCACATTGGGGAGGGGTCCAGAGAAAACTACGGTGTCCGACATTGTCTTAGCATAGTTACACACCGACTCCACATTAATCTTAGTGACCTCCGATTGGCGTGGTGTCATTACCGCCGACGTGGATAACAGTCTTACTGTATTTACGTTTACCTTTAGCCAGCAGTTTTAAATTTGATTCAATGTCGCCCGCTCTGGCCCCAGGGATACATTTAACTATGGCCGCTGGCTTCGCTAACTTCACGTTTCTGACTATGGAGCTGCCAATAACCAGAGTTGGTTCCTCAGCGGGTGTATCGCTGAGTGGGGAAAATGTATTAGAAACGTGAAGCGGTTGGTGGTGACCTGTGGGCTTCGCCGTTCTAGTCTTCCTTCGCTCAGTCACCCAGCCTCCCTGTCTTCCCGGCTGCTCGGGAACTACCGGGGGATCTACAGAGCTAACAGAAGCTACCTTCGGTCGGACCGCACCGGCTAATGGGGGCTGGCTAACTATAGCGGCTAAAGATATCTCAGTGGTGCGGTGCCGTTCCTCTAACTCACTAAGCCTCGCCTCCAGCGCAGTAAATAAACTACATTTAATACAGGTACCATTATCTTTAAAGGAGGCAGAGGAATAACTGAACATCTGACACACTGAGCAGGACAGAGGAGAGGGAGAGGGAGAAGCCATAGCTAACTGCTAATGCTAATGAAACTAGAGTGTATGAAAAACTTTGAAAGTAGTGAAAAGTCCCTAAAAGAGGGAGAAACTCCAAGTGCCCAAGCAGAACCAGTCCACGCCCAAATGCCAAGCGGGTAAATAACCGCTGCAACGAGCAAAACTAATTTATATTTAGCATTCACTGACAGAGTTACAGCACCAAACAGTGTACACAGAGCAGGAAGTAAACCGGAAGTGAGTCAGTACGCTTACCGTAGCACGTCCAACCAATCCGAAGCAATGTTAAAGAGTTCGGTCTAGACCTGCTCTATTTGAAAAGTGTCCTGAGATAACTTCTGTTATGAATTGGCGCTATACAAATAAAATTGAATTGAATTGAATTGAACTGCCATGGGCAAAAAATTTGCACCAGCTTATGGTAACATTTTCGTGGCTGAATGGGAGACCTCCGCCCTGGCATCCTGTAACAAAAAGCCATTCCATTACCATAGATATCTGGATGTTATCTGGGGGGTCTGGCCCCACTCTAAGGAGGACTTTGAGCAGTTTGCACTTACCTTGAACAATCACAATCCGTCCATTACACTGAAGTTCACCACCAGCACCACGTCTGTCAACTTCCTCGACACCACCACCTATAAAGGAACAAATTTCAAACAGACAAACAAATTGGATATTAAAGTTTTCTTCAAAGAAACAGACACCCATGCTCTGCTCTATAAAAACAGTCACCACCCAAAACATACATACAGTGGCCTACTGAAATTACAATGACTTTGTTTCCACAGAATCTGCACTCACAAGAGTGATTTCATGGCGGCCACAAAGATGCTCTTCAGAGCTCTTGCCACCAGGGGGTATTCACGCTCCTTCCGGCGAAAGGCCCTCAGCACCTTCCTGGAAACAAGGCCATTAGACATGGCTGAGGTTCTCCCCTTTGTGACCACCTATTCCAGGCCAGCAGTCACCCTGTGTAGGAAAATCAAACACAATTTCCACCAAAAAGTCATCAAGCCAGGACACCTGAAAAACCACAGGTTTATAGCGGCCTTTAGAAAGAACAAGAACCTCTAGGATTACCTGGTCTCGGCCAAAATTAAGTCCCTAATGACCTCTGCACCCAGAGGCCACGGCCAATTTTTCAAACATGCCATGTGGATACGCAGCCACTCTAATAAAACGGTCTATAAGACTGTGGCATGTGGAAATCCCCACTCCAAAAATTGTATTTACCTTATTTCATGTCTCTCTTGTGGCTTGCAGGATGTTGGGGAGACCAAAAATACGCTTTTACAGCGGTTCACCCAACACCGCTATAACATCCAGAGACGGAGGGAAACCCACACACCTCTGGTCAGCCATTTTCTGGCCCATGGATGGTCGTCTGTCCGGGCCACGATCATCTCATCTCTCTCTTTCTGCACTCATTCATGTCCCATTAATGCATGTTACTAACTTCACTTCTTCCCCGGAGTTCTTGTGCTTTCTCATCTCGCAGGTTCTTGTCGATCCTGGTGGAGCCTCCTGCCATGGTCCTGCTAGATTGCCATTGCCAATACTGTTGTTGCTGTGCACCTGTCTGTCTGTCTGTCTGTCTCTCGCTCTCTCTCTCTCTGCCTCTCTCTCTCTCTCTCTCTCACCCCAACTGGTCGAGACAGACGACCACCCACCTAGAGCCGGAGGATCTGTCCTAGGTTTCTGCCTTTTAACAGGCAGTTTTTCCTTGCCCTTGTCGCCAAGTGCTTGCTCATGGTGGTACTGTTGGGTCTCTGTAATTAATGTTTTAAAGAGTTCGGTCTAGACCTGCTCTATTTGAAAAGTGTCCTGAGATAATTCTGTTATGAATTGGCGCTATACAAATAAAATTGAATTGAATTGAATTGAATTGAATCCAGATGGACCCCAGCTGGAACGCCACACAGAGAACCCGAGCTGAAAGGACATGGATAGGAAAATTAGAAACAATACACCCCAAAGGCCTCAACCTTAAATAAGAGCTTTCCTGATCTGGAGCAGGATGGCCCGTGCATGGAGCCTTGACACCGCTACGCGGTGCCGAGACTCATCCACTTTCTCTATCCTAACCCTTATCATTGAGGTTGTATCTGTTACATATACAGGTACCTCAGTGCCTAAGTACCAAGTTGAATTAAGTGGAATTTTCCAAAGGAGCTTTCTTAACTATTTTGACTCTTTACTTTGAATGAATGCTCGCTCTCTCTCTCTCTCTCTCTCTCTCTCTCTCTCTCTCTCTCATTGACAAGGACAGCCTCAGGCTAGGTTTCTCTCAGGTGTGCTGTTACTTGCCCAGATGTGTTTATTCTTTCAGTGTGGCAGCAGAAGCAGGTAGGGCCTCAATCAACTCTCTTTTATACGTTTTTTATATATCAAAGATCGATGCTATTGGTGAACTTGTGGTGATTGATGTTGTTCATGCCTTCTGATATAAAGTCATTCTAGATTCATTATTGACTAGTGTTATTATCTTTAATGTCTGTATTAGCCAGACATGTTAAGTGTATTGCTCTGTAATGTCTACCAGAAAATTCATATTTATGGCATGCTATATAAATATTTTACATTTTAATATCTCCCTCATTGGAAGAGGTTTGTTATTGCATTAGTAATGCAGTAATATTGTAGGTCATATTAAAGGGAGTCAGCAAATTCTAACTGTGAAAGAGAGAAATTATGTGATAAAGGGTGAATTAATAAAATATGTTACGACTGACATTTTATCATACAAAACCCTCAAACATGCAGTTAAATACAACCCTGGAAAAGATGAAGCTTCTGTCTGTGTTGATTGCTGAGCTGCACTCTCATTTTCTGTCTGAAACATCTTACAGGGAAAACTGCTAATTATACATTAAATCGGTTTTAAGTCTGTAGAGCTTTCATTGTTTGAAAAAAACAACAACTCAGCAATGCTAGCTGACAGGAAGACTTCTTAATTTCATCAACACATTCAGCTCAGGGCCCTCAGTGGTTCTTGATGAGATTTGATTGGTTGCTGATGAGGTACCAGTGGTTGTTGATGAAGGTCCAAAGAACATCAGACAGAAATGCAGTAATTTTTCAGATCCTTACTTGTGTGAATCAAAGATGTTAGTTACATGTTAGGATATTGTTATAGCTTGAAGGCTTAGTTAAATTGTTAGTAACACAATCTCATAGTATCTATGTCATGTATGTAGTATGAGAGTAGGTGGGGTCATCACAGTGGAACAATGACTTCAGACAATAGTTGAAGGCACATTTGTTAACACAAAAAAACGTAAAAGAGATTTCTATGTAGAATATATTTATAATTAATAAATTCCCAGATTAAACAGGATGAATTAAAATAACTATGTAATGAGTTCAAAATGACAAACACCGCTGTAAAGTTCTATGCAGTGTAAACTATGTTAACGTGTGTATCTCTGAGCATTTAAAGTTTTAGAAAACTGTATTCGATTTTATATATCCAGCTTAAAACTGAACCTACGTATTTTTGTTGGTATTTATTGTAGTGAGTTAGTTCTCATCAGAGCTGTTTGAAGTTCTCATAATGACAGTACATTCATAATAATCCACATATACTTTCAGAATATCTGTGGAATATGAATTAGAAAACAGAGAAAGTTTAAGTTCTTTATTTAACTATTACATATATATATTATTAGAAAGAAACATATCTATAAAAACAAAATGCAAAAATACACAAGGTTAATTAATTTTTTATTTTACAACACAGGGTTTTATAATAAAACACAAGTGGTCTGTTATTATCTTTAGCAAGAGTGGCTGTGTCAAGTCAGAATCACTTTTATTGGCCAGGTATGTGTGCACATACAAGGAAATTGACTCCAGTTTTATTCAATTCAATTCAATTTTATTTGTACAGCGCCAATTCATAACAGAAGTTATCTCAGGACACTTTTCAAATAGAGCAGGTCTAGACCGAACTCTTTAAAACATTAATTACAGAGACCCAACAGTACCACCATGACCAAGCACTTGGCAACAAGGGCAAGGAAACACTGCCTGTTAAAAGGAAGAAACCTAGGACAGATCCTCCGGCTCTAGGTGGGTGGTCGTCTGTCTTGACCAGTTGGGGTGAGAGAGAGAGAGAGAGAGAGAGGCAGAGAGCGAGAGAGCGAGAGACAGACAGATAGGTGCACAGCAACAACAGTATTGGCAATGGCAATCTAGCAGGACCATGGCAGGAGGCTCCACCAGGATCGACAAGAACCTGCGAGACGAGAAAGCACAAGAACTCCGGGGAAGAAGTGAAGTTAGTAACATGCATTAATGGGACATGAATGAGTGCAGAAAGAGAGAGGAAGGGAGGAGCTCAGTGCACCATGGGAAATCCCCCGATAGTCTAGGCCTATAGCAGCATAACTAAGGGATGCTTCAGGACTCACCTGATCCAGCCCTAACTATAAGCTTTATCAAAGAGGAATGTCTTAAGCCTACTCTTGAATGTGGTGAGGGTGTCTGCCTCCCGAACCACAAATGGAAGCTGGTTCCACAGGAGAGGAGCTTGGTAACTGAAGGCTCTGGCTCCTGTTCTACTTTTAGAGACTATAGGAACCACAAGTAGCCCAGCATTCAGAGAACGTAGTGTTCTAGAGGGGTAATAGGGTACTATGAGCTCTTTAAGATATGAAGGGGCCTGACCATGAAGAGCTTTATAGGTGAGGAGGAGGATTTTAAATTCTATTCTACATTTTACAGGGAGCCAATGCAGAGAAGCTAGTACAGGAGAGATGTGATCTCTTTTTCTAGTTCCTGTCAGTACTCGTGCTGCAGCGTTCTCAATTAATTGGAGCGTTTAAATGGACTTATTGGGGCAACCTGATAATAAAGAGTTGCAGTAATCCAGCCTTAAAGTAACAAATGCATGGATTAGTTTTTCTGCATCTGTCTGTGATAGTATGTGTCTATTTTCTTCTAATATTACGTAAATGAAAGAAGGCAGTCCTAGAGGTCTGCTTTATGTTGGAGTTAAATGACAAATCCTGATCAAAGATAACTCCACGATTCCTGACAGTGGTGCTAGAGGCCAAGTTAATGCCATCTAGAGTAACTATATCTTAAGACAGTGAGTCTCTAAGGTTTTTGGGGCCAAGAACAAGAATTTCGTTTTTTTCTGAGTTTAACATCAGAAAATTGCAGGTCATCCAGGAATTGAATGTCCTTAAGACATGTTTGTAATTTAGATAATTCGATTAATTTCATTTGGCTTGATTGATAGATAGAACTGCGTATCATCTGCATAACAGTGAAAGTTAATGGAGTGATTCCTAATAATGTTGCCTAAAGGGAGCATATATAAAGTAAATAGTATTGGTCCAAGTACAGAACCTTGTGGAACTCCATGACTAACTGTAGTATTTACTGAAGATTCATCGTTGACATGTACAAACTGCGAGCGATATGATAAATATGACTTAAACCAGCTTAGTGCGGTTCCTTTAATGCCAATTTGATGCTCAAGTCTCTGTAAAAGAATATTATGGTCAATGGTGTCAAATGCAGCACTAAGATCTAATAATACAAGTACAGAGACAAGTCCATTGTCAGAAGCAGTCATAAGGTCATTATTAACTTTAACCAGAGCTGTCTCTGTGCTATGATGAACTCTAAATCCTGACTGAAAATCCTCAAATAAACTATTGTTATGTAGAAAGTCACACAACTCTTTGGCGACTACTTTCTCCAGAATCTTAGAGAGGAAGGGGAGGTTAGAAATCGGTCTATAGTTGGCTAAAACCCCTGGGTCAAGAGTAGACTTTTTAAGAAGGGGTTTAATTACAGCTACTTTAAAGGACTGTGGTACATATCCTGATAATAAAGAAAGATTAATCATATCCAGTAAAGAAGTGCCAATTAAGGTTGATGGCTTCGATGAAGAAATGATTGAAGTTAACTGATGAAGATCGATAGCAGAAAAACAGTCTAAATATATATCTAAGATTACATTGACAGAAGTCCCTGAACTTGGAGAGCCACTGATAGTTTTATGTTAATCTCAATGTACAAACACAGACTAACAGCATAAATAAGCAGAACAAGTTCAACAAAAAGACAGACTTAAATGTACAGTTATACATATATATAAATAAACATTTGTAGACAGTAGACAATAAGTAGAGCAGGTCATCTACTTATCAGAAGGTTGGTAGTTCGATCACTGTCTCCTCCCGTTGCATATGGGTTAGGATTATTTTTATTCTTAAGGTTAGGGTTCTAAATTTTAGTTTAATGTATGTAATGTATGTTTTGTATTTTGTATGCTACTGGATATTTGAATTTCCCTCGGCATAAAAAAGTATCTATCTATATTGAAGTGTCCTTGAGCAAGATACTGAACTATTGTGCATTGGTATAAGAAGGTGTGTGCATGAATTCGTCTCTGTGATGGCCTTTGCCATCACTGTATGAATGTGTGAATGGGTGAATGTGGCATGTAGTTTAAAGTGTTTTGAGGTTCCAGCTGTTGACTAAAAAGGAGCTATATATGGACAGTCATTACCCAGCCAGTTTGTGATGTGTCCAGACAGAAAAAAATTTCCTCTGTAAAGGTTACCAAGAACTTGGAACAGGAATTTTGCTTTCTTAAGTTTCATAAAGAAACACAGTCGTCTGCGTGTTCTATTAACCAGGGTGGGGATGTGACATGACCACCAAAGATTCTCTGTGATGTTGATTCCCAGGAACCTAAAACCGTTCACCTGCTACGCCTCAGTTTCACTGATGTAAACAGGGGAATAAAATATAATATGAAATATAATATAGTCTGCAGGTGTACAGTGAATAAACAGTAATGTACACAGAATTTGCAGTAATGGAGTAAACCAATATGATTTTTGAGGACAGGGTATGGACAGATAATAAACAAATATACATACTGTAATGTTTAAAGCTTATACACAGTAGTGATATATATATGTATACTGCAATGTGTGCAGGTATTAGCAGGTAAAATATATAATATGTACGCAACAAGTAGTACCACTGAATAATAGTATACAGGTAAAGTGTCCTTCTTCTTTGAAAATTCAAGGAAGAAAGACCCTTTAGGGTCTCACCGTCTTTGTGATGTAGTCAAAGTGGTGTAGTCCTACAGAATTTAGTCTCAGCTATCAGTTTGTCAAACTGCACCTTTGAAATGAAGGTGAGCTTCCTGACATGTTTCCTATTCTGTCTTCCACAGAGATAATGATATTAGTTATATCTATGTGTCCACTTAACAAACTTACCAAGATCCAACATTCAATCTACCAAACCATATACACATACATAACATTTCATAGCAATGTTTATAATAATAATAATAATAATAATAATAATATTTATTTGTGTAGATTTTTTTTTTTACATGTTTGTGTCCATTCCCCTTGACATGTTTCCTGTACTGGTGTAACACTGGTCAACACTTCAATAAAGTTAAGAGGAATAAAACATTAACATTAACATCTGTTATCAACTAACACAACTGTTTGCATTTTTTTAAATGTCAGAACAGTTTAAATGGAATAGTTCAGTCAATCCCCACAATTACTGCTAAGGCCCAAACATTCCCATTAAAGTTCATCAGTCCCTTCAGGGTTCACAATTTACTGCTGTGTGGGGGGAAGTGGCAGCAAAGTACACAAGCTGGATTCATAGTGAACCTAAAGAGCCGAAACCAACTAGACATACTTTTGAAACCTTTTAAAAGACAGTGACTCAAGATCGAATAAAAAACCAGGAGCCACCTCAAAACATTCATCATTTCAGGTCTGGAAGTATGGGGGTCTTTATGTCTGAGGGTCTGGCTCCTGCTGTTTCATAATGTGTCTGTGATCTGTGTTATCTGTTACAGTTTGTTGTTGAGCCGTGATTTAATGTTATTGTTAATGATATTCACTGCTCTCTGTTAGCACTCCACCTCCAATGTTTCGTTATATATATGACATATAGTTTATATGTATGATGACATATATGTTTTTATATATCTATCAGAATGGTCATCAAAAAAATAAATACAAATACAAATGTTTCTAATCAATTAACATATGTTCTCATCAGGCTGTTAGCTGTTAGCCATGTGCTAACACTGTCAATAAAAAATCAGGTTGTTTGAATGTTAAAGGTTTGTCAGCAGCTTAATGGTTTCATAAAACTGACGTACACACATTAAAAAAAAAGGTGAATTTTTATTTAAAGTCAAGGTTTAGGGTTTAAGGTTTAAAGGTCAGTATTGGGGTTTATGGGTTAGGGTTAGGGTTGTGTAAGTTATCTTGATGATCCCCCTGGACCATCAATTTGCCAGTTGAAGGTTTAAGATTAAGCTCCAAGTTTACAATTGTCTGTTTGTTTTTTTTACTTGAGGGGATAAAACTTGTGGTGAGATCTGAACTCAGATCAGATTCCCACGAGACCAGAGTCCACCTGCAAGCATTTCAACACAACATGATCTTCATTATCTTCATCGGTGAGTTGAAAGGAAGGAGGGTGTAAGGATTCAGGTAGGGCACATGAGGTGTAGTGACTACACAGAATATTTTATGTTTTTTATTTCAAAATTGACAATATTTCTACTGAGTTATTTATATATCTAATGAAATTATGTAGTGTCAACACTGAGGGAATGCAGGATGTAAGGAAACTGGTCTATAAGATTTTACAGTCTTTAGTCTAAAATCCACAAAGGCTTGACAGAGATTTGAAGTCTCCACTAGAATCTGACCCATCTATAACCCATCTATCCATCTGCAGTTTTATTCCCACCAGCTCAGCTCCAGGACTCCCGGGACTTCCAGGTCTTCCAGGAGCTCCAGGACCCCCAGGACCTCCAGTGCTCTGGCGGCTCTTGTAACCCACAGCTCGGCGACCTGATGGTGGGTCGAGTGGCTCAGCTATCAGCCTCATCCACCTGCGGTCTGAATGGACCCCAGAACTACTGTATCATTGGATACCTGGAGGTCAGAGGTCACATTATAAAACATTTATGTAGTATGAGCAGTATATAACACACACACAGTGCAGTGAACTGTGTTTTCTGTCTGATTGACGTGTTCCTGGCTCGCCTGCTGACTTTCATACTCAAACATGTTCTGATCTGTCACTTTATCTTTCACTGTTCTCTCCACCCTCAGGAATTAATTCTTTTCCTCATTCCTGCATGTCTCTTCCCTTTCATCTCTGCAGTCTTTACAATCTGTATTCTCTCACAGAAATCTTTCATACAGAATAAAAACCTTTTTCTCAACATTCCTTTAAATACATACAATTCAGATTCAAGTTTTGTTCATTATTATACTTTTCTGACAAGTGACAGTTCAGATACTAATATTATGTATTGGCCCACTGTATGTACACATACACAGAATAGGACTATTGCATTTTTCATTGCTTTCCCATGTGAAAAACCTACCAAAGAAGGACAACTCCATCATGTCAGACTCTACACCACCTGCACTTAAAATTGAAGTTCCTGCCTCGACAACTTACACACATAAATCATTTCTCTGCTCAACTCTGTGAGGTATTCTGGTGTTCTATCAGCACATCCAACCAATTACTGTCCGTTTCTCATTTCCTTTTACTAATATTTTCATTGTGTTCTTCATCTTTTACTCCAGCTTGTTTTACTATGTGTAGTTTTTATGTGTCTTTCTAATCTTGTATCTGTGTGTCTGTGAGTCAGAGGCTGCTAAAGAAATGTTACTTCATGATCAATAATGATTGATGAATTACTGGTGATTATTGATCACTTGGATTTCATGTGTCATCATCCAGGAGGAGCAGAAATGTTTCACATGTGACTCACGGCTGCCGTACAATCACTATGGTAACCCCAACAGCCACCGCATTCAGAACGTCATCACGACCTTTGACCCTGACAGGAAAATGAAGTGGTGGCAGTCTGAGAACGGTGAGTTTAAAACATGATCACCTAAACTGAAGTTTTTTCATAGCATTCATTTTGTTTTAATGATTTAAAAAATGTCCACAGTGTAATTTGGAAATTTCATTTAAAGTAGCTGAGTAAGCTACTTTTCTTAACCTTTTATTTTTGGGAATTTTTTGCATTTAATTGATATTGACAGCTGAAGAGTGACAGGAAAAGGGAGGAGAGAGAGAGAGAGGGGATGACACGCAGCAAAGGGCCGCAGGTCAGATTGCAACCCTGGGCCGCTGCAGCAAGGACTCTGCCTTGGTACATGGACCCTTTTTGATACAGAAATAACTGTATCTTTACACAGCTATAAAGAGTTTAATTCAATTCAATTTTATTTGTATAGTGCCAATTCATAAAAGAAGTTATCTCAGGACACTTTTCAAATAGAGCAGGTCTAGACTGAACTCGTTATAACATTTACAGAGACCCAACAGTACCACCATGAGCAAGCACTTAGCAACGGGGGCAAGGAAAAACTGCCTATTAAGAGGCAGAAACCTAGGACAGACCCTTCGGCTCTAGGTGGGTGGTCGTCTGCCTCGACCAGTTGGGGTGAAAAAAAAAGAGGAACAGTAAGACAACAACAGTAGCAACAACTACACTAATAGTAGATGATGACACGACAACAACAGCAACGATGAGGGACAACAAGCAGTGACAATAGTAATACTAGTAGCTGTAGTAATAATAATATTAATAATATTAATAATAATAATAATAATAACAGTAATATCAGTAATATTAGCAATGGCAGTCAAGCAGGACCATGGCAGGAGGCACCACCAGGATCCATGAATGAGAACCTGCAAGACGAAAAGCACAAGAACTCTGGGGAAGAAGTGAAGTTAGTAACATGCATTAATGGAACATGATTGAGTGCAGAAAAAGAGAGAGAGAGAGGAGCTCAGTGCACCATGGGAAATCCCCGATAGTCTAGGCCTATAGCAGAATAACTAAGGGATGGTTCAGGACTCACCTGATCCAGTCCTAACTATAAGCTTTATCAAAGAGGAATGTCTTAAGCCTACTCTGAATGTGGGAGGGTGTCTGCCCCCGAACCACAACTGGAAGCTGGTTCCACAGGAGAGGAGCTTGGTAACTGAAGGCTCTGGCTCCTGCCTACTTTAGAGACTATAGGAACCACAAGTAGCCCTGCATTCAGAGAACGAGTGTATAGAGAGGTAATAGGGTACTATGAGCTCTTTAAGGAGTTAGAGGAACGGCACCGCACCACTGAGATATCTTTAGCCGCTATAGTTAGCCAGCCCCCAGTAGCCGGTGCGGTCCGACTGAAGGTAGCTTCTGTTAGCTCTGTAGATCCCCGGTAGTTCCCGAGCAGCCGGGAAGACAGGGAACTGGGTGACTGAGCGAAGGAAACTAAAACGGCGAAGCCCACAGGTCACCACCAACCCCTTCACGTTTCTAATACATTTTCCCCACTCAGCGACACACCCGCTGAGGAACCAACTCTGATAATTGGCAGCTCCATAGTCAGAAACGTGAAGTTAGCGAAGCCAGCGGCCATAGTTAAATGTATCCCTGGGGCCAGAGCGGGCGACATTGAATCAAATTTAAAACTGCTGGCTAAACGTAAACGTAAATACAGTAAGATTGTTATCAACGTCGGCGGTAATGACACCCGTTTACGCCAATCGGAGGTCACTAAGATTAATGTGGAGTCGGTGTGTAGTTTTCTCGGACCCCTCCCCAATGTGACCAGTGATGACATGTATAGCCGCATGTCGTCATTCCACCGCGGCTGTCGAGGTGGCGTCCAGAAAACGATGTGGGCTTCATTGATAACTGGAAGCCTTTTGGGGAAAACCTGGTCTGATTAGGAGAGACGGCATCCATCCCACTTTGTATGGAGCGGCTCTCTTATCTAGCAACATGGCGAAGTTTATTTCTAAAACCTGACAGTCCAGAGTTGGGACCAGGAAGCAGAGCTGCTGTCTCACACACCCTCTGCGCTTTCTTTACAACAGTCACCCACCCAAAACCCCATAGAGACTGTGTCTGTCCCCGAACACCTAAATTATTTAAAGAAATAAAAACAGGCGCTCAACATAAAAATCTAATAAAAATTAAAACTAACTCCTCAGTAGCACAAAATAAGAGAATGAAATGTGGGCTGTTAAATATCAGGTCTCTGTCCTCTAAAGCTGTTTTAGTGAAAGAATCAATATCAGACTATGATATTGATTTACTTTGTCTCACTGAGACCTGGTTGTCCCACGAGGAGTATGTTAGCCTAAATGAATCCACCCCCAGTCATACAATACTCCCACTCCTCGAGGCACAGGCCGAGAGGTGGAGTAGCAGCCACATATGATTCGAGCGTTTTAATGGACCCTAAACCTAAACTAAATATAATCATTGAAAGCCTTGTTCTAGTCTTTCTCACCCAAACTGGAAAACACTCAGCCAGTTCTTTTTTTAGTGTACCGCGCTCCTGGACCGTACTCTGATTTTATATCTGAATTTTCAGAGTTTCTATCAAGTTTAGTCCTTAAATCGGATAAAGTAATTATTGTAGGTGATTTTAATATTCATGTGGATGTTGACAATGACAGCCTTAGTAATGCATTTATATCATTAATAGACTCAATTGGCTTCTGTCAGAGTGTAAATAAACCAACTCATTGTTTTAATCACACTCTTGACCTTGTTTTATCATATGGCATTAGTATGAATTCAAAAGTTACTAAATAATGGTCAGATAGGAAAGGATTATGTGGGAAGACTATTAAATGTTCAATATCAATGCCATATGATAAAACAAGGTCAAGAGTGTGATTAAAACAATGAGTTGGTTTATTTACACTCTGACATAAGCCAATTGAGTCTATTAATGATATAAATGCATTACTAAGGCTGTCATTGTCAACATCCACATGAATATTAAAACCACCTACAATAATTACTTTATCTGATTTAAGGACTAAGCTTGAGTACGGTCCAGGAGCACGGTACACTATAACAAATAGAACTGGCTGCAGTGTTTTCCAGATTGGGTGAGAAAGACTAAGAACAAGGCTTTCAAATGAATTATAATTTAGTTTAGGTTTAGGGTCCATTAAAACGCTCGAATCATATATGGCTGCTACCCCCGCCAGGGCATTCGAGGGTGGAGTATTAATAACGGGGGGATTCATTGCTAACATACTCATCGTGGGACAACCAGGTCTCAGTAAGACAAAGTAAATCAATATTATAATCTGATATTAATTCATTCACTAAAACAGCTTTAGAGGACAGAGACCTGATATTTAACAGCCCACATTTCATTCTCTTATTTTATGCTACTAAGGAGTTGTTTTTAATTTTATTAGGTTTTTGTGTTTAACTCCTCTTGTTTTTATTTCTTTAAATAATTTAGGTGGTCGGGGGACAGACACAGTCTCTATGGGGTTTTGGGTGGGTGACTTTACTAATGGAAGAGCAGAGAAATGTGTAAGACAGCAGCTCCGCGTCCCAAATCTGTACTGTCAGGTTTTAGCAATAAACTTTGCCATATTGCTAGATAAGAGAGCCACTCCATCCAAAGAGGGATGGATGCTGTCTCTACTAATCAGTTCTATCTAATGTACCATTGAATTCAGAAAACCTTCAATGTCAATAGTATATTTTATCCAGTATTAATCTGATATTATATTATATGAATACATATTTATTAAAAATGTTAATTAATGTTACATTTATTTTGTGATTATTTGTGCTTTTATAAGAAAATGTACTGTAACCCAGTAAGAACAACACTTAATTGACTACTGTACTCAGGTTCAACTCAAGGAGTGTAAAAGGTAAACACAGGGATGTTTATTTTCAAAATCTACAAAAAGTAGAATCACAGTTCAGATTCAAATACGCAATATATAAAAGAAATAAAAGAACTCTTTAAATAAAGTGTCTCTTTACAGCTTATTGCTGTCTGATATCAATGTTCGTCAAAGTCCAGTCCAAAAAGCTTAGTTTGTATCCATGTCCGTCCAAGTGTATTCAATGTGTATGTGCTACCCGGGTAGAATGTGTGTGTTTGTCTGTACGTTTGCTGCACGCAGCTTAGATCTTATCTGCTCCAGGCATGAATCTTCAGGAAGATGATGAGGATGGAGAATTCCAGATACTCTCTAACCCTGCCTCGCGTCCGACAGTAAACCTGGTTGGAATCTATGCTGTCCCAGAATGTAGATCCAGCAACTCAAAAAACCAATCTGCCATAGCAGGAAATAAAATTAATTATCATCAATTACTGTACAGTATCATATCTCTCTTTAACTAAAGTGTAACTTATAATACTGAACACAAAAGCAATGATGAACTATATCCTGAGACCTTAAAACCTTAGACATCATTGTGTTTTTTTCCTTTTTTAACAGTATTAATAAATCATGATACACAACTTATCTCTTACCTCTAATCAATCATGTCTCTCATTCATATTCACCCTTATGTATTTTTAATCATCTCAACATGAACTGTAACACATTATTTATATCAGGAAAAACCCATATGTATACTAATCATGAGCATTAGCCCATGTATAGCATATTTTTAACTCTCCAACACTGAACATGGCGCCCAGAAATGACGCGGTAACACTAAAAATAAATGCATTTCTAAAACACAACTCAACATATTAATTCATTTCAGTGTCTCCATAACATTTACAGTTGACTCCAATTGTTGTTTGTTGATAAGAAAATTGCTTAATCATAACCACACAGAAAAGTTACATGTCCGCTAGCAATGTAGCATGCTAACTAGCACACTCACGTCCGCTAGCAATGTAGCATGCTGACTAGTACACTCACCGGAGTCCTCAATCATATAAAACAAAAGAAAGCCAATCTTCCGGTCGCAGCGGTCTGGAACCCTCTGGCAACAACTTCGGTCCAGTACAGACTCATAAACATGAGAACAAACAGTATTTCTTCCATAAAATGGAATTAACTAACTTCACTCGTGGCTGTATCGTGAGTTGTTAGGGCTTAGCTGAGGTGTTTTTTATCCCAGCATGCAACGCTCACGTCCACTGGATTTACTACATATCACATACATAGTGCGCCCTCTAGCGGCTATTTTAGGCAACTACAGTCATCTTGAAACACAGTTTCCCTCATAAATTTAGATATTAAAATGAAACTTATTAACTATGAGGCCAAACAAACAAATATTAGTCAGTTAACCCAAAGCTGTACTTTCATAGGGGTTACAGTACCTTTTCCAAAAGGCACAATAAACATCTGGAATTAAACTTTTTGTAATGTTGTAATTCTCACATCAGATTGATTCCCACTTCTAACAGAAAAAATTCTGTCGTGCTTTCTCTTGAACATACTCAATGTAGTTAGTAAACTGAATTTTACAGTAAAGAGAAGCAGGAGATCTGTTATCTATTAGTGACAATGAGCATCTTAACTGCTGTTTAATTAATTGAATCTTCTGTAATCTGGTCCACAGATTTTATATAATCAGCTTTGGGTGGATGACACTGTTAGCATAGCAGCTATTGGCTGCTAATTTAGCAGAGGTAAAGGTCTCTGAACACACAGTGCTCACTGTGAATTCTGGGAAGGAACAATATAACAGGTTGGAACATCAGTGTAAACAGGAGAACATTTAAAATGTTTTCGGTAAGCTTAAAAATAGCATCGTATTAATTAGTACTAATAATAACTCACCTGTGTAACTCTGCAGGAGTTCATCAGGTCAGCATCAGGCTGGATCTGGAGACCGTGTTCCAGTTCAGTCATCTGGTCCTCACCTTCAAGGTAAACACTGACATATATATTGAAATGTGTTATACTTTTTATAACACTTGTTCAGAGGAATTATTAATGATCACAGGCAGTGACTCTGATTGGCTGATGTGATGTCATACAGATTTAGTTTATTTGGTGTATGACTGAACTTTTTTATTACAAGCTGAACTTCCTGATCATGTGAAATCTCATTTCTGTGGAATATTTAAAACCTGAAGGTCACCAAAATTCCCACTAAAATATGTATAACATATCTGTATCACATTTGTAATCACGTCACAATGCAGACAAGTGTCGTTTACATTGATTTCCAGGTTTTATTTGTGGCGGTAAACAAAAACAAAAATCTGTTAGGATTCAGTTTGCAGTCCGGCAGCCAAATAAGCCCAAGAGTGGTCTGAATCTGGGATGAGTCTGATTCTGGGTGCAGACATTGTCCTGAACTTGAGTGCTGCTGACTGAAGCTCAAAATACAACCAGACCCGACAGCTGAATCTGAGCCAACTCACATCTGGTACTCTGAAGCAAGAACACAGGGGTGGTGGTCAGTTGAGTTCAATTTGGCGGCTGTGGCTCAGAGGAGGAGTGGGTCATGCACTAATTAGAAGGTTGTTGGTTCGATCCCAGGCTCCACCTGCCACATGTCGAAGTATCCTTGAGCAAGATACTGAACCCTAAGTTGCTACCGATGCTATGCATCGGTGTGTGAATGTGTATGAATTGTCAGGGATAGTGTTATGGCTGGACCCAGGAGCAGACACATAGACTGGATGAAGGGTTTTAAGGGGCTTTATTAACAAACACTGGGAGGGATTAGGGGCGGCCTCAGCCGGAATGGGCTGGAGAATCGGCAGGGAGACCGAAGACACGGAAGCACTGGGGAGCCGACTCGGGGAACCGACCAGCATGGGAGGCTGATGAACCGGCGGAGTGACTGAAGACACAGAGACACAGGAGAGCTGACTCTGGAACCTGAACTGTAGGAGAGTGATCCCTGAAACTCTGGAGAGATAGATCCCTGAAACTCTGGAGCGATAGGATCCCAGGGGAGAGCAGGTACAGGAAAACCACATGGAACTAGCTACTCACTGAGAGGAGGCATGGGAGTACCACCAAGTCTGCTGACTAACAATCTGGCCCCGAATGAAGGGGAGACCGGGGTTTTTGAGGGCTGAGACTAATGAATGATTGAGAGCATGTGAGACAGCGCACAGTTGAGGTGAATGGAGGCCGCACCCTAATTAGACACACACACACACACACACAGGGAAGGAGGAGGAGCAAAAGGAGCAGGAGAGGAGCAGAGCCATGACATGAATGAGTTAGTTTCTGTTTGATGGGCTTGCCATCACTGAGTGAATGTCTGTGAAAGGGTGAATGTGGAATGTAATGTAAAAGCGCTTTGAGTGGTTGGAAGACTAGAAAGGCGCTATACAAGTACAGGTCCATTTGCCATTTGACTTATTTTTAGCCATCCTCCCATAGAGGAGAATTCTTGAAGTTCTTGTTGTGCACCAGTCTCCACTCTTAGTCACTGAACTCCTACAAAGTGATTGTTGGATTGTTGGTGGCTTCCCTCACATGTCTTCTTACTCGGACGCTGAGTTTTGAGGGACGGCTTGTTGAGGCAGAACCTGGATGGTATGATCCATTTCGTAATTTTTGGTCTGAGAGTGCTTACTGGGATATCCACTATCCACTCGTCAGTTTGTGTCTATTACTTTATTTCTAAGTTTAACTCTCTTCATTTCCATAGCTCTGTTTCAGAGTAAAAGTCTGACCATTTTAATGTTTCATAGGTGGAGGCCAATCCTAACCTTGTTAGGTTGATATCTCTAATCTGCTTAATAGGTCATTTGGTTGACTTTTGGTCTTTTCAAAATAAAATATTACACAGAAATAATGTATCATTTGTAATTCAGACAAATAATCTGTATACTTTTTACAAGCCATTGTGTGTACATATGTACATGGCACAGGGTCAATGCTCGTCATATGAATGGTCCACTGATGTAATTTCCCACTCTACAGAGTTTCCGTCCGGCAGCCATGTTGGTGGAGCGTTCAAAGGATTTCGGACGGAGTTGGAAAGTTTTTCGTTACTTTGCAGAAGATTGTTCACTTAATTTCCCTTCAGTGTCCGACCAGCCAGCCAACAACATTGATGACATCATCTGTGACAGCAGATACTCCGGATCAGAGCCATCCACTGACGGAGAGGTAATGCATTCAATTTACTTTATTTATACACAGAGACTAACTCAAATTCAAAAAAAGAAAGATGATGTCACAGAATTTTTCAGTTCAATTCAATTTTATTTGTATAGCGCCAATTCATAACGGAAGTTATCTCAGGACACTTTTAAAATAGAGTAGGTCTAGACCGAACTCCTTAAAAAATTATTTACAGAGACCCAACAGTACCACCATGAGCAAGCACTTGGCGACAAGGGCAAGGAAAAACTGCCTGTTAAAAGGCAGAAACCTAGGACAGATCCTTCGGCTCTAGGTGGGTGGTCGTCTGCCTCGACCAGTTGGGGTGAGAGAGAGAGAGAGAGAGACAGACAGACAGGTGCACAGCAACAACAGTATTGGCAATGGCAATCTAGCAGGACCATGGCAGGAGCCTCCACCAGGATCGATAAGAACCTGCGAGACGAGAAAGCACAAGAACTCCAGGAAAGAAGTGAAGTTAGTAACATGCATTAATGGAACATGAATGAGTGCAGAAAGAGAGAGGAAGAGAGGAGCTCAGTGCACCATGGGAAATCCCCCGATAGTCTAGGCCTATAGCAGCATAACTAAGGGATGGTTCAGGACTCACCTGATCCAGCCCTAACTATAAGCTTTATCAAAGAGGAATGTCTTAAGCCTACTCTTGAATGTGGAGAGGTAAGACAGAAGTAAAACAATATAATTGAAAAATAGGTAAACTAATCTATATTTTCTTTTCATGTTTGCTTTGTGTTATATATCATGTGTGCTGTGTTAAGTATGAGAGCTCCACTGAAGCAGTAAAAAAAACAAGGAGGAAAACTCAAGCAACCATCAGCTGTTAAAGTGTAAGGCCGAGCTAACAGTGTGGATGTCAGACTAGCTATTAAAACTACAGTATTTTTATTATTAGTATTATTATTTTTAAGGATTTTTACCCGACACTGCTCCTCCCAGAAACGAAAGATGAATGTATGTCAATCATCATAATCAAACATCAAGGTAATCAATAATAATCTTGTTCAGAGGTCCACAATCAGTCTGAAGGGTCACGTGATGACAATGAGACAAAAAACAAGAATATCTTTTTTCTGTTTACGAAGACAAAATTAGACAAACATACATTAATATCTTCAGGTTTTTATAAATCTTAACGATAAATCAGGAAATTTTCATTCACATTCAGTCACAAAAAGGTTTGAGCTGATCCAGTTCCTGATAAACCAAGATTAGTTTATATAGTTTCATTCTTTTTTATGCACACATTTATGTTTTTATATGTTTATAAATCTGTTTTATTATATTCTATTTGTCCACCAGGTGGTGCTGAAAGCTTTGGATCCCATCTTTGAAATAGAAAACCCATATGCGGCCAACATCCAAGGTGACATTAACACCAGACTATCCGCCTCTCTGATTGGATTTGGGCTGTGTGTTAAAATCATGTGTTAAATGGTTAAGCAATGTTTTCAATCAGAGACAAGGTGCATTAACCTGCAGGTAACAATAGATACAGGACTGATGATTTAACTGTCATGTGAAACTAAATTAACCCGGAGCTAACCATGGATGTGCTTTCAGAATCACTACCCCTGAGTCTACAGTGTATCATGTCCACCGTGTTTACTTGTGTGATGTACTGCAGTACTTACACTGAAGCTATAACAAACTCTCAGAAACAAGAACATTTAAACTTGTTTTCTAACTGTTATCCTCAGATCTGATCACCTTGACAAATATCCGTGTTAACTTCACTCGTCTCTTCACTTTGGGCGACACTCTGCTGTCTCGGAAACGTAGAAACCCTCAGGAGAAATATTACTACGCTCTTTACAACATGGTGGTCCGAGGCAGCTGTTTCTGTCATGGACATGCTAGCCAGTGTACACCTGTGGACCCAAGACGAGGGGACGTCTTCACCCAGACTGGCATGGTACAGACCACAACTGGTGCACATCAGTTCTGAACAGTTTTTAACAGTCTGTGTTGGCATCATGTGACAGTTTGTGTTCTGTTGCCTTCACAAATACAAAATACAGATTAGTTTACTGACATTCCTGAATTAAACACATTTCCTTATTATTGTATAAAAATCACTTTTGGGTCGGTGTGGGTCTGGCGTCGGTTGCTTCGTGGTGTTGGCTGATTTGGTGATTTATAAACGGTAAATGAATATTAACATTGTTCTAAATAGGATTGTCATTAATTTATTGTATTTATAAGTTTGAGGTCTCTCCATATTTCACTGTAAATTTCCTCCACATATTGTACTTTATTCTCAGACATAAATCAAAACACAAATTAAACTCTTGTTGGAACAGTTCAGAGACGAGGACTGATTGAAAATATCTGAACAAATGTGTGCAGTGAGTTTGTCAGGTATTTTCTGCAGGTAAAGATGTTTTCTATTATTCAGGTTCATGGTCGATGTCTTTGCCAGCACAACACGGCCGGAGAGAATTGTGAGAGATGTCAGGACTTTCACCACGACTCCCCCTGGAGGCCTGGAGGAGAAAATACAGACGACATCTGCAGGAGTAAAACAAATTCTTGAATCTTTATGTTGTTTAAAACATAAACCAGGTGGTTCGCTCTGTTGGATCTGATTAAAATAGAAAGAGTACAGTCTAAAAGTGAGATTATTTCTGTTATGATTGGGTGCTATACAAATAAAAATTTGAATGAGACAGTTAAGTTTCATTTTTTCTACAGCTTTTTTACATATTGAATAACTTTTATTCATTATATTTTTTTACACTGAATCACTGACTGACTTTTGTTGTTAGTCTTAAATTATATTTGTTTTTTAAGAATGAATTTATCCTGTTTTTAGTTTGTGATTGCGTGTTGTTTTGTGTCTCTTTCAGGATGTAACTGTCACGGTCACACGGACTCATGTCACTTTGATGTTGCTCGTTTTGACGCGACTGGTGGCGTAAGTGGCGGAGTGTGTGATGACTGCCACCATGGAAGGATGGGGCCTCAGTGTGAACAATGTCGACCTTTTCTGTATCAGGACCCACAGAGAGCGGTGGACGACCCACACGCCTGCATTCGTATGCTGTATTTACTTTTATTCATCTTCATGATCATGCACATTTTCTCTCTTTGTATTATTCGTTTTTAAATTAAAAAGTTGAAACTAACTGAGATTGAGGAACAGTTATAATAAACAGTTATGATGTAGTCTGTGTTATAGATTCAAGCACTGTTTTCCTTGTAGTTGTAATATTGTTGTTGGACAGGCACCTGAATGCAGCTGTAAACCATAGACCCAACAGTAACACCTGTACTTCATTACTAAGTAATCATGGTTCCAGTTTTATAGAATAACTTTATTGATCCCATATCTGGAAATACATGATAAGATTGTGTTACTGTAACTGAGAACGCAGAGACAGAAAACTTGTGAATCTACAACAATGAGACAAAAAGATCAAACCAGTGAGGTTTAAGATTCACAGCAGCGTCCATCACAGATTCTTCTGGTTATCCACTCAGAAAACCAGATAAGCAGACATTTTTTTGGAAAAAGGAAAAGTTTGTGTTTTTCTGTGTATAAATATGACCTTCAGATAGTTATGCCTGACATGATGATGTACATTATTTTATGAGATCATCAAACGTTTGTCTTGTGAGAACCATGTATCTCTACAAAGTCAGAAGAAACCCTGTTTTTTAGCATTTTCATTGCAAAAAGTACACCCAAACACATCACAACATTCATCAGAAATATTTTATAAAAGCTGCACTGAAATCGGCCTTCTAGGCCAAAACAATCCAAACACTACATTTTTAAGTTAGATGTCACCTTTTTAATGCCAGTAAGCATTTCTGTCCTGACAATGTGGATTCCTCCAGTCCTTGAACCCTTTTGGTTTGAGTAAGCATATTTAGACTGTAGCTAAGCTCACACTGAGGCGATCAGAGGAGAACTGATCCTGATTGATCATTCTGTTTAAACTGTAGTGACAAACAGATTGAGGTCAAATGAATTGCAGTTACATTGTAGAGTTACAGTGGGTACGGAAAGTATTCAGACCCCTTTAAAATTTTCACTCTTTGTTTCATTGCAGCCATTTGCTAAAATCAAAAAAGTTCATTTTATTTCTCATTAATGTACACTCAGCACCCCATCTTGACAGAAAAAAACAGAAATGTAGAAATTTTTGCAAATTTATTAAAAAAGAAAAACTGAAATATCACATGGTCATAAGTATTCAGACCCTTTGCTGTGGCACTCATATTTAACTCACATGCTGTCCATTTCTTCTGATCCTCCTTGAGATGGTCCTGCTCCTTCATTGGAGTCTAGCTGTGTTTAATTAAACTGATTGGACTTGATTAGGAAAGGCACACACCTGTCTATATAAGACCTTACAGCTCACAGTGCATGTCAGAGCAAATGAGAATCATGAGGTCGAAGGAACTGCCCAAGGAGCTCAGAGACAGAATTGTGGCAAGGCACAGATCTGGCCAAGGTTACAAAATAATTTCTGCAGCACTCAAGGTTCCTAAGAGCACAGTGGCCTCCATAATCCTTAAATGGAAGAAGTTTGGGACGACCAGAACTCTTCCTAGACCTGGCCGTCCAGCCAAACTGAGCAATCGTGGGAGAAGAGCCTTGGTGAGAGAGGTAAAGAAGAACCCAAAGATCACTGTGGCTGAGCTCCAGAGATGCAGTAGGGAGATGGGAGAAAGTTCCACAAAGTCAACTATCACTGCAGCCCTGCACCAGTCGGGGCTTTATGGCAGAGTGGCCCGACGGAAGCCTCTCCTCAGTGCAAGACATATGAAAGCCCGCATAGAGTTTGCCAAAAAACACATGAAGGACTCCCAGACTATGAGAAATAAGATTCTCTGGTCTGATGAGACCAAGATTTAACTTTTTGGCGTTAATTCTAAGCGGTATGTGTGGAGAAAACCAGGCACTGCTCATCACCTGCCCAATACAATCCCAACAGTGAAACATGGTGGTGGCAGCATCAGGCTATGGGGATGTTTTTCAGCTGCAGGGACAGGACAACTGGTTGCAATTGAAGGAAAGATGAATGCGGCCAAGTACAGAGATATCCTGGAAGAAAACCTCTTCCAGAGTGCTCAGGACCTCAGACTGGGCCGAAGGTTCACCTTCCAACAAGACAATAACCCTAAGCACACAGCTAAAATAACAAAGGAGTGGCTTCGGAACAACTCTGTGACCATTCTTGACTGGCCCAGCCAGAGCCCCGACCTAAACCCAATTGAGCATCTCCGGAGAGATCTGAAAATGGCTGTCCACCAACGTTCACCATCCAACCTGACAGAACTGGAGAGGATCTGCAAGGAAGAATGGCAGAGGATCCCCAAATCCAGGTGTGAAAAACTTGTTGCATCATTCCCAAGAAGACTCATGGCTGTAGTAGCTCAAAAGGGTGCTTCTACTCAATACTGAGCAAAGGGTCTGAATACTTATGACCATGTGATATTTCAGTTTTTCTTTTTTAATAAATTTGCAAAAATTTCTACATTTCTGTTTTTTTTCTGTCAAGATGGGGTGCTGAGTGTACATTAATGAGAAATAAAATGAACTTTTTTGATTTTAGCAAATGGCTGCAATGAAACAAAGAGTGAAAAATTTAAAGGGGTCTGAATACTTTCCGTACCCACTGTACATTCATTTCTTACATTTTTCTGTTTTAGCATGTGACTGCAACCCGGCTGGTTCTCAAGGTGGCGGTCTGTGTGACCCTCTGAGTGGTCAATGTTTCTGTAAAGAAAATGTGGATGGTCAACACTGCGATCGCTGCAAACATGGCTTCTTCAATCTGAGACAGGATGACTCAGCCGGCTGTCAGGGTGGGAAACCATTTATTTTTATTTAATTTTGCTTTATTTTTATAGACATGATAAACAAACAGTACCTTCATATTTACTGCTAAAGTTTCTATGATGACAAATATGAGATGAAGCTGCTGCATTGATTCTTAAATCATGTGTATATGTGTGTTGTGTTTTTCAGCATGCAGGTGTCATGTTTTGGGAAGTGTCGGGTCATGTGATCAGCTGACAGGAAGTTGTGAATGTGACCATTTGGCAAGTGGACCACTGTGTGACCGCTGTGTGGTAGGTTTCATCTTAAAGAATTAATTTATTGCGGCAGAATCACCGGCTCTTCCGCCAGCACTCTTTTGCAGGGCTGGGCCAGCAGCATCTCTGTCAGTGGCGGCTCCTGACAAATTTCTCAGGGGGGGTGGGCAACTGTTGCAATGATGGCTAAGATGACCCGTTCAATGGGTCAAATAAAAATAAATAAAAGTCAGATAGCTAACTTGACAGTGTTACATTGCATTGTTTAATTTGGTTTTCCTGTCCAACCACTAGATGGCAACATCAGACATGAATTATACATACTGTACAGTATTTTTGTAAAGCTATATCAATTTAAATGTCTCAAATACAATAAATTTGGTTCCACAATAAAACACTTCCACCGTGGCCATCAACAGATACATTGTCATCTACTAGTTTGCCCATAAGATCACTGAGAGAGACAGAGAGAGAGAGAGAGAGAGCGCGAGACAGACAGACAGACAGGTGCACAGCAACAACAGTTTTGGCAATGGCAATCTAGCAGGACCATGGCAGGAGGCTCCACCAGGATCGACAAGAACCTGCGAGATGAGAAAGCACAAGAACTCCGGGGAAGAAGTGAAGTTAGTAACATGCATTAATGGAACATGAATGAGTGCAGAAAGAGAGAGGAAGGGAGGAGCTCAGTGCACCATGGGAAATCCCCCGATAATCTAGGCCTATAGCAGCATAACTAAGGGATGGTTCAGGACTCACCTGATCCAGCCCTAACTATAAGCTTTATCAAAGAGGAATGTCTTAAGCCTACTCTTGAAACCCAAACTGTAAAACATTGCAGCCAGTTCTATTTGTTATAGTGTACCGCGCTCCTGGACCGTACTCTGATTTTATATCTGAATTCTCAGAGTTTCTATCAAGTTTAGCCCTAAATCAGATAAAGTAATTATTGTAGGTGATTTTAATATTCATGTGGATGTTGACAATGACAGCCTTAGTAATGCATTTATATCATTAATAGACTCAATTGGCTTCTGTCAGAGTGTAAATAAACCAACTCATTGTTTTAATCACACTCTTGACCTTGTTTTATCATATGGCATTGATATTGAACATGTAATAGTCTTCCCACATAATCCTTTCCTATCTGACCATTATTTAATAACTTTTGAATTCATACTATTAGATTATAAGCCATTAGGCAAAACTTCCTACAGAAGATGTCTATCTGACAGTGCTGTAGCTAAATTTAAGGAGGGGATTCCTTCAGTGTTTAATTCAATGCCATGTCTGAATTTAACAGAATCCTATAACGACTTTAGTCCCTCTGAAATTGATAATCTTGTCGATAGTGCTACAGGCTCACTACGATCAACATTAGACTCTATCGCTCCTATAAAAAGGAAATTATTAAAACATAGGAGACTAGCACCTTGGTATAACCACCAAACCCGCCAGTTAAAACAAATAGCTAGGAAATCTGAAAGGAAATGGCGCTCTTCCAAATTATCAGAATATCGCTCAAATTGGCAAGATAATCTTAAAATTTATAGAAAGGCCCTCCGTAATGCCAGAGGAGCCTATTACTCAGCACTAATAGAAGAAAATAAGAATAACCCTAGGTTCCTCTTCAGCACTGTAGCCAGGCTGACAGAGAGTCACAGCCCTATTGAGCCACATATCCCCATAAACTTAAGTAGCAGCGACTTCATGAGCTTCTTCTATAATAAAATTATTATTATTAGAGAAAAAATTAATCACCAACTGCCATCAACAGTTATCAGTGGCTCTCCAAGTTCAGGGACTTCTGTCAATGTAAACTTGGATATATATTTAGACTGTTTTTCTGCTATCGATCTTCATCAGTTAACTTCAATCATTTCTTCATCGAAGCCATCAACCTGTCTATTAGACCCGATCCCAACTAGGCTGCTTAAAGAAGTTGTTCCCTTAATTGGCACTTCTTTACTGGATATGATTAATCTTTCTTTATTATCAGGATATGTACCACAGTCCTTTAAAGTAGCTGTAATTAAACCCTTTCTTAAAAAGTCCACTCTTGACCCAGGGGTTTTAGCCAACTATAGACCGATTTCTAACCTCCCCTTCCTCTCAAAGATTCTGGAGAAAGTAGTCGCCAAAGAGTTGTGTGAATTTCTACATAACAATAGTTTATTTGAGGATTTTCAGTCAGGATTTAGAGTTCATCATAGCACAGAGACAGCTCTGGTTAAAGTTAATAATGACCTTCTGACTGCTTCTGACAATGGACTTGTCTCTGTACTTGTATTATTAGATCTTAGTGCTGCATTTGACACCATTGACCATAATATTCTTTTGGAGAGACTTGAGCATCAAATTGGCATTAAAGGAACCGCACTAAGCTGGTTTAAGTCATATTTATCAGATCGCTCGCAGTTTGTACATGTTAACGATGAATCTTCAATAAATGCTACAGTTAGTCATGGAGTTCCACAAGGTTCTGTACTTGGACCAATACTATTTACTTTATATATGCTCCCTTTAGGCAACATTATTAGGAATCACTCCATTAACTTTCACTGTTATGCAGATGATACGCAGTTATATCTATCAATCAAGCCCAATGAAATTAATCAATTATCTAAATTACAAACATGTCTTAAGGACATAAAATCCTGGATGACCTGCAATTTTCTGATGTTAAACTCAGGAAAAAAACAAAATTCTTGTTCTTGGCTCCCGAACCACAACTGGAATGGTTCCATAGGAGAGGAGCTTGGTAACTGAAGGCTCTGGCTCCTGTTCTACTTTTAGAGACTATAGGAACCATAAGTAGCCCATCATTCAGAGAACGTAGTGTTCTAGTGGGGTAATAGGGTACTATGAGCTCTTTAAGATATGAAGGGGCCTGACCATGAAGAGCTTCATAGGTGAGGAGGAGGATTTTAAATTCTATTCTACATTTTACAGGGAGCCAATGCAGAGAAGCTAGTACAGGAGAGATGTGATCTCTTTTTCTAGTTCCTGTCAGTACTCGTGTTGCAGCGTTCTGAATTAATTGGAGTGTTTTAATGGACTTATTGGGGCAACCTGATAATAAAGAGTTGCAGTAATCCAGCCTTGAAGTAACAAATGCATGGATTAGTTTTTCTGCATCTGTCTGTGATAGTATGTGTCTAATTTTTCTAATATTACATAAATGAAAGAAGGCAGTCCTAGAGGTCTGCTTTATGTGGGAGTTAAATGATAAATCCTGATCAAAGATAACTCCAAGATTCCTGACAGTGGTGCTAGAGGCCAAGTTAATGCCATCTAGAGTAACTATATCTTTAGACAGTGAGTCTCTAAGGTTTTTGGGGCCAAGAACAAGAATTTCGTTTTTTTCTGAGTTTAACATCAGAAAATTGCAGGTCATCCAGGATTTTATGTCCTTAAGGCATGTTTGTAATGTAGATAATTGATTAATTTCATCGGGCTTGATTGATAGATATTACTGCGTATCATCTGCATAACAGTGAAAGTTAATGGAGTGATTCCTAATAATGTTGCCTAAAGGGAGCATGTATAGAGTAAATAGTATTGGTCCAAGTACAGAACCTTGTGGAACTCCATGACTAACTGTAGTATTTATTGAAGATCCATCGTTAACATGTACAAACTGCGAACAATCTGATAAATATGACTTAAACCAGCTTAGTGCGGTTCCTTTAATGCCAATTTAATGCTCAAGTCTCTGTAAAAGAATATCATGGTCAATGGTGTCAAATGCAGCACTAAGATCTAATAATACTAGTACAGAGACAAGTCCATTGTAAGAAGCAATCAGAAGGTCATATTAACCAACCAGAGCTGTCTCTGTGCTATGATGAACTCTAAATCCTGACTGAAAATCCTCAAATAAACTATTGTTATGTAGAAAGTCACATAACTCTTTGGCGACTACTTTCTCCAGAATCTTAGAGAGGAAGGGGAGGTTAGAGATTGGTCTATAGTTGGCTAAAACCCCTGGGTCAAGAGTGGGCTTTTTAAGAAGGGGTTTAATTACAGCTACTTTAAAGGACTGTGGTACATATCCTGATAATAAAGAAAGATTAATCATATCCAGTAAAGAAGTGCCAATTAAGGGAACAACTTCTTTAAGCAGCCTAGCTGGGATCGAGTCTAACAGACAGGTTGATGGCTTCAATGAAGAAATGATTGAAGTTAACTGATGAAGATCGATAGCAGAAAAACAGTCTAAATATATATCTATAATGTATAATATATATAATGTAATAAGTTTACATTAGCAAAAGTCCCTGAACTTGGAGAGCCACTGATAACTGTTGATGGCAGTTGGTGATTAATGTTTTCTCTAATAGTAATAATTTTATTATAGAAGAAGCTCATGAAGTCATTGCTACTTAAGTTTATGGGGATATGTGGCTCAATAGAGCTGTGGCTCCCTGTCTGCCTGGCTACAGTGCTGAAGAGGAACCTAGGGTTAATCTTATTTTCTTCTATTAGTGCTGAATAATAGGCTCCTCTGGCATTACGGAGGGCCTTTCTATAAGTTTTAAGATTATCTTGCCAAATTGAGCGATATTCTGACCATTTGGAAGAGCGCCATTTCCTTTCAGATTTCCTAGCTATTTGCTTTAACTGGCGGGTTTGGTGGTCATACCACGGTGCTACCCAGGGATACATTTAACTATGGCCGCTGGCTTTGCTAACTTCACGTTTCTGACTAGGGAGCTGCCAATAATCAGAGTTGGTTCCTCAGCGGGTGTGTCGCTGAGTGGGGAAAATGTATTAGAAACATGAATGGGTTGGCGCTATACAAATAAAATTGAATTGAATTGAATTCATCCTGCAGCATCCTCAGGAAGCCAGATGCCTCCCTCACAGTGGTGCTGTCAAATGAGCTGTCTGACCTGATTGTCTCAAAGCACTCTATGAGGTCGTCCAGGTTCTCATAGACAGTACTCACAATCCTGCTGTTGAAGTTCCATCTTGTGGATGATGCTCTAGGCAGCCTTCGTGCAGCAATCTGGTCGAGAAGGGCTGTGCGTTTGGGTGACCGGGTAAGAAAACTGGAAATCCCACCCAAGTCAGAGAAAAAAACTCTTACTGCTGGAATGTGCATAACAATGCAAATAATGGGCATTTTTGTACTTTTTGCGTACCTTTTGCTGCACACCAGCCCTCTCTCCTCATCACACTGGCACCATCATAAGCTTGCGCAATGAGTTTACACTTGTCATCATCAGTGAAAACACTATTCAGTCTCTCCAATGGGACAAATTCAAAGAACCGTTCTTGCACAGCATGTTTTTCGTCCATGTATCTCAGCACAAGCACCAACTGAGTCTGTGTGGACTCGTCTGTGGTTTCATCTGTTTGGATTGCCACGAATCTAGCTGATTTAACCTCCTCCACGATACGTTCTCTGGTGACAGATGACATGCAATCCAGCAGCTCATTCTGCACAGTCTTTGACGTGCCCTTAAAGGCTGTGGCCATTCTTAGGTGCTCCTCAAACACCTCGTCAAGCAGCGCCACTAAGTCGACCAGTCCATGAAAAATCTCAGGGTTGCTGGACCCTTCGCTTTCATCCTTGCCTTTCAAAGCTAACTCAAACACGCCACAGAATTTTACACAGTCAATAAGGCGGCCTAGGATATGTGGTTCTTGCTCACCTCATCGTTGTGACCATGCACAGCTCACCTGTAGCTCTCATCCAACTGTGTTGCAATGTTTACTCTCCCAAAGGCTGAAAGTTTTAGGCAGCTGTCCATATGCATCTTCGATGCTTCATGTTTCTTCACCTTTTCCGATAGATGGTGCATATCAGTGACACCTGTCTTTGTCCAGGCTGTGTCTGTGTTAGCGCCATCAGGGTGAATTAGGACACAGGGGTAGCAGAACAGAGCGTTAGCCACTTCACACCCTGCTAGCCATGTTTTCTGCTCGTACCAGCTCCGGGAAAATCTGCGATTGTGCGTTTTCCCCACTTTTGTTGACACCTGCTTGATATTTAAATTTGGTCAGGGTGGTCCGAATTCTTTAATAGCAAATTTATCAATATTGCTTCGATGACTGAATGGTAATTCCCTCATTGAAATAATGGAGTTGCAGTTGCTAGCCATGTCGTGCATAATTCAATTCAATTCAATTCAATTTTATTTGTATAGCGCCAATTCATAACAGAAGTTATCTCAGGACACTTTTCAAATAGAGCAGGTCTAGACCGAACTCTTTAACATTAATTACAGAGACCCAACAGTACCACCATGAGCAAGCACTTGGCGACAAGGGCAAGGAAAAACTGCCTGTTAAAAGGCAGAAACCTAGGACAGATCCTCCGGCTCTAGGTGGGTGGTCGTCTGTCTCGACCAGTTGGGGTGAGAGAGAGAGAGAGAGAGAGAGACAGACAGATGCACAGCAACAACAGTATTGGCAATAGCAGTCAAGCAGGACCATGGCAGGAGGCTCCACCAGGATCCATGAGAACCTGCGAGACGAGAAAGCACAAGAACTCCGGGGAAGAAGTGGAGTTAGTAACATGCATTAAAGGGACATGAATGAGTGCAGAAAGAGAGAGGAAGAGAGTAGCTCAGTGCACCATGGGAAATCCCCCGATAGTCTAGGCCTATAGCAGCATAACTAAGGGATGGTTCAGGACTCACCTGATCCAGCCCTAACTATAAGCTTTATCAAAGAGGAATGTCTTAAGCCTACTCTTGAATGTGGTGAGGGTGTCTGCCTCAGGGTTAGGGTTAGGGTTAGGGTTATACCAAGGTGCTAGTCTCCTATGTTTTAATAATTTCCTTTTTATAGGAGCGATAGAGTCTAATGTTGATCGTAGTGAGCCTGTAGCACTATCGACAAGATTATCAATTTCAGAGGGACTAAAGTTGTTATAGGACTCTGTTAAATTCAGACATGGCATTGAATTAAACACTGAAGGAATCTCCTCCTTAAATTTAGCTACAGCACTGTCAGATAGACATCTGCTGTAGGAAGTTTTGCCTAATGGCTTATAATCTAATAGTATGAATTCAAAAGTTACTAAATAATGGTCAGATAGGAAAGGATTATGTGGGAAGACTATTAAATGTTCAATATCAATGCCATAGGATAAAACAAGGTCAAGAGTGTGATTAAAACAATGAGTTGGTTTATTTACACTCTGACAGAAGCCAATTGAGTCTATTAATGATATAAATGCATTACTAAGGCTGTCATTGTCAACATCCACATGAATGTTAAAATCACCTACAATAATTACTTTATCTGATTTAAGGACTAAGCTTGATAGAAACTCTGAAAATTCAGATATAAAATCAGAGTACGGTCCAGGAGCGCGGTACACTATAACAAATAGAACTGACTGCAGTGTTTTCCAGTTTGGGTGAGAAAGACTAAGAACAAGGCTTTCAAATGAATTATAATTTAGTTTAGGTTTAGGGTCCATTAAAACGCTCGAATCATATATAGCTGCTACTCCACCTCCTCGGCCTGTGCCTCGAGGAATGTGAGTACTAATATGACTGGGGGGGTGGATTCATTTAGGCTAACATACTCCTCGTGGGACAACCAGGTCTCAGTAAGACAAAGTAAATCAATATCATAATCTGATATTAATTCATTCACTAAAACAGCTTTAGAGGACAGAGACCTGATATTTAACAGCCCACATTTCATTCTCTTATTTTGTGCTACTGAGGAGTTGGTTTTAATTTTTATTAGATTTTTATGTTGAACTCCTCTTGTTTTTATTTCTTTAAATAGTTTAGGTGGTCGGGGGACAGACACAGTCTCTATGGGGTTTTGGGTGGGTGACTGTTCTAAAGAAAGCGCAGAGAAGTGTGTAAGACAGCAGCTCTGCTTCCTGGTCCTAACTCTGGACTGTCAGGTTTTAGAGATAAACTTCGCCATATTCCTAGATAAGAGAGCCGCTCCATCCAAAGTGGGATGGATGCCGTCTCTCCTAATCAGACCAGGTTTTCCCCAAAAAGGCTTCCAGTTATCAATGAAGCCCACATCGTTTGCTGGACACCACCTCGACAGCCAGCGGTGGAATGACAACATGCGGCTATACATGTCATCACTGGTCACATTGGGGAGGGGTCCAGAGAAAACTACGGTGTCCGACATTGTCTTAGCATAGTTACACACCGACTCCACATTAATCTTAGTGACCTCCGATTGGCGTAAACGGGTGTCATTACCGCCGACGTGGATAACAATCTTACTGTATTTACGTTTATCTTTAGCCAGCAGTTTTAAATTTGATTCAATGTCGCCCGCTCTGGCCCCAGGGATGCATTTGACTATGGCCGCTGGCTTCGCTAACTTCACGTTTCTGACTATGGAGCTGCCAATAACCAGAGTTGGTTCCTCAGCGGGTGTATCGCTGAGTGGGGAAAATGTATTAGAAACGTGAAGCGGTTGGTGGTGACCTGTGGGCTTCGCCGTTCTAGTCTTCCTTCGCTCAGTCACCCAGCCTCCCTGTCTTCCCGGCTGCTCGGGAACTACCGGGGGATCTACAGAGCTTAACAGAAGCCACCTTTGGTCGGCCCGCACCGGCTACTGGGGGCTGGCTAACTATAGCGGCTAAAGATATCTCCGTGGTGCGGTGCCGTTCCTCTAACTCACTAAGCCTCGCCTCCAGCGCAGTAAATAAACTACATTTAATACAGGTACTATTATCTTTAAAGGAGGCAGAGGAATAACTGAACATCTGACACACTGAGCAGGACAGAGGAGAGGGAGAAGCCATAGCTAACTGCTAATGCTAATGAAACTAGAGTGTATGAAAAACTTTGAAAGTAGTGAAAAGTCCCTAAAAGAGGGAGAAACTCCAAGTGTTTAAGTAGAACTAGTCTACGTTTAAATGTTAAGCGGGTAAATAACCGCTGTAACGAGTAAAACTAATTTATATTTAGCGTTCACTGACAGAGCTACAGCACCAAACAGTGTACACAGAGCAGGAAGTAAACCGGAAGTGAGTCAGTACGCTTACCGTAGCACGTCCAACCAAAACACACACAGAGGCATGGAGTTTCCCATATCGTCCGAGCACGCATCAGTGCGTATGACAAAATCACGTTGGGGCAAGCCCTCCTTGTGCCCATAGAAATGCATCGTAGGGTCCAAAATTTGAAAAAAAGAATCTCAACATGTAAGTCTGAGAGCGCTTGGGCCGATTTTCAATCTGACTGAAATTGCCCCAAGGGGGTGGGGCTACTGGTTGGAGAGTGATATTCAGGCTGCTGATTGGACAATAATATTAGGCCTTTATACAGTCTATGATTAAGACTTAGGCTGGCAAAATAAACTCTTTTTTTCCCCTCTTTTTCCTCCCCACACATCCTCCCCACATAGCAGTGAAAAAAGCCTGACATACAGCAGAGTTTTTCTCAAAGTGCAATATTTTACACTCACGCAAATATGTAAATGGAGTAGATGTCACATGTTCACCCCAACACGAATAATCAAATAATCACATTTGGTGGGCACACACCATTAGAGTTTGAGATTAATAAACCGGGGAGATCTCTGAGTACAAAACATTAAATACATATCTCAGCAACAGAACAGGATGAAGAGGTAAAGAACATAATCAGTTATTTATTAAAAGTCATATTTGAATGTGTTTCTGTCTGTTTTGGGGTCAGGCAGGTTTCTGGGGTTTGGGAAACTCAAGGTTCAGATGTTCACCCTGCGACTGTGATATTGGAGGAGCTCACAGCAGCACGTATGTTTCTGCTTTTCAAACATTTACAGTCTGAATCTGTTTTATACAACAAGTTTATGAGCAATAAAGTGGAACTAATGATTAAACACTACCTCAGTTACTATGACAACAGAAACTTGGTTTGAACTTGAGTGAGGCAATAAATAAATGAATGATGAAGTGATGATGAGCTGATTAGTAACCCTGCTGTCTCTTCAGGTGTTCGCTGGAGGACGGACAGTGTCACTGTTTACCAAATATGGTCAGTCGGCGCTGCTCTGACCCTGCCCCCGGGTACTTCCTGCCTCCACTGGACTACTTCCTTTATGAGGCAGAGCTTGCTGCTCCACTGTATACAGGAATCTCTTCTTCACTGGTGTGTAAAAATCAGAAAGTAGTAGCAGTATCAGTGTATGCTCTAACAGTTTTTATTAACACTATCAGTGTGTACTCTAACAGTATTTATGTGTATTTATTAACAGTATCAGTGTGTACTCTGACAGTATTTGTGTATGTGTATTTACTAACAGTATCAGTGTGTATGGGGCGGCTGTGGCTCAGCGGCAGAGTGGGTCATTTCTTAATTGGAAGGTTATGGGTTCGATCCCCAGCTCCTGGTGCCATATGTCAAAGTATCCTTGAGCAAGATACTGAACCCCAAATTGCTCCTGATGCTGTGCATCGGTGTGTGAATGTGTATGAATGTTAGTTTCTGTTCAATGTGATGGGTGAATGTCTCACGTAGTGTAAAAGCGCTTTGAATGGTTGGAAGACTAGAAAGGCGCTGTACAGGTGCATTTACCATTTACTCTAACAGTATTTATGTGTATTTATTAACAGTGTTTATGTGTATTTATTGACAGTATTTGTGTACTTTTGTGTTTATTTTTAGTTGAATCCAGCTATTTTACCAAGGTGTGAGCAGCATTATCGAGAGCAGGGTTACGACTTTCAGTTCATCAACGGACGAGTGGTTCTGGTTCGGAGGACTCGAAGACGCACCCGCCAGAGGAGACAGGGACAGGTGGGACATCTGATACACTTTTGCTTTGACCAGGGGGGAAGTCCCAGTCTGTCCTTTCAGCCAATCAGATGCTCAGTGTCACTGATGTTTGTTTGCATCCTGCAGCAGGGCAGCATCTCTTTGGACCCGGGTCACGCCCTCCAGATCATTCCCCGTAAGAGAACAGCTGATCAGCCAATCAGCTGGACCGGCCTGGGATTGGTCAGAGTGCTGGATGGGGCGGGGCTTAGGTTCACTGTGGACAACCTCCCATTATCGATGGATTACCAACTGGTGATTCGCTACGAGCCGGAGGTGAGGATAAATGGGGTTGGTGCAGGTGCTGGACCTGGTCCTGCTTCTGATTCTGGATCTGGTCCCGGTCCTGGTCCTTCTCCTGGTCCTGGATTTAGTCCTGGGTCATGTTCTGAATGAAAGCTAACCGCTAAGCTGAGACCAAAACTGCTAAAGTAAACTACTAAAATGCTGGCTTTTCTGTTGTGGCTGCTTAAATGTAAAATTCCTCTTCCTGTATTACAATGTCCTTCATCTGCAGGCTCCGGCTGACTGGCTGGCTTCAGTCAGCATTACCACAGAGTCGCCGGGTGACGGCAGCTGTAGCAGCAACCCAACAGGAAGTAAACCTCTGATTCTTCCTGGAAATTCCAGGTGAGACGCCATCAGCAGAGTATCTGTCTACCTCTGCACTGTCTGGGTAGAACCTAAATGTAATGAAACAAGTCATTGAACGAGGAAGTGACATTCTAATTGAAGATCCGCCTTGAAGGAGTGTGTCCTGACTTTTTGACTGGGGTGGCCGAAGTGGGGCACTGACTTATGCAATTCAATTCAATTTTATTTGTATAGCGCCAATTCATAACAGAAGTTCTCTCAGGACACTTTTCAAATAGAGTAGGTCTCGACCGATCTCTTTAAAACATTATTTACAGAGACCCAACAGTACCACCATGAGCAAGCACTTGGCGACAAGGGCAAGAAAGACTGCCTGTTAAAAGGCAGAAACCTAGGACAGATCCTTCGGCTCTAGGTGGGTGGTCGTCTGTCTCGACCAGTTGGGGTGAAATAGAGAGAGAGAGAGAGAGAGAGACAGACACAGACAGACAGACAGACAGACAGACAGGTGCACAGCAACAACAGTATTGGCAATGGCAATCTAGCAGGACCATGGCAGGAGGCTCCACCAGGATCGATAAGAACCTGCGAGACGAGAAAGCACAAGATCTCCAGGGAAGAAGTGAAGTTAGTAACATGCATTAATGGGACATGAATGAGTGCAGAAAGAGAGAGGAAGGGAGGAGCTCAGTGCACCATGGGAAATCCCCCGATAGTCTAGGCCTATAGCAGCATAACTAAGGGATGGTTCAGGACTCACCTGATCCAGCCCTAACTATAAGCTTTATCAAAGAGGAATGTCTTAAGCCTACTCTTGAATGTGGTGAGGGTGTCTGCCTCCCGAACCACAACTGGAAGCTGGTTCCACAGGAGAGGAGCTTGGTAACTGAAGGCTCTGGCTGCTGTTCTACTTTTAGAGACTATAGGAACCACAAGTAGCCCAGCATTCAGAGAACGTAGTGTTCTAGTGGGGTAATAGGGTACTATGAGCTCTTTAAGATATGAAGGGGCCTGACCACGAAGAGCTTTATAGGTGAGGAGGAGGATTTTAAATTCAATTCTACATTTTACAGGGAGCCAATGCAGAGAAGCTAGTACAGGAGAGATGTGATCTCTTTTTCTAGTTCCTGTCAGTACTCGTGCTGCAGTGTTCTGAATTAATTGGAGCGTTTTAATGGACTTATTGGGGCAACCTGATAATAAAGAGTTGCAGTAATCCAGCCTTGAAGTAACAAATGCATGGATTAGTTTTTCTGCATCTGTCTGTGATAGGATGTGTCTAATTTTTCTAATATTACGTAAATGAAAGAAGGCGGTCCTAGAGGTCTGCTTTATGTGGGAGTTAAATGACAAATCCTGATCAAAGATAACTCCAAGATTCCTGACAGTGGTGCTAGAGGCCAAGTTAATGCCATCTAGAGTGACTATATCTTTAGACAATGAGTCTCTAAGGTTTTTGGGGCCAAGAACAAGAATTTCGTTTTTTTCTGAGTTTAACATCAGAAAATTGCAGGTCATCCAGGATTTTATGTCCTTAAGACATGTTTGTAATTTAGATAATTGATTAATTTCATTGGGTTTGATTGATAGATATAACTGCGTATCATCTGCATAACAGTGAAAGTTAATGGAGTGATTCCTAATAATGTTGCCTAAAGGGAGCATATATAAAGTAAATAGTATTGGTCCAAGTACAGAACCTTGTGGAACTCCATGACTAACTGTAGTATTTATTGAAGATTCATCGTTAACATGTACAAACTGCGAGCGATCTGATAAATATGACTTAAACCAGCTTAGTGCGATTCCTTTAATGCCAATTTGATGCTCAAGTCTCCCCAAAAGAATATTATGGTCAATGGTGTCAAATGCAGCACTAAGATCTAATAATACAAGTACAGAGACAAGTCCATTGTCAGAAGCAGTCAGAAGGTCATTATTAACTTTAACCAGAGCTGTCTCTGTGCTATGATGAACTCTAAATCCTGACTGAAAATCCTCAAATAAACTATTGTTATGTAGAAAGTCACATAACTCTTTGGCGACTACTTTAACCTTCCCTTCCTCTCTAAGATTCTGGAGAGAGATTGGTCTATAGCTGGCTAAAACCCCTGGGTCAAGAGTGGGCTTTTTAAGAAGGGGTTAAATTACAGCTACTTTAAAGGACTTAGGTACATATCCTGATAATAAAGAAAGATTAATCATATCCAGTAAAGAAGTGCCAATTAAGGGAACAACTTCTTTAAGCAGCCTAGTTGGGATTGGGTCTAATAGACAGGTTGATGGCTTCGATGAAGAAATGATTGAAGTTAACTGATGAAGATCAATAGCAGAAAAACAGTCTAAATATATATCTAAGTTTACATTTGCAAAAGTCCCTGAACTTGGAGAGCCACTGATAACTGTTGATGGCAGTTGGTGATTAATTACCAGACAACAGGCCAAGGCAGAGACGCCGCAGGCAGGGAGGGGCCGAACGACGACTCTGGTGCTTGGTTAGCAGTGGAAGGTTAGCCCTCCCGGTCATACTGTTTGCTAACGTCCAGTCTCTGTTAAACAAGATGGATGAGCTCCAGGCTTGGATCTCCACGTAGAGGGACTTACAGGACTGCTCCATGCTGTGCTTCTGTGAAACATGGCTTGGGGAAAGGACACCCGACGAGGCGATAACACCAGATGGCTACACGGCCTACAGTAATATCAGAAATGCTTTTATAGCTGAACCAAAACCCTACTTCGGCGAGTCTGACCACCTGGCAATCCGGCTCAAGCCCACCTACACCAAGAGGCTTAAGGCACAGCCAGTCACAATAAGAACTGTTAACACCTGGACTGACTTAGACTGTTTAGAGGCCACAGACTGGACCATCTTTAAGGAGGCTACAGATGACATCCATGAATACACAGAGGCTGTGATTGACTACATCAGCTGGTGCACATCTACATGTGCACCTCCCAGAACTGTGCGTGTGTTTCCAAACCAGAAACCTTGGACTTCTGTAGCCCGAGTAACAACACACGCAGTATGTGGCAGGGAATCCAAGCAGTCACAAACTACAAGAAAACAGTACCAACCACAGACCCCCCGGATGTCACCCTCTCAGACAGCCTTAACACCTTCTACACCAGGTTCGATAGAATGAACACAGACACCCCTTCAAAGGCCCCCTGCAACCCTACGGACACTGTCTTTCAGGTGACACCCACACAGGTCCTGAAAGCTCTGAGGCAGGTGAACCCCCACAAGGCTGTGGGACCAGACGGCATCCCTCCTAGAGTCCTGAAGGCCTGCGCAGAACAACTCACTGGTGTGTATGCAGACATCTTCAACCTGTCTTTAAACCAAGCAGTAGTCCCCCATATTTTTAAATCCTCCACCATCGTACCAGTTCCAAAAAAGCCAAATCCATCCACCCTGAATGATTTCAGGCCAGTGGCACTCACGCCAGTGGCCATGAAGTGTCTAGAAAAACTGGTTCTCACACACATCAACCACATGGTCCCGGGCACGATCGACCCCCTCCAGTTTGCCTACTGCCCAAAACGCTCAGTGGACGCCGCAGTGGCCATTGCTCTACACCACATCCTGCAACACCTGGACAGCAGAGGACCATACGTAAGAATACTGTTCCAGGACTACAGTTTGGCTTTCAACACCATCCGCCTGGGCAGGCTGACTGAGAAGCTGACAGACCTCGGCGTCCCGACTCCCACCTGTAACTGGATCCTGGATTTCCTGCCTGAAAGACCACAGGTGGTGAAGATGGGAAGGAGGGTGTCTGCAGAGCTCACCGTCAGCACAGGATCACCACAAGGCTGCTGTCTCAGTCCTAAACTCTTCACCCTGTACACACACGACTGTGTCTCCACCCAGGACAATACCATCATCATTAAGTATGTGGATGATACCATCATCCTGGGCCTCATCAAGGGGGGAGACGAGTCTGGCTACAGGAGTCTGGTGAACAACATTCTTGCCTATGGTGAGGTGAACGACCTATGCCTCAACACAGACAAGACAAGAGAAGTAATCATGGACTTCAGAAAAAACCCACCCCCCCTGCAGCCCCTCATCATCAAGGGGACTGAGGTGGAGAGGGCTGACAGTTACAGATTCCTTGGACTACAAGTAACATCAGATCTCATCAGATTTCATCAGGCTGCTCAGAAAAGCTTGTCTGCACTGTCGCCCTCTCACCCAGGTCTACAAAGGACTGATAGAGAGAATCCTCACCACAGGCATCACTGTCTGGTATGGAAACACCCCACAGACTGAGAGGAAGGCTCTGCAAAGAATCATAAAGACTGCCGAGAGGATTATCAGAACAGAACTCCCCTCCATGGACACAATCTACACGCAGCGCTGTCAGAAAAGAGCAGAGAGAATCATCAGACACACTACATCCAACTCACTCCCTGCTCAAAAACAAAAACTGCACATACAATCTCAGGCACAGACGAGAGGACAGCATCATCATAAATAGAACACGCTTTTATAAGAGCTTCTTCCCTGCCACAGTGAGACTCTTGGCCAAAACAAAATGAACTACCGTCTCCGGGGCCTGTGCAATATACCTGTGCAATTTATTTATTTATTTATTTATTTATTTATTTATTTATTTATAATGCAACTTTACACTATAATATATCATATTATATTATATTATGTTGTCTCCGGTGCCTGTGCAATATGCAATATGCAATACACATGTGCAATTCACAATGCAAATTTACACTTTTAATGGGTTTTGTGCAATTTATAATGTATATGTTTTATATATAGATTTATGTCTTCCTTGTGTGTCTTTTTAAACTTGACTTGACTCTCTGAGCAACAACCGCACAACAGTTCCTATGTGTGCAAGCACAAATGGCAAATAAAGTTCTTGAATCTTGAAATAAAACTGGCTGCAGTGTTTTCCAGTTTGGGTGAGAAAGACTAAGAACAAGGCTTTCAAATGAATTATAATTTAGTTTAGGTTTAGGGTCCATTAAAACGCTCGAATCATATATGGCTGCTACTCCACCTCCTCGGCCAGTGCCTCGAGGAATGTGAGTATTAATATGACTGGGGGGGGTGGATTCATTTAGGCTAACATACTCCTCGTGGGACAACCAGGTCTCAGTAAGACAAAGTAAATCAATATCATAATCTGATATTAATTCATTCACTAAAACAGCTTTAGAGGACAGAGACCTGATATTTAACAGTCCACATTTCATTCTCTTATTTAGTGCTACTGAGGAGTTAGTTTTAATTTTTATTAATTTTTATGTTGAACTCCTCTTGTTTTTATTTCTTTAAATAATTTAGGTGGTCGGGGGACAGACACAGTCTCTATGGGGTTTTGAGTGGGTGACTGTACTAGTGGAAGAGCAGAGAAGTGTGTAAGACAGCAGCTCTGCTTCCTGGTCCCAACTCTGGACTGTCAGGTTTTAGAAATAAACTTTGCCATATTCCTAGATAAGAGAGCCGCTCCATCCAAAGTGGGATGGATGCCGTCTCTCCTAATCAGACCAGGTTGTCCCCAAAAAGGCTTCCAGTTATTAATGAAGCCCACATCGTTTGCTGGACACCACCTCGACAGCCAGCGGTGGAATGACGACATGCGGCTATACATGTCATCACTGGTCACATTGGGCAGGGGTCCAGAAAAAACTACGGAGTCCAACATAGTTTTAGCATAATTACACACCGACTCCAACATTAATTTTAGCTACTGGGGGCTGGCTAACTATAGTGGCTAAAGATACCTCTGTGGTGCGGTACCGTTCCTCTAGCCTCACCTCCAGCGCAGTAAATAAACTACACTTAATACATGTACCATTATCATTAAAGGAGGCAGAGGAATAACTGAACATCTGGCACACTGAGCAGGACAGAGGAGAGGGAGAGGAAGAAGCCATAAATAACTGCTAATGCTAATAAAGCTAGCGTGTATGAAAACTTTTGAAAACAGCGAAAAGTTGCTAAAAGAAGTAGTATATCCGAGTGTTTAGATAGAACTAGTCTACATTTAAATGTTAAGCGGGAAATTAACCACTGTAACGCGATAAACAAATGTATATTTAGCGTTCACTGACAGAGCTACAGCACCAAACAGTGTACACAGAGCAGGAAGTAAACCGGAAATGAGTCCGTACGCTTACCGTAGCACATCTGGAGAGGATAATAACTCCACCTTGTGGCCAAGGTCAAATCCAGTTCAACATAGACTACTTCTTCCTTAGTCCACAACAATTATTATTCACACAGTGGCCACTAGAGGTTTTCACGTGAACCCTTGTGGGCTGTGTTGTTTACTGGTATTTGTTTACTGTTATTGTTTGTTTGTTTGTCTCTAGAGGGGGTGTTCTGGACTCTCCGGTGTGTCTGAATGCAGGCGGTCGGTACTTTGTGGATGTTGTCTTTAACAAACAACCTGAATCTGACAGCTCCTCCAGCTCTCACATCCTGATCGATTCGGTGAGGACGTTAAATCATTCTCAGTGATTGACAGGTCACTAAACTCCTCCCCCAAACAGCAACTGTCCAATCATAGCTCAGCAACAGAAACTAGTTACAGCCGGCATGTTAGTGTTGAAGCAGTGAACTTAGAGACCATTCATCACCAAATAAAAACTGTACGTCTAAAATGCTTGATAAATAGTATGTTATGAACTGAATTATTTACTTGTATATGTTTTAGATGGGTCTGATTCCCAACATTGAGTCTCTTCAAGATTTCTGCTCCCAGAGTGACCTCGACTCTTTCCACCGCTTTCGCTGCATTGGATTGGCTGCCGAGCTCAGTCCACAGGAGTCACTATCAGAAGTCTGTGAGGGACTCATCAAGAGCATGTCAGCACGAATCAACAACGGAGCTGTTCGTAAGTTTCAACATGAATGGACTAGAGAAACGTGAACATGAATCCATAAGTGAACCTTTTCTCTTTTGTTCCTGAAAAGCTCCACAAAGCTGAGTGGAAGTGACTGAACCGAAAACAAAACACCACATTATCCTTTTCAAAACGTTTTTTATTTAACTGTTAACATTTTGTATGTCACTTGAAAATTTCTTGTTCTACCTGTCAGTTTGCAGGTGTAACATTGTTGGCTCTCTCGGACCATCCTGCAGTAAACTGGGAGGATTTTGTGAATGTAAACCCAATGTGATTGGCCATTGCTGTGATACCTGTGCACCACTAACATTTGGCTTTGGACCCGATGGCTGCAAACGTAACAAACCAATTTTTAAAAACAATTCGAAAATGATGCAACAAATGAACCACATAAAAAGAAAGCTACTTTAAAAGCCCTCCATGAGGATTTTTTCTCTTTTATTTGCAGCCTGTGAGTGTGAACCTCTTGGTTCGGTGTCAGAGTTGTGTGATCAGGTCAGAGGTCAGTGTGCATGTCGTTCAGAGGTAACTGGTCGACGCTGTGATCGCTGTCAGACGGGATTCTGGGGTTTCCCGTTCTGTCGACCTTGTGAATGTAACGGACTGTCGGAGGTCTGTGATGAAGAGACTGGAGAGTGTCTGAACTGCAGGGAGCACACCACCGGACCACAATGTGACAGGTGATATGTATGTGTGTATATATAACTCCAGACCAAACTGTGACATGAATATATGTAAGAATCAATTCAATTCAATTCAATTCAATTTTTTGTTTGTTCAATTTGTATAGCACTAATTCATAACAGAAGTTATCTCAGGACACTTTTCAAATAGAGCAGGTCTAGACCGAACTCCTTAAACATCTACAGAGACCCAACAGTACCACCATGAGCAAGTACTTGGTGACAGGGTGAAGGAAAAACTGCCTTTTAAGAGGCAGAAACCTAGGACAGATCCTTTGGCTCTAGGTGGGTGGTCGTCTGCCTAAACCAGTTGGGGTTAGAGAGAGAGAGAGGCAAACAGACAGACAGGTGCCCAGCAACAACAGTAGCAACAACTACACTAATAGTAGTGACTGATGATGATGAACATGACAACAGCAACGATGGGGGACAATGAGCAGCGACAACAGTAACAACAGTAACCGTAGCAATAATAACACTAATATCAGTGATATTAGCAATGGCAGTCAAGCAGGACCATGGCAGGAAGCTCCACCAGGATCCATGAGAACCTGCGAGACGTGAAAGCACAAGAACTCCAGGGAAGAAGTGAAGTTAGTAACATGCATTAATGGGACATGAATGAGTGCAGAAAGAGAGAGAGAGAGGAGCTCATTGCATCATGGGAAATCCCCGGATAGTCTAGGCCTATAGCAGCATAACTAAGGGATGGTTCAGGACTAAGCTGAGCCAACCCTAACTATAAGCTTTATCAAAGAGGAACGTCTTGAGCCTACTCTTAAATGTGGAGAGGGCGTCTGCCTCTCGAACCACAACTGGAAGCTGGTTCAAGAGGAGGGAGCTTGGTAACTGAAGGCTCTGGCTCCTGTTCTACTTTTTGAGACTATAGAAACCACAAGTAGCCCTGCATTCTGAGAACGCAATGTTCTAGAGGGGTAATAGGGTAATATGAGCTCTTTAAGATATGAAGGGACCTGACCATGAAGAGCTTTGTAGGTGAGGAGGAGGATTTTAAATTCTATTCTAAAGTTTACAGGGAGCCAGTGCAGAGAAGCTAGAAGCTTTCTGTCAGTACTCTTGCTGCAGCTTTCAGGATGTGTCTAATTTTTGTAATATTACATAAATGAAAGAAGGCAGTCCTAGAGGTCTCCTTTATGTGGGAATTAAATGACATGTCCTGATAAAGATAACTCCAAGATTCCTGACAGTGGTGCTAGAGGCCAAGGTAATGCCATCTAGAGTAACTATAGCTTTAGACAGTGAGTCTCTAAGGTTTTTGGGGCCAAATAGAAGAATTTCGTTTTTTTCTGAGTTTAGCATCAGTAAATTGAAGCTCATCCAGGAATTGAATGTCCTTAAGACATGTTTGTAATTCAGATAATTGATTAACTTCATCAGGCTTAATTGATAGATATAACTCATCTGCATAGCAATGAAAGTTAATGGAGTGGTTCTTAATAATGTTGCCTAAAGGGAGCATATATAAAGTAAATCATTTGGTCCAAGTACAGAACCTTGTGGAACTCCATGACTAACTGTAGTATTTATTGAAGATTCATCGTTAACATGTACAAACTGCGAACGATCTGATAAGTATGCTCAAGTCTCTGTAAAAGAATATTATAGTCAATGGTGTCAAATGCAGCACAAAGATCTGATAACACTTTTCACCATTTTGTGTGACGTGCTACGGTAAGCGTACTGACTCATTTCCGGTTCACTTCCTGCTCTGTGTACACTGTTTGGTGCTGTAGCTCTGTCAGTGAACGCTAAATCAAAATGAGTTTTACTCGTTACAGCGGTTATTTTCCCGCTTAAGATTTAAACATAGACTAGTTCTACCTAAGCACTCGGAGTTTCTCATTCTTTTAGCGACTTTTCACTACTTTCAAACGTTTTTCATATACGCTAGTTTCATTAGCATTAGCAGTTAGCTATGGCTTCTCCCTCTCCCTCTGCTCTGTCCTGCTCAGTGTGTCAGATGTTCAGTTATTCCTCTGCCTCCTTTAGTGATAATGGTACATGTATTAAGTGTAGTTTATTTACTAGGCTGGAGGCGAGGCTTAGTGAGTTACAGGAACGGTACCGCACCACGGAGATATCTTTAGCCGCTATAGTTAGCCAGCCCCCAGTAGCCGGTGCGGTCCGACCGAAGGTAGCTTCTGTTAGATCTGTAGATCCCCCGGTAGTTCCCGAGCAGCCGGGAAGACAGGGAGGCTGGGTGACTGAGCGAAGGAAGACTGAAACGGCGAAACCCACAGGTCACCACCAACCCATTCACGTTTCTAATACATTTTCCCCACTCAGCGATACACCCGCTGAGGAACCAACTCTGGTTATTAGCAGCTCCATAGTCAGAAACGTGAAGTTAGCGAAGCCAGCGGCCATAGTTAAATGTATCCCTGGGGCCAGAGCGGGCGACATTGAATCCTATTTAAAACTGCTGGCTAAAGATAAACGTAAATACAGTAAGATTGTTATCCACGTCGGTGGTAACGACACCCGTTTACGCCAATCGGAGGTCACTAAGATTAATGTGGAGTCGGTGTGTAACTATGCTAAGACAATGTCGGACACCGTAGTTTTCTCTGGACCCCTCCCCAATGTGACCAGTTATGACATGTATAGCCGCATGTCGTCATTCCACCGCTGGCTGTCGAGGTGGTGTCCAGCAAACGATGTGGGCTTCATTGATAACTGGAAGCCTTTTTGGGGAAAACCTGGTCTGATTAGGAGAGACGGCATCCATCCCACTTTGGATGGAGCGGCTCTCTTATCTAGAAATATGGCGAAGTTTATCTCTAAAACCTGACAGTCCAGAGTTAGGACCAGGAAGCAGAGCTGCTGTCTTACACACTTCTCTGCGCTTTCTTTAGAACAGTCACCCACCCAAAACCCCATAGAGACTGTGTCTGTCCCCCGACCACCTAAATTATTTTAATTATTTAAAGAAATACAAACAAGAGGAGTTCAACATAAAAATCTAATAAAAATTAAAACCAACTCCTCAGTAGCACAAAATAAGAGAATGAAATGTGGGCTGTTAAATATCAGGTCTCTGTCCTCTAAAGCTGTTTTAGTGAGTGAATTAATATAAGATTATGATATTGATTTACTTTGTCTTACTGAGACCTGGTTGTCCCACGAGGAGTATGTTAGCCTAAATGAATCCACCCCCCCCCAGTCATATTAATACTCACATATAGTGTACCGCGCTCCTGGACCGTACTCTGATTTTATATCTGAATTTTCAGAGTTTCTATCAAGTTTAGTCCTTAAATCAGATAAAGTAATTATTGTAGGTGATTTTAATATTCATGTGGATGTTGACAATGACAGCCTTAGTAATGCATTTATATCATTAATAGACTCAATTGGCTTCTGTCAGAGTGTAAATAAACCAACTCATTGTTTTAATCACACTCTTGACCTTGTTTTATCATATGGCATTGATATTGAACATTTAATAGTCTTCCCACATAATCCTTTCCTATCTGACCATTATTTAATAACTTTTGAATTCATACTATTAGATTATAAGCCATTAGGCAAAACTTCCTACAGCAAATGTCTATCTGACAGTGCTGTAGCTAAATTTAAGGAGGGGATTCCTTCAGTGTTTAATTCAATGCCATGTCTGAATTTAACAGAGTCCTATAACGACTTTAGTCTCTCTGAAATTGATAATCTTGTCGATAGTGCTACAGGCTCACTACGATCAACATTAGACTCTATCACTCCTATAAAAAGGAAATTATTAAAACATAGGAGACTAGCACCTTGGTATAACCACCAAACCCGCCAGTTAAAACAAATAGCTAGGAAATCTGAAAGGAAATGGCGCTCTTCCAAATTATCAGAATATCACTCAAATTGGCAAGATAATCTTAAAATTTATAGAAAGGCCCTCCGTAATGCCAGAGGAGCCTATTACTCAGCACTAATAGAAGAAAATAAGAATAACCCTAGGTTCCTCTTCAGCACTGTAGCCAGGCTCTTGCATTACGGAGGGCCTTTCTATGGGTTTTAAGATTATCTTGCCAAATTGAGCGATATTCTAATAATTTCGAAGAGGGACATTTCCTTTCAGAGTTCCTTGCTTTTTGCTTTAACTGGCAAGTTTGGTGGTTGTACCATGGTGCTAACCGGCGCTAAACTCCTATGTTTAAATAATTTCCTTTTTATAGGGGCGATAAAATCTAATGTTCATCTTAGTGAACCTGCAGCACTATTAACAAGATTATCAATTTCAGAGGGACTAAAGTTGTTATAGGACTCTGTTATATTCAGACATGGCATTGAATTAAACACTCTCTCTGTGATTTAGCTACATGGATCTAGGTTGTGTGGTGTTGTCCTCCTTTTGACAAACACTATTGAAGATTTCATCGGTTCAGTGTGTATATATCTTGTCAGGATCTTCTGGATATTTCACTGAACTCTTCGCAGTAAAGACATGTAGGTTCTGATGACATACCTGTGTTGCTGATGCAGGTGTGTGGAGGGTTACTATGGTAACCATGTTTCAGGACAGACCTGTCAGCCCTGCCTGTGTCCGGACATTCACAGCAGTGGACGATTCTTCGCCATTTCCTGCCACCACGACCCACAATCCCTCAGTCTAGTCTGTGACTGCAGGGAGGGGCACACAGGTAAGAGCTGCCCTCTGTGTCTCACTTTTCTACCTGTTTGTACACACTCAGTGGAGTTCTTGTCCAAGCAAACATAGCACTGATATTGGACAGAGAGCCAATAGTGACTGAAGACCTGTGTAACATATGAACAAATAATTTTTCATTTTATTTGACTTCAGGTGTCAGACAGTATTGATACTGTGAGTCAGTGCCCAGGTGTGTCAGACACTAAAGGGGGGCAGCAGAGAAAGAAAGATACCACCGTCTTTATGTCAAACCTTTTCCTACATGTGTATTAACCATGTGAACATAGTGATTCTGTCCCAACAACTAAAAGTGAAAGTATCTCTGATCCAGGTCCACGCTGTGACAGATGCAGCAGTGGTTTATATGGCAACCTGGCATTGCTAGGTACCAGATGTGAGGTGTGTCCCTGTAACAACAACATTGACCCAGATGATCGTGATGCCTGCGACAGTGTGACGGGAGAATGTCTGCGCTGCCTCCACAACACAATGGGACCACAATGCCAAGACTGCAAACCTGGTTACTACGGCTATGCCCTGGACCAGGACTGCAAAGGTAAACACAGGGTCATGCCTCGAGTTTGGTTCCAGGTCCTACACGCATTCCAGTTCCTTCCCCTAGGGTCAGTTTTTACAGTCGGGGCACACTGAAGTCCCCACCTTCGACCATCTACATCAAGCCCTGTATGTGGTGGCCCTGTGTCACACATTGGGACTGAGCCATCATAAAGGCTTTTAGAAATTGCTCAATATGACGCCTCGTCTCGCCTCCGATGACTCTACCAGACATTCTTGCCCATAAACAAAGGTCCTAGAATCTTTGTAGAACTCCTCTACTACGTTAGGGTGGGGATTTTTGGCAGAGGAAACATTACAAAAATGAAAAATACAGATGTGAACACTCACATTTTGCCTATGGTAAGCGTACTGACTCATTTCCGGTTTACTTCCTGCTCTGTGTACACTGTTTGGTGCTGTAGCTCTGTCAGTGAACGCTAAATATAAATTTATTTTACTTGTTACAGCGGTTATTTTCCAGCTTAACAATTAAACGTAGACTCGTTCTATCTAAACACTCGGAGTTACTCCTCCTTTTAGTGACTTTTCGCTATTTTCAAAAGTTTTTCATACACGCTAGCTTCATTAGCATTAATTCATTTCAATTCAATTCAATTTTATTTGTATAGCGCCAATTCATAACAGAAGTTATCTCAGGACACTTTTCAAATAGAGCAGGTCCAGACCGAACTCTTTATAACATTATTTACAGAGACCCAACAGTACCACCATGAGCAAGCACTTGGCGACAAGGGCAAGGAAAAACTGCCTGTTAAAAGGCAGAAACCTAGGACAGATCCTTCGGCTCTAGGTGGGTGGTTGTCTGCCTCAACCGGTTGGGGTGAGAGAGAGAGAAAGAGAGAGAGACAGACAGAGAGAGGAACAGACAGACAGGTGCACAGCAACAACAGTATTGGCAATGGCAATCTAGCAGGACCATGGCAGGAGGCTCCACCAGGATCGATAAGAACCTGCGAGACGAGAAAGCGCAAGAACTCCGGGGAAGAAGTGGAGTTAGTAACATGCATTAATGGGACACGAATGAGTGCATAAAGAGAGAGGAAGAGAGGAGCTCAGTGCACCATGGGAAATCCCCCGATAGTCTAGGCCTATAGCAGCATAACTAAGGGATGGTTCAGGACTCACCTAATCCAGCCCTAACTATAAGCTTTATCAAAGAGGAACGTCTTAAGCCTACTCTTGAATGTGGTGAGGGTGTCTGCCTCCTGAACCACAACTGGAAGCTGGTTCCATAGGAGAGGAGCTTGGTAACTGAAGGCTCTGGCTCCTGTTCTACTTTTAGAGACTACAGGAACCACAAGTAGCCCTGCATTCAGAGAACGTAGTGTTCTAGAGTTGTAATAGTGTACTATGAGCTCTTTAAGATATGAAGGGACCTGACCATGAAGAGCTTTATAGGTGAGGAGGAGGATTTTAAATTCTATTCTACATTTTACAGGGAGCCAGTGCAGAGAAGCTAGTACAGGAGAGATGTGATCTCTTTTTCTAGTTCCTGTCAGTACTCGTGCTGCAGCGTTCTGAATTAATTGGAGTGTTTTAATGGACTTATTGGGGCAACCTGATAATAAAGAGTTGCAGTAATCTAGCCTTGAAGTAACAAATGCATGGATTAGTTTTTCTGCATCTGTCTGTGATAGGATGTGTCTAATTTTTGTAATATTACGTAAATGAAAGAAGGCAGTCCTGGAGGTCTGCTTCATGTGGGAGATAAATGACAAATCCTGATCAAAGATAACTCCAAGATTCCTGACAGTGGTTCTAGAGGCCAAGGTAATGTCATCTAGAGTAACTATATCTTTAGACAGTGAGTCTCTAAGGTTTTTGGGGCCAAGAACAAGAATTTCAGTTTTTTCTGAGTTTAACATCAGAAAATTGCAGCTCATCCAGGATTTTATGTCCTTAAGACATGTTTGTAATTTGGATAATTGATTAATTTCATTGGGCTTGATCGATAGATATAACTTCGTATCATCTGCATAACAGTGAAGGTTAATGGAGTGATTCCTAATAATGTTGCCTAAAGGGAGCATATAAAAAGTAAATAGTATTGGTCCAAGTACAGAACCTTGTGGAACTCCATGACTAACTGTAGTATTTATTGAAGATTCATAGTTAACATGTACAAACTGCGAACGATCTGATTATTATGACTTTAACCAGCTTAATGCAGTTCCTTTAATGCCAATTTGATGCTCAAGTCTTGAAGAATATTAGAAGAAGAATATTATGGTCAATGGTGTCAAATGCAGCACTAAGATCTAATAATACAAGTACAGAGACAAGTCCATTGTCTGAAGCAATCAGAAGTTCATTACTAACTTTGACCAGAGCTGTCTCTGTGCTGTGATGAACTCTAAATCCTGACTGAGAATCCTCAAATAAACTATTGTCATATAAAAAGTCACACAACTCTTTGGCGACTACTTTCTCCAGAATCTTAGAGAGGAAGGGGAGGTTAGAGATTGGTCTATAGTTGGCTAAAACCCCTGGGTCAAGAGTGGGCTTTTTAAGAAGTGGTTAAATTACAGCTACTTTAAAGGACTGTGGTACATATCCTGATAATAAAGAAAGATTAATCATATCCAGTAAAGAAGTGCCAATTAAGGGAACAACTTCTTTAAGCAGCCTAGTTGGGATCGGGTCTAACAGACAGGTTGATGGCTTCGATGAATTTTCTCTCTAATAGTGATAATTTTATTATCGTGCTCATGAAGTCATTGCTACTTAAGTTTATGGGGATATGTGGCTCAATAGAGCTGTGAATCTCTGTCAGCTTGGCTACAGTGCTGAAGAGGAACCTAGAGTTATTCTTATTTTTTGGTGGTTGTACCACGGTGCTAGTCTCCTATGTTTTAATAATTTCCTTTTTATTGGAGCGACAGAGTCTAATGTTGATCGTAGTGAGCCTGCAGCACTATCGACAAGATTATCAATTTCAGAGGGACTAAAGTTGTTATAGGACTCTGTTAAATTCAGACATGGCATTGAATTAAACACTGAAGGAATCTCCTCCTTAAATTTAGCCACAGCACTGTCAGATAGACATCTGCTGTAGGACGTTTTGCCTAATGGCTTATAATCTAATGGTATGAATTCAAAAGTTATTAAATAATGGTCGGATAGAAAAGCATTATGTGGGAAGACTATTAAATGTTCAATATCAATGCCATATGATAGAACAAGGTCAAGAGTGTGATTAAAACAATGAGTTGGTTTATTTACACTCTGACAGAAGCCAATTGAGTCTATTAATGAGATAAATGCGTTACTAAGGCTGTCATTGTCAACATCCACATGAATATTAAAATCACCTACAATAATTACTTTATCTGATTTAAGGACTAAACTTGATAAAAACTCTGAGAATTCAGATATAAAATCAGAGTACGGTCCAGGAGCGTGGTACACTATAACAGATTTTTATTATTATTAATTAGATTTCTATGTTGAACTGGTGGTCGGGGGACAGAAACAGTCTTTATGGGGTTTTGGGTGGGTGACTGTACTAAAGAAAGCGCAGAGAAGTGTGTAAGACAGCAGCTCTGCTTCCTGGTCCCAACTCTGGACTGTCCGACATGCGGCTGTACGTCATCACTGGTCACATTGGGCAGGGGTCCAGAGAAAACTACTGAATCCGACATAGTTTTAGCATAATTACACACCGACTCCACATTAATTTTAGTGACCTCCGATTGGCGTAATCGGGTGTCATTACCATCGACGTGGATAACAATCTTATTATATTTACGATTACCTTTAGCCAGCAGTTTTAAATAGGATTCAATGTCTCCCGCTCTGGCCCCAGGGATACATTTAACTATGGCCGCTGGCTTCGCTAACTTCACGTTTCTGACTATGGAGCTGCCAATAATCAGAGTTGGTTCCTCAGCGGGTGTGTTGCTGAGTGGGGAAAATGTATTAGAAATGTGAATGGGTTGGTGGTGAACTGTGGGCTTCTGCGTTTTATTCTTCCTCCGTTCAGTCACCCAGCCTCCCTATCTTCCCGGCTGCTCGGGATCTACCAGGGGAACTACCGGAGGACGGCTAACAGAAGCTACCTTCGGTCAGACCGCACCAGCTACTGGGGGCTGGCTAACTATAGCGGCTAAAGATATCTCCGTGGTGCGGTGCCGTTCCTCTAACTCACTAAGCCTCGCCTCCAGCGCAGTAAATAAACTACACTTAATACAAGAACCATTATCTTTAAAGGAGGCAGAGGAATAACTGAACATCTGACACACTGAGCAGGACAGAGGAGAGGGAGAGGAAGAAGCCATAGCTAATTGCTAATGCTAATGAAGCTAGTGTCAGTGAAAGCTTTTGAAAATAGCGAAAGATAAACGTAAATATAGTAAGACTGTTATTCACGTCGATGGTAATGACACCCGATTACGCCAATCGGAGGTCACTAAAATTAATGTGGAGTCGGTGTGTAATTATGCTAAAACTATGTCGGACTCCGTAGTTTTCTCTGGACCCCTGCCCGATGTGACCAGTGATGACATGTATAGCCGCATGTCGGACTTCCACCGCTGGCTGTCGAGGTGGTGCCCAGAAAATGATGTGGTCTTCATTGATAACTGGAAGCCTTTTTGGGGAAAACCTGGTCTGATTAGGAGGGACGGCATCCATCCTAGTTTGGATGGAGCGGCTCTCTTATCTAGAAATATGGTGAAGTTTATTTCTAAAACCTGACAGTCCAGGAAGCAGAGCTGCCGTCTTACACACTTCTCTGCGCTTTCTTTAGAACAGTCACCCACCCAAAACCCCATGGAGACTGTGTCTGTCCCCCGACCACCTAAATTATTTAAAGAAATAAAAACAAGAGGAGTTAAACATAAAAACCTAATAAAAATTAAAACTAACTCTGCAGTAGCACAAAATAAGGGTGAAATGAAATGTGGACTGTTAAATATCAGGTCTCTGTCCTCTAAAGGTGTTGAAGTGAATGAATTAAAATCAGATTATGATATTGATTTACTTTGTCTTACTGAGACCTGGTTGTCCCACGAGGAATATGTTAGCCTAAATGAATCCAACCCACCCAGTAATATTAATACTCACATGAATCAATTATCTAAATTACAAACATGTCTTAAGGACATCAAATCCTGGATGAGCTGCAATTTTCTGATGTTAAACATTCAAGAGTAGGCTTAAGACATTCCTCTTTTATAAAGCTTATAGTTAGGGCTGGATCAGGTGAGTCCTGAACCATCCCTTAGTTATGCTGCTATAGGCCTAGACTATCGGGGGATTTTCCATGGTGCACTGAGCTCCTCTCTTCCTCTCTCTTTCTGCACTCATTCATGTCCCATTAATGCATGTTACTAACTTCACTTCTTCCCCGGAGTTCTGGTGCTTTCTTGTCTCGCAGGTTCTTATTGATCCTGGTGGAGCCTCCTGCCATGGTACTACTAGATTGCCATCGCCAATACTGTTGTTGTGCACCTGTCTGTCTGTCTGTCTCTCTCTCTGTCTCTGTCCGTCCGTCTCTCTCTCTCTCTCTCTCTCTCACCCCAACTGGTCGAGACAGACGACCACCCACCTAGAGCCGAAGGATCTGTCCTAGGTTTCTGCCTTTTAACAGGCAGTTTTTCCTTGCCCTTGTCGCCAAGTGCTTGCTCATGGTGGTACTGTTGGGTCTCTGTAATTAATGTTAAAGAGGTCGGTCTAGATCTGCTCTATTTGAAAAGTGTCCTGAGATAACTTCTGTTATGAATTGGCGCTATACAAATAAAATTGAATTGAATTGAATTGAATTGAAATTGACAGAACACATACAGGGGTATTAAAAGCAGAAAGATAAAGAAGAGTGTTGAAGGTTTATGACTCCTGGACTAATAAGTTTTTTTTTAAACCTTATAAAGTATGTATGGAATATATTGTATATTTCCCAGAGTGCTCCTGTGACCGGCGGGGGACAAAGGTGACTCAGTGTCCTCTGGGGAGTCCCTGTTTTTGTGATTCTAGGACTGGACAGTGTCCATGCAGGACAGGGGTGGTGGGTGTCCTCTGTGATGAGTGTGAGGATGGATACTGGAACCTGGACGGAGCATCTGGATGTCAACCCTGCCGCTGTGATTCTGCAAACTCTTTCTCCAACATCTGCGACAAGGCAAGATCACCATGAACCTGTTCAAGTCAACGTGACCACAAGCTCAGAATACAATACAGAAAGAGAGAGAGACAGAGCCAGAGACAGAGACAGACAGAGAGAGAGGGGTAACAAAGAACAAGGCTTTCAAATGAATTATATATATATATTTTAGGTTTAGGATCAATTAAAAGGGTTGAATTATATATGGCTGCTACTCTAACTCCTCAGCCGGTGCCTTGAGGAATGTGAGTGTCAATGTGACTGGGGGGGTGGATTCATACAGGCTTACATATTCTTTGTGGCACAGCCAGGTCTCAGTAAGACAAAGTAAATCAATGTCATAATCTGATATTAATTCATTCACTAGACTTAATGTTAAATAGTCCCAATGCCATTATTTTATTTTGTGCTATTGTAGAGTTTGTTTTAATTTTTATGAGGTTTTTATTTTTAACTTCTCTTGTTTTTACTTTCTCTTTAATAGTTTAGGTGGTTGGAGGACAGCTACAGTCTGTTCTTTCACAATAAAAGACAAAAGAAAGACACTGTAACAGTAATGAGTAATAGAAGTATATTATACTTAATGAATTTTGACTGATAAAGCATTCATTGAATGATGTGTTCAGGTGACAGGACAGTGTCCATGTCGTCCCGAGTTTGGAGGAAGACAGTGTGATGAATGTGGAGAAAATCATTTTGGGAATCCAGACCTGCAGTGTATCTGTGAGTGAAAACACAAACACACCTCTAACAGTGTTTTTAACTGTGACAGAGCTACATCTCTTTTTTAATTTGAATTCATCACTTCTTGTTCTTAGCTTGTGACTGTAACATGGAGGGAACAGAGCGTCCGTCATGTGACCCTGAAACCGGCGAGTGTATGTGTCGAATTGGTGTCACAGGTATTTTCTGTGATGAGTGCGCCCCTGGCTATGACTCGGCATTCCCAGCCTGCAAGGAATGCCACCCCTGCAATGCACTCTGGGCCGAAAATGTCACAGACGTCCAGCGAGCGACCCAGAGGATGAGAACCTTCATTCCTCGCACCAATGACGAACTGCAGCCGGGAGACAGTCCCCACTGGCAATGGATGCTGGAGATGCATTCGAAGCTGGATGGCCTCTCTAACCTGACAGGACTCTCCCCACCAAAGGTGGAGAAAGCTGAGAAGCTGTGTGCGATGATCAGGTAAGTTATTAGTTAGATTGTGAGAAAAATTCTGTAGTTTTACAGCCTCACAGAAATATCAGCAAACTGAGTAACACTGCTTATTGAAGCTTGTTTTTTGTATTTATTTACATTCACACATTTAAGTATACTTTACTCTTAACAGTTAATATATTGTTATTTGCCTTCGCAAAAAAACTCAGCAAATTTGAACTTGAAATGTAATTTGGTGCTTCTTTTTAAAAAATTTATCAGTTCAGGCACCGTTTACACACCAGTTATATTTTAGCACCAATATTGATATCCATTACCCAATCCCAGGTAGCAGGCAGAAACAGCACTGCAGCTGTTCACGGCCTATAATCTCACACAGTTACAGTAAAAAATAGTATAATTAGCATTAGCAAGATGTAGACATAGTAATGTGTGGACAGACGAGTCAATTGAGACACTAAGGTGGTGTTTTATGTGCAGACTTGTCCATATTCCATGCACTAGAACTTGATAAAGCTACAGTTACCATTACTGATTACATGAAATTCTGCGTGGACAGTGATGTAAGATGTTGTTGTTTATCCTAACAATAAACCTTACATTACAAAAGAAATTAAAGACTGTATATAAAGACAGGGCAGGACTGTCAATAGTTCAAAAATAACTCAAAAAGCTCCTTACAGATGCAAGAGAACAGCACAGGCAAACAATGGAACAGAGCTTTCAATCTTCAAACACCAAAAAACTTTGAAATTGGTTACAAACATGCACTCTTCAAAACAAATGATCACTGTGGATGAACAACAAAAGTCAAATGAGCTGAATGACTTTTACTTGAGGTTTGAGTCACAAAACCTCTCTCAGCAGTATGACAGTATGTTGTTGTCTTTGCCAGATACTGATGCCATCCGGTGGCTGGAAATGGATTTGCCTAGTGTACAGTCACTTTTTAGTAAGGTGGGCCAGATGGACTGCCAGCTTTCTTGCTTAAAAGCTGTGCAGAGGAACTAACGCCAGCATGGTGTCCCACATACCAATGGCCTTTGGACACTCAGACTGTCCAGGCTTTGTGGAAGAAGTCAATTATAACACCAGTGCCTAAAAAGGCCTCTGCCACAGTGAATAATGATTTTCATCCTGTAACTTTTACCTCTATTGTCATGAAATGTTTGAAGAAATCTGTAGTGGCTCTGCTCAAGAAAGACATCGAGCCAGACTTAGACACATGGTAATTTGCCTGTAAGAACAAACGCAGCACTGAAGATGCCATCCTCTGCATTTTATTTATTGATCTTAGTTCAGTTTAATACAGTGCAACCCTATCTGCTTTTAGAAAAGCTTAAGGATATGGGTGTTAACCCTTCCCTGATCAAATGGTTTTATTCTTTTTCAACTAATAGGACACAAGTGAAAGTTAATGGGACATTAACAAAGACCAAACAGTGATACCGGGGTCCCACAAGGTTGTGTGGTATCACCTATACTTTTTACACTGTACACTAATGACTGCAGGAAAGTACAAACCTGTCACGATTCAGAGGCTGAACCCAAAAGCAAACTCTGGTTGTAGTGAACACAAAGTCTTTATTACTTTGGTGAGGTGAAGGGTGATCTGGAGACTGGCTGAAGTCTGGGGGTTTGAGACAAGCAGACAGACAAAAACCCAACAAGCACACCTCACTCACACTAAGAGATTGAAAAACAGAACCACACAATCACAAAGCAGGAGTCATGAAAAAAACAATATATATTATAAAACTTGCTGATGATACGGCAGTCTTGAGCCTTCTCAACAAGGACATGGACCCTTCTGTGTACCATAATGAAATAGCCACCTTTATTAAGTGGTGTAACACCAACCATCTTATTCTAAATGTCATCCAAAACATAGGAGATGGTGTTTGACCTGAGGCAAGTGACTGACCACAAGCCAGTGGTCATTAAACACCAGAAAATCAGCCATGTGTCCTCGTATAAAGATTTAGGTTAGTTCTATTCTAGTATTGCACAGATGTTTCATAGATGAGATGTGCACAGGGTATCACAGGGTTTGTCACAATTAACAGAGACTCAAGGGGCCATGATTAGGGAAAAAATGTCTCTCACTGTACTGCCATTTTTTATGAGTGTGAGCATGTAAATGATTTCTGGAAAATTGAAAAATAAAATGCAAATTCAGTCCAGATGTATTTAGATTCTTTATGTGGGATGCCATCTATCATAAACTCCATCCATTTGATCATCATAAACTCCTTTCAGTTTCAATCGGACTTTGGATGGAATTATTAAGAATAATTCAATTCAATTCAATTCAATTCAATTTTATTTGTATAGCGCCAATTCATAACAGAAGTTATCTCAGGACACTTTTCAAATAGAGCAGGTCTAGACCGAACTCTTTAACATTAATTACAGAGACCCAACAGTACCACCATGAGCAAGCACTTGGCGACAAGGGCAAGGAAAAACTGCCTGTTAAAAGGCAGAAACCTAGGACAGATCCTCCGGCTCTAGGTGGGTGGTCGTCTGTCTCGACCAGTTGGGGTGAGAGAGAGAGAGAGAGAGAGAGAGAGAGAGAGAGAGAGAGATGCACAGCAACAACAGTATTGGCAATGGCAGTCAAGCAGGACCATGGCAGGAGGCTCCACCAGGATCCATGAGAACCTGCGAGACGAGAAAGCACAAGAACTCCGGGGAAGAAGTGGAGTTAGTAACATGCATTAAAGGGACATGAATGAGTGCAGAAAGAGAGAGGAAGAGAGTAGCTCAGTGCACCATGGGAAATCCCCCGATAGTCTAGGCCTATAGCAGCATAACTAAGGGATGGTTCAGGACTCACCTGCCCAGCATTCAGAGAACGTAGTGTTCTAGTGGGGTAATAGGGTACTATGAGCTCTTTAAGATATGAAGGGGCCTGACCATGAAGAGCTTTATAGGTGAGGAGGAGTATTTTAAATTCAATTCTACATTTTATAGGGAGCCAATGCAGAGTAGCTAGTACAGGAGAGATGTGATCTCTTTTTCTAGTTCCTGTCAGTACTCGTGCTGCAGCGTTCTGAATTAATTGGAGCGTTTTAATGGACTTATTGGGGCAACCTGATAATAAAGAGTTGCAGTAATCCAGCCTTGAAGTAACAAATGCATGGATTAGTTTTTCTGCATCTGTCTGTGATAGGATGTGTCTAATTTTTCTAATATTACGTAAATGAAAGAAGGCAGTCCTAGAGGTCTGCTTTATGTGGGAGTTAAATGACAAATCCTGATCAAAGATAACTCCAAGATTCCTGACAGTGGTGCTAGAGGCCAAGTTAATGCCATCTAGAGTGACTATATCTTTAGACAATGAGTCTCTAAGGTTTTTGGGGCCAAGAACAAGAATTTCGGTTTTTTCTGAGTTTAACATCAGAAAATTGCAGGTCATCCAGGATTTTATGTCCTTAAGACATGTTTGTAATTTAGATAATTGATTAATTTCATTGGGTTTGATTGATAGATATAACTGCGTATCATCTGCATAACAGTGAAAGTTAATGGAGTGATTCCTAATAATGTTGCCTAAAGGGAGCATATATAAAGTAAATAGTATTGGTCCAAGTACAGAACCTTGTGGAACTCCATGACTAACTTTAGTATTTATGGAGGATTCATCGTTAACATGTACAAACTGAGAACGATCTGATAAGTATGACTTAAACCAGGTTAGGGCAGTTCCTTTAATGCCAATTTGATGCTCAAGTCTCTGTAAAAGAATATCATGGTCAATGGTGTCAAATGCAGCACTAAGATCTAATAATACAAGTACAGAGACAAGTCCATTGTCAGAAGCAGTCAGAAGGTCATTATTAACTTTAACCAGAGCTGTCTCTGTGCTATGATGAACTCTAAATCCTGACTGAAAATCCTCAAATAAACTATTGTTATGTAAAAAGTCACACAACTCTTTGGCGACTACTTTCTCCAGAATCTTAGAGAGGAACGGGAGGTTAGAAATCGGTCTATAGTTGGCTAAAACCCCTGGGTCAAGAGTAGACTTTTTAAGAAGGGGTTTAATTACAGCTACTTTAAAGGACTGTGGTACATATCCTGATAATAAAGAAAGATTAATCATATCCAGTAAAGAAGTGCCAATTAAGGGAACAACTTCTTTAAGCAGCCTAGTTGGGATCGGGTCTAACAGACAGGTTGATGGCTTCGATGAAGAAATGATTGAAGTTAACTGATGAAGATCGATAGCAGAAAAACAGTCTAAATATACATCTAAGTTTACATTGACAGAAGTCCCTGAACTTGGAGAGCCACTGATAACTGTTGATGGCAGTTGGTGATTAATTTTTTCTCTAATAGTAATAATTTTATTATAGAAGAAGCTCATGAAGTCATTGCTACTTAAGTTTATGGGGATATGTGGCTCGATAGAGCTGTGACTCTCTGTCAGCCTGGCTACAGTGCTGAAGAGGAACCTAGGGTTGTTCTTATTTTCTTCTATTAGTGCTGAGTAATAGGCTCCTCTGGCATTACGGAGGGCCTTTCTATAAATCTTAAGATCATCCTGCCAATTTGAGCGATATTCTGATAATTTGGAAGAGCGCCATTTCCTTTCAGATTTCCTAGCTATTTGCTTTAACTGGCGGGTTTGGTGGTCATACCAAGGTGCTAGTTTCCTATGTTTTAATAATTTCCTTTTTATAGGAGCGATAGAGTCTAATGTTGATCGTAGTGAGCCTGTAGCACTATCGACAAGATTATCAATTTCAGAGGGACTAAAGTTGTTATAGGACTCTGTTAAATTCAGACATCGCATTGAATTAAACACTGAAGGAATCTCCTCCTTAAATTTAGCTACAGCACTGTCAGATAGACATCTGCTGTAGGAAGTTTTGCCTAATGGCTTATAATCTAATAGTATGAATTCAAAAGTTACTAAATAATGGTCAGATAGGAAAGGATTATGTGGGAAGACTATTAAATGTTCAATATCAATGCCATATGATAAAACAAGGTCAAGAGTGTGATTAAAACAATGAGTTGGTTTATTTACACTCTGACAGAAGCCAATTGAGTCTATTAATGATATAAATGCATTACTAAGGCTGTCATTGTCAACATCCACATGAATATTAAAATCACCTACAATAATTACTTTATCTGATTTAAGGACTAAGCTTGATAGAAACTCTGAAAATTCAGATATAAAGTCAGAGTACGGTCCAGGAGCACGGTACACTATAACAAATAGAACTGGCTGCAGTGTTTTCCAGTTTGGGTGAGAAAGGCTAAGAACAAGGCTTTCAAATGAATTATAATTTAGTTTAGGTTTAGGGTCCATTAAAACGCTCGAATCATATATAGCTGCTACTCCACCTCCTCGGCCTGTGCCTCGAGGAATGTGAGTATTAATATGACTGGGGGGGTGGATTCATTTAGGCTAACATACTCCTCGTGGGACAACCAGGTCTCAGTAAGACAAAGTAAATCAATATCATAATCTGATATTAATTCATTCACTAAAACAGCTTTAGAGGACAGAGACCTGATATTTAACAGCCCACATTTCATTCTCTTATTTTGTGCTACTGAGGAGTTGGTTTTAATTTTTATTAGATTTTTATGTTGAACTCCTCTTGTTTTTATTTCTTTAAATAGTTTAGGTGGTCGGGGGACAGACACAGTCTCTATGGGGTTTTGGGTGGGTGACTGTTCTAAAGAAAGCGCAGAGGAGTGTGTAAGACAGCAGCTCTGCTTCCTGGTCCTAACTCTGGACTGTCAGGTTTTAGAGATAAACTTCGCCATATTTCTAGATAAGAGAGCCGCTCCGTCCAAAGTGGGATGGATGCCGTCTCTCCTAATCAGACCAGGTTTTCCCCAAAAAGGCTTCCAGTTATCAATGAAGCCCACATCGTTTGCTGGACACCACCTCGACAGCCAGCGGTGGAATGACGACATGCGGCTATACATGTCATCACTGGTCACATTGGGGAGGGGTCCAGAGAAAACTACGGTGTCCGACATTGTCTTAGCATAGTTACACACCGACTCCACATTAATCTTAGTGACCTCCGATTGGCGTAAACGGGTGTCGTTACCGCCGACGTGGATAACAATCTTACTGTATTTACGTTTATCTTTAGCCAGCAGTTTTAAATTTGATTCAATGTCGCCCGCTCTGGCCCCAGGGATGCATTTAACTATGGCCGCTGGCTTCGCTAACTTCACGTTTCTGACTATGGAGCTGCCAATAATCAGAGTTGGTTCCTCAGCGGGTGTATCGCTGAGTGGGGAAAATGTATTAGAAACGTGAAGCGGTTGGTGGTGACCTGTGGGCTTCGCCGTTCTAGTCTTCCTTCGCTCAGTCACCCAGCCTCCCTGTCTTCCCGGCTGCTCGGGAACTACCGGGGGAACTACAGAGCTAACAGAAGCTACCTTTGGTCGGACCGCACCGGCTACTGGGGGCTGGCTAACTATAGCGGCTAAAGATATCTCAGTGGTGCGGTGCCGTTCCTCTAACTCACTAAGCCTCGCCTCCAGCGCAGTAAATAAACTACATTTAATACAGGTACCATTATCTTTAAAGGAGGCAGAGGAATAACTGAACATCTGACACACTGAGCAGGACAGAGGAGAGGGAGAGGGAGAAGCCATAGCTAACTGCTAATGCTAATGAAACTAGAGTGTATGAAAAACTTTGAAAGTAGTGAAAAGTCCCTAAAAGAGGGAGAAACTCCAAGTGTTTAAGTAGAACTAGTCTACGTTTAAATGTTAAGCGGGTAAATAACCGCTGTAACGAGTAAAACTAATTTATATTTAGCGTTCACTGACAGAGCTACAGCACCAAACAGTGTACACAGAGCAGGAAGTGAACCGGAAGTGAGTCAGTACGCTTACCGTAGCACGTCCAACCCCAATAGGAAAGGAAAATCTCTCTCTGTATCTGCGTTTCAGAAATTCCTCCAAGACTTCCTAAAATGTGATATTGGCAAGTACATGTGTCATTTTATGTCGGAAACTGTTAATGTTACACTGAAATACTCTTCTGTTCAATGACTGACAGTCTAAGGTTTAAATGATTGCCTGTCATTGCTTCACTCCTGCAGGTTTTAAGTGAATTAAGTAAAGGATGAAGTTGATCTGTGCTCTAAAAAGATATAATTTTTAAATGTTTCCTTCCTCACAGGAAGCTTAAAGATGCCATCGACCCGAATATAATCCTGATTGATCCGGCTCCTCTCCTCAACACTGAAATTGACAATATCCGTCTGGAGTTCAAGAAGCTGCTGAATAAATTGAAAGAAAGAGTCTTTGAGGATCCAGTTGATGAAGATGAAGACCTGGAGGGTACAAAGATTTTTTTTGGGGGGGTTCAGAAAGTTTTGATTACATTTTTTCTGTTCATCCATCTTGTTATTGGGGCTGGGTTGCAACAGCAGCAGGCTCAGTAAGGTAGTAGTCAATAAACATGTAGAAAGTTGGTTACATGTTCATTAGGGACTTTATCGCTAGACAGACTGTGCTGCTGTACTAAATCCACTTCTTCTTCTTTGGTTTATCTCTGAACTTCTCTGATTATAGAGCTCCTGGAGGAGATCCAGAAGCTTCATAAAGCCTTCATGTTGGACGAAAAGAGAGTAAGAAAAGCCAGCAAAGCTCTGGAGGACTCCATGGACACCAGACAGGAAGTCAAACTTAAACTGAGAACATGCAGCAAAGGAGACCTGGTGCCACTGGAGAAGAAGGTCAAAGAGCTCAGCGCAGTCTACCTCAACAAAAAGGTGAGTATCAACCAAAACTGAATGCAACCTAAACTGACACATACTAGTTATGAGTCTTCATATCTTCTGATGCAGATCTGTGGAGAACCAGGTCAGGAGGACTGCTCAGGGTGTGGTGGAGCTCTGTGTGACCTGGATCTCGGCAAAAGGAAATGTGGAGGTCCAAAATGTGATGGGATTGTTCCTGTCAGTCAGAAAGCTTCAGAGATGGCAGAGAGAGCGAAGGACAAACTCACCACACTCCCATCCAGACTGCAGGTGTCCATGAACAAGGCAGGTTTACAGTGGTTTGTTACTTTATAATATTATTACATGAATTGAAAGTAAATTCAACCTTTATTTAAATCTTGATAAAATCTTTGAGGGTATGTTCTCATCCTCCTCTTTTTTTATGTCAAGAATACAAAAGAATGAAATAATTAACAAGAAAACTAAAAAACAGACAATTAAAACTAGTTACATTCAAGAGAGGAGTTTTTTGTGTGCAGCACAAGAACTAAAAGCAGTTTTAACAAATTTGGTGTTTGCAAGCAGTACTGGAGCCTTAGCCGACCGTAGAAGTTGCATAGCACACTAAGTCCATATTTTTCTACCGAAATTATCTCTCATAAATATGACCTCATGTTGTGTCAATCACAACTCATGTTATGAGGACAGCACATAGACAGAGAGGGGGACAGCTCAGCCTCTTTTTACTGCAGTGCCAAATGCAAGATGCGGGCAGATAGCGTCGAAAGCCTGCAAAGGGAATGAGATCAACATCACCATAATCCAGAACTGACACAAATTTGTCATCTGCTTCCCACTGAACATCTGGAAATTAGCTCTGTTCCTGTACAAATATACAATTCTTTGTCGTAGCTTGCTGAGAAACGTATCAGTATTTAAACAGAAAAGATTTAAACATAACTTTTTGATCCAGCCAGATCTTTACACTCTGAGACCCTGTCAACAGTTTGTCCATTCAGATGGTAACATGCTGAATATATATGTATATGTAGGCTCTATATACTTGTTTGCATTGTGCACTGATTTCAGATTAAATGAATTAAATTAAATGCATCTTTTAATTTGTCAAAAACTTTTCAGTGGCTGAGTCTGCAGTATCGGCTAAGCAATACAGAACTGCATCATCTGCATAAAGTTGTGCTTTACAGTTTATTATAAAGGATGTAATATTATTAATATAAATTGTGAACAAGACAGGACCGAATACCGAACCTTGTGGAACCCCCTGTGACTCTGTTAAAAATACAGAACAATCACTTCTCAAAATCTCACATTTCTGTATATGAGACAGGTAGTCCTGAAAGCATTTACAGAATTTATAATGAAAATGGAACTGTGAAAGCAGTGTTGAAGACAGAGAAATATCAGACATTACTGAATATTTTAAATTATCATGACACATTACATTACAAATTACATAATTCAGTTCAATTTTATTTTATTTGTAAAGCACCAATTCATAACAGAACCTCTGGACACTTTTCAATCAGAGCAGGTCTAGACCCAACAGTTCCCACCATGAGCAAGCATGGCGGCAAGGAAAAACTTCCTTTTAAGAGGCAGAAACCTCGGACAGACCCTGGCTCTAGGTGGGTGGTCGTCTGCCTCGATCAGTTGGGGTGTGAGAGAGAGAAAGACAGAGAGCAGAGGTAACGACAGAAGGACAGAGACAGAGAGACAGAGAGCAGAGGTAACGACAGAAGGACAGAGACAGAGACAAAGGTGTAACTACTACACTAATAGTCGTGACTGGTGAAGATGATGATGATGAACATGAAGAAGATGATGACGACAACATCAACAACGATGGGGGACAATGAGGAGTGATTATAGTAATAATAGTATCTGTAGCAATTACAAATACTACTGTTGTGGCAGAAAGTTTGATTCAAAAGAGAATCAGATGTCCGAGACACAGATGTCAGATGGGGAATCTGTTTATTTCAGACAGATCTTACCACCAACGCAGTCAGAGATATTAACCAACGATTACAGATCGTAACATGCCTTTTATACAAAAACCAGGCTGTGTGTGTGTATGCATACCGGTCTCATCCTGTCTTCCAGAACTCTTTGGCCAACTTATTTTAGCAGGAAAGGATCATATCTCATGTTGTACTTTGGCCACTTAAGGACATGCTTTTTGGCATCAACACTATGTGTATGATTGTGTGTGTGTGTGGCGACGCTCACTATTTCCCGACATCTGGCTGATGTTCCCGGCTCTGTTCCAGGTCATAATGACCTGGCTCTGTTCTAGGTCATGGTGACCTAGCTCAAGTCTTGGTGACCGGCCTCTCACCCTTCCAATGGTACCCTAAACAGGAGGGGTCATAATGAAATTCTCCTACACTACTACTAATAATGACAATAATATCAGTGATATTAGCAATGGCAGTCAAGCAGGACCATGGCAGGAAGCTCCACCAGGATCCATGAGAACCTGCGAGACGTGAAAGCACAAGAACTCCAGGGAAGAAGTGAAGTTAGTAACATGCATTAATGGGACATGAATGAGTGCAGAAAGAGAGAGGAAGAGAGGAGCTCATTGCATCATGGGAAATCCCCTGATAGTTTAGGCCTATAGCAGCATAACTAAGGGATGGTTCAGAACTCAGCTGAGCCAACCCTAACTATAAGCTTTATCAAAGGGGAACGTCTTAAGCCTACTCTTCAATGTGGAGAGGGTGTCTGCCTCCTGAACCACAACTGGAAGCTGGTTCCACAGAAACAGGAAGGAGCTTGGTAACTGAAGGCTCTGGCTCCTGTTCTACTTTTTGAGACTATAGGAACCACAAGTAACCCTGCATTCTGAGAACGCAGGGTTCTAGAGGGGTAATACGGTAGTATGAGCTCTTTAAGATATGAAGGGGCTTGACCATGAAGAGCTTTATAGGTGAGGAGGAGGATTTTAAATTATTTTTTAAATTTTACAGGGAGCCAGTGCAGAGAAGCTAGTACAGGAGAGATGTGATCTCTCTTTCTAGTTCCTGTCAGTACTCTTGCTGCAGCGTTCTGGATTAATTGGAGCGTTTTAATGGATTTATTGGGGCAGCCTGATAATAAGGAATTGCAGTAATCCAGCCTAGAACAAATGCATGGATTAGTTTTTCTGCATCCGTCTGTGACAGGATTTGTCTAATTTTTGTAATATTACATAATTGAAAGAAAGCAGTCCTGGGGGTCTGCTTTATGTGAGAATTAAAGGACAAGCCCTGATCAAATCAATCAAAATGTTAAAGAGTTCGGTCTAGACCTGCTCTATTTGAAAAGTGTCCTGAGATAACTTCTGTTATGAATTGGCGCTATACAAATAAAATTGAAATTGAAATTGAATCAAATATAACTCCAAGATTCCTGAAAGTGGTGCTGGAGGCCAAGGTAATACCATCTAGAGTAACTATATCTTTAGACAGTGAGTCTTGGAGGTGTTTGGGGCCAAGTTCAAAACATCAGAAAACTGCAGCTCATCCAGGTTTTTATGTCCTTAAGACATGCTTGTAGTTTAGATAACTGATTAATTTCATCTGCCTTGATTGATAGATATAACTGGATATCATCTGCATAACAGTCTCTGTAAATACATTTATAAGGAGTACGGTCTAGACCTGATCTATTTGAAAAGTGTCCTGAGATAACTTATGTCACGAACTGGCGGTTGTTACGCCCCTGTCTAGGGGAAGGAGCGCCACATAAATGTGTGATGAAAATGAACCAAGAATCCTACCCCGATTCCCAAACGAACAACTAACACAGTGTTAACAATCAAGTGATGTGATTTATTTACAAACAGGTGAAACAAAGTGCAACAAAGACTAAACAACAAACTTCAGGGTGAACCAAGGCCAAAACAACAAACAAAACAGGGCTAACTTCCTTAAACAAAAATCCTTACTAATCCCTATGCAATAGAAATAAAATACAGTTACTAAACCTAACTCCCTATCCTAATGAAAAACAGGAGAAAAGTAGTACAAAGAAAATGGCAGCTCACCCTTACGATACTCACTAAACACAATCATACAAAAACACTATCTACTAAGATCGTAACAATTCACTCTATCGCAAAAACACACACTCTACAACCGAGGACAGAAGGATGCTGCTGCTGAAGGTTCTGTCGAAGAGCTTCGGTGTGGTGCGGCGTTTTGAATCCCCGGCGGATGTTGCGGCTCCCTGGGAGAACCAACCAGCAGGCGACACTCCACCAGCCGAGCCCACGGCATGGACCAGTCAGAGCTGACCTACGGGTTGCCGTCAAAGATCTACAATCGACAGGCTGCACACTCCTGCAGAGGAACAGGGACAAAAACACCAACACACACCACAGACGAACCCAATACCATGACATAATACTAATAATACGGCCAGGGCCGTAACACCCCCCTTCCTAAAAATCAAACATTTCCCCTAAAATGTTTGACCCTTAAGGTTAGGAAGAGACACGGGAGAGTGCATTCGCCAACACGCGTTTCGGAGACCGAAATGCATAACGGTATAGGCTACTGAAGGAAAACTGTCGGACGTAACGAAAACGAAGATTTCAAATGCACGGGGAGTTAAAGGGACATCATGACCGAAATATGTAATGTGACACACACAGGACTTTCTCCCCCGAACAACGTAGTCAGTTTCACTTAATATATTTTCTATAACATACGGACCACAGAACTTTGCCTGGAGGGCAGAAACAGAGATTGTGAGCAGTGTTAAAACTTTTTCACCAACTTGGGAACGGATTTCTTGTCGAATTTCTTTTTCATTTTTTTCTGGGAGGCAGCAAGAGCGCTGCGCTCGGTCTCACGGGCTGAGTGCAGACGTTCTCTGAAAGAGCTCACATAATCTAACACATTTTGACCGGGACTAGTAGTGGCAGACAGGTATCTCTCTCTCAGCAACCGCAGAGGACCACGCACGGTGTGACCAAACACCAGCTCTGCAGGATTGAAACCTGTAGGTTCCTGCACACTTTCTCTAACCTGACAAGTGTGGCATGAACGGCAGTATTTTGTCACATCGGCTTTCAAACCTGGCCAAAAGAAGTACCGCAGGATGCGATGGTAAGTTTTTTTTATTCCTAAATTGCCAGCAATGTTATCATGGGCTAGATTCAATACCTGAGGGCGAAATTTCTGTGGGACTACCACTTGTTGAAATGAATTCCAACCTAGATCATCAGTTGAGGGAGGGTGCGAATTACGCATTAATACACCGTCATTAATGCTGTACACACTGAGAGTCTCGGCACATGAGTCGGCAGCAGATAGACACGTAGCCAGAGTTGGGTCAGTCTGTTGTGCACGGATGAACTCTCCCCGGTCAACCTCGAAACACAAGTTAGCTTCAACAGGTAACAAGTTATCAAGCACACTCTTTTCACATTTTTCGGCACGGGGGTCTGATTGTTCAGTACCATCTTCAGAGCACATGAATGAATCAGACAAATCCACCACATCACCAAGTTTACGCTTTTGTGCGCGCCTAACAGCGCAGGCCGGAAACACAGAGGACGAGTTGACAGCAGCAGGAACAGAAACACACGAGTCGGCAACGGGATTTTCAATCACTGCGGGGGTCGGAAACACTTTTTTCCCGGCCAGATCATTTCCGAGAATCATGGCAACCCCCCGCACTGGCAAACGAGTGCGCAGTCCAAAACTCATAGGGCCTGAGATGAGCGGTGAACGCAAGAAAACTGTGTGCAACGGTGCTCTTACAGTACTCATTTTCACTCCCAACACAAGTGCATCAGAACCACAGAATGAAGCAGAGGAAAAAGGCAGCACTTCTTGTAAGATGAGAGACTGATTAGCTCCCGTATCACGCAAAATTGTGATCGGTACCTGATCTTCCTCCTTTCCTGTCAAAGAGACTGAACCTTGTAAAATGAAAGGTCTGTAACGCTCATCTACCTCCTCTTTTTCTGGTTCATTACTGACAGGAGACGGAGTGGGAACAGACTGAAAAAGTCCAACACTTTTTTGGTCTTGTTTCACTTTGATTATTTTCTTTACGCTGGAGCGCAGGGCAGCTGGCTATCAGGTGTCCTGCCTCGTGGCAGTAAAAACATTCACGTTCAGAAGACGTAGGATTAGGTCTATGTGGATTTTTTGGTAAGATTTTATCTTTATTTCCAGGGTTTGCGATCGCAGTGTGCACGCGGCGCCCTGCCGGAAAAACAACACGGTGCGTTAAAACAAACTCATCGGCGAGCACCACAGCTTTGGACACAGAATCTGATTTCTGTTCATTTAAGTAAATGACGATTTTCTCTGGGAGACATGTTTTAAACTCTTCTAGCAAAAATAGTTCGCGGAGTTGAACAAAATTTGTGACTTTACTCGCAGTGCACCATTTATCAAAGAGAACAATTTTCTCCCTGGCAAACTCCACATATGTTTGGTTTGGCGATTTTTCACATGTGCGAAATTTTTGGCGATATGCCTCAGGAACCAACTCATAAGCACGCAACACAGTAGCTTTCACAATTTCATAATCCAGACTTTCGTTAATAGATAAACTTGCACACACCTCCTGGGCCTTGCCCACCAGTTTGCACTGCACCAGCAAACTCCACACATCTCTGGGCCATCTCAATGTCGCAGCGATGCGCTCAAAAGCATTGAAAAAGGAATCTACTTCACTTTCCCTAAATTGTGGTACTAAGGCAATATGCCTGCTTACATCAAATTGCTCAGAGACAGCGGTGGGAAGACGCATACTTACAGGAGTGGACGTAGTCGGAGACTGACGATCCAGCTCCAGAGCCCTTATGCGGAGGTGCATAATCTCTACCTCTTTGGACTTGGTTTCGAGTTCCACCTCTTTCATGCGGAGGGCCAACTTCAGATCCTCCGTATCTACTCCAGCCTGTAGTAGAGCTACCAGATCCATGCTATATGCCTGGGTGACAACCGGAGCCTCCGCCCCCGCACTCACCTGGCCGCCGAAGGTTTGTGTGGCTGTGGCAGCCTCCGCTCCCACTTCCTCCTCTAAAACCTCCGGTGCATGAACCCCCTCTGGCTTTGTCTGCGTAACTATGCCACTCTCCACCAGCTGTTCTGATAACCTGTTTTTAATCTCTGCCTTGCGTGCGTTCAAAGGAACAGAGATGCCAAAAAATTTAGCAATTAATCCTAATTGTGCTTTTGTGCATCGATCTAATTTTTCTAAAGTGAGATTTTGTGCAAACTCATCTATTTGAAAATCCATTTTCCCTCCACACACAAGAATAATCACCAAGCAAACATCAGATAGAAAAAAAAAAAAGTTGTGATGTGATTTATTTACAAACAGGTGAAACAAAGTGCAACAAAGACTAAACAACAAACTTCAGGGTGAACCAAGGCCAAAACAACAAACAAAACAGGGCTAACTTCCTTAAACAAAAATCCTTACTAATCCCTATGCAATAGAAATAAAATACAGTTACTAAACCTAACTCCCTATCCTAATGAAAAACAGGAGAAAAGTAGTACAAAGAAAATGGCAGCTCACCCTTACGATACTCACTAAACACAATCATACAAAAACACTATCTACTAAGATCGTAACAATTCACTCTATCGCAAAAACACACACTCTACAACCGAGGACAGAAGGATGCTGCTGCTGAAGGTTCTGTCGAAGAGCTTCGGTGTGGTGCGGCGTTTTGAATCCCCGGCGGATGTTGCGGCTCCCTGGGAGAACCAACCAGCAGGCGACACTCCACCAGCCGAGCCCACGGCATGGACCAGTCAGCGCTGACCTACGGGTTGCCGTCAAAGATCTACAATCGACAGGCTGCACACTCCTGCAGAGGAACAGGGACAAAAACACCAACACACACCACAGACGAACCCAATACCATGACATAATACTAATAATACGGCCAGGGCCGTAACAGCGGTATACAAATAAAATTTAATTGAATAACAGTGAAAGTAAATGGAGTGACTCCTAATAATATTGCCTAAGGGAAACATATATAAAGTGAATAAAATTGTTCCAAGCACAGAACCTTGTGGAACTCCATAACTAACTTTAGTGTTTATGAAGGATTCTTCGTTAACATATACAAACTGAGAACCATCTGATAAATAGGACTTGAATAGGACTGATGCTGTGGGAACATAAACACTGACACACTGTCAGATAAATTTTGTTGCTGTTTATTCTTGGTCAGATCAATGATGCCAAACAGGCAGCTCAGGACACCAAAGACCAGGCCAAAGAGCTGCAGGATCGGATCAACAACAACATAGACTCCTTCGAGAGGGAGAAGAATAAAACCAAGGAGCTCATCCAGCGAGTCAAAGACTACCTGATGGGTTAGTTTGTTTGGTTTTCAGACACAGATTATTAGTGAGCTCAGTAAAATTGAAACTGAGTAAAATTAACAACATAAAGTTCCAGCAGCTCAAGACAGTTTTATACTGATACTGAATTAAAAACACTCAATTGAAATGAAAAAGACAATTATTCATCATATTTCCTTCCTCACAGATGAGATGGTTCCTCCAGAGGACATTGAGAAACTGGCCCGAGCTGTTCTGGACATCCAGCTTCCCCGATCACCCGATCAGATCCGATCAATGATCAATGACATCAATAATCTGCTGTCCAATGCTACCAATTTCCAAGACAACTTAAAGAACCTGGAGGAGCACGCCAAGAATGCCCAGGACCTGTTGCAGAAAGCTCAGGATATCAGGTCAGTGTCTGAAAACATGAAATAACCGTTAGTTCTAAAGAACAAGATTTTAAAGTTTCCACATGTAAGATTCTGACGCTTTTTCCTCGTAACAACGTAGCAAAATACTGTAAGCTTGCTTCATCCGGACTCCAGGGCTGATCTGACTGGCTTGCCGTTTGCTGGTTGCTTTGTTGTCTGGTGCCAACAGCGGATAATTGTTTATTAAGCGTGGCAAACCTTATTTGTTATTCCTTCTTGTTTTTAGGGAGCGCACAAAAAACGTTGATGTAACAGAGATCAAGCAAGACATTTATGAAGCAGAGAAAGCTCAGGACAAAGCCAACGATGATCTGGAAACGGCCAGCAATGACAGAGACATGACAAGAGACAGAGTCCAAGATGTAAGGATCCAGAATATTTCACTTGAGTTTGACCCTGATGGTGTCAGACTACTGATGGAGAGACAGAATCCTGACACTGAGACAGACTACTGACAGTGAGACAGACTCCTGACACTGAGACAGAGTACTGACAGTGAGACAGAGTACTGATGGAGAGACAGACTATTAACACTGAGAGAGACTACTAATGGACCGACAGACTACTGACAGAGAGACAGGCTCCTGACAATGAGACAGACTTAAGACGTAAGGATCCAGAATATTTCACTCAGATAAGTTTGACCCTGATGGTGTCAGTGTGTTTAAATATGTTTCCTGCTTCAGACTAAAGACAAACTGGATGAAATTGAGACAAAGCTGATGAACCGCCAACCTGAAGATCTGCAGGACAAGATTGAAGCCCTGAAGAAGAAAACTGAACTGAACCAAGAAACAGCGGGAGAAGCCCAAGAGACAGCAGAGTCTGCATTAAACAACAGTACTGACACTGAGAAGGTAAGACTACTGACAGTGAGACAAACTACTGAAAGGGAGATTGACTACTGACAGTGAGACAGACTACGGACACTGAGAGAGGCTATTGACACTGAAACAGACTACTGACGGAGAGACAGACTACTGATGGAGAGACAGACTCCTGACAGTGAGACAGACTACGCACACTGAGACAGACTATTGACACTGAAACAGACTACTGACACTGAGACAGAGTACTGGCAGTGAGACAGACTACTGACACTGAGACAGAGTTCTGACAGTGAGACAGACTACGGACATTGAGACAGACTACTGACAGTGAGATAGACTACTGACAGAGAGACAGAGATCCAGATAAGCACAACATAACCACAACATACGCTGTCAATATGAGCCACTCTGAAACAATACAAGTACACCCTACAAACAAAGAAAGAACAACACAGCAAGAACCAGCTCTGTGAAATTGAGGAATCCCTTGAATCCAACCAGTTCTGGGAGAAACGGAACAACCTAAACAAAACCCAGCAGGATGAATTGGCAATCCAAGATGGAAATACTTGGATTAATCACTTTAGTGAATTATACAGTAATATTACAAAAAATGATGATCAGTACAAGATATTCACGAAATGGAAAACTCTGGAGGCGGTGATAAAAAACAACCAAAACGCTCTAGATTACCCAGTAACAGAACAATAATTAACAGAAGTCATCCAGTCCCTGAAAGGAAAAAAGGCTTGTGGTATTGATGGAATCCTCAACGAAATGATCAAATACTCAGACCATAAAATCAGATTGGCTATACTAAAACTATTCAATACTATTCTGTCAACTGGAGCTTTTCCAGACATCTGGAACAAAGGTTTAATAACCCCAATTCATAAGTTCGGAAATAAATATGATCCAAATAACTACAGAGGAATATGTGTCTCCAGTAACCTGGGAAAAATATTCTGCAACATCATTAATAAACGACTTGTCAACTTTCTTGATGACCACAATATTCTGCATAAATGCCAAATTGGTTTCTTGCCAAATTGCCGCACAACGGACCATATATTTACCCTCCAGACTTTAACTGATCAAGAATTAAAAATTATGAAAAGAAAGGTATATGCATGTTTCGTTCCAAAAAAGCCTTTGATTCCATCTGGCACGAGGGCCTTTTCTATAGGCTATTTGAAAGTGGCATTGGAGGAAAAACGGTAACACTTTATAATGAGTACACACTATTAAGCATTAGCTAAGCATGAATAAATAATGAAATCATCATTTATAACGCATGAATATACATTAGTATGTAGTTTATAAACAGTTAAAAAAAAATTATTCATCATTGATAAGCACATTAGTTATGGATTAGTAAATACTGAATTCATCATTTATAAAGCATGATTCTGCTGTAAATAGTCATTACTATGTGGTTTATAATCACAGTCATAAATGTTTTACTCTTCATTGTACTGTACATTTCTGCATGCACTTGCACATCCACTATTCAGACATGTATTAATGATTAGTGACTGTGTTAGCAGATGTTCTATAAAAACTCACAAATTCATTTTCTAATGATGGCCTATAAACAGTTATTAATGCAGGAATTCATGAATTGAGTCAGTTACAAAGCACTTACTACTCGTTAATTAAGTATTTTGCACGAGCACATCTAAAGTGAGCACTATCTATGGCTTATTAAGCATTTACAAATGAGATATAAAGGCTGACAATGCCTCAAGACTCACAAAATGTTCAGTTATCTTAACAGACGAAGGAGAGACACAACACAAAGGGATATAGAACATATTGTATTGATATTTATTGCAACTTCCCAACATATTGTATGAAGACGAACAATGGTGGTTTATGAAGACATGCTATTGTTTTGATCTTATCTGTTTGGGACATGTACGTTGAGCTTGCAATCCCGCTCTCAGCATGTCATCAACGTGATGACGGTGGGAGGCGGGATGTTACGTCATATTTACGTTAACTCTCAGAAGTTTCTGACAGTGCAGCCAAGGGGAGCATGGAGAAGCACATTTGAGTCAGTGGCCGTCAGTGGCAATAGTGGTGAGTATGTGTCTTTGTTTGGTAGCACACATTATGGTTGAAAGCTAACGTTAGCTTGTCAGCAGCTGCAGGTGTTTGCCCTCGCTCCCCGACTAACGTTACTAACATTACCAACCTGCCCGCGGTGGCTAAGCCGTCCTGCCGCTGCTAGGCACTCACCTCGCCCGGCTAGACTAGGTCGGCTTCTGCTGACAAGCTAACGTTAAGAACAAGGCTTTCAAACGTTAGAAATTGGTCTATAGTTGGCTAAAACCCCTGGGTCAAGAGTGGGCTTTTTAAGAAGGGGTTTAATTACAGCTACTTTAAAGGACTGTGGTACATATCCTGATAATAAAGAAAGATTAATCATATCCAGTAAAGAAGTGCCAATTAAGGGAACAACTTCTTTGAAGTTAACTGATGAAGATCGATAGCAGAAAAACTGTCTAAATATATATCTAAGTTTACATTGCCAGAAGTCCCTGAACTTGGAGAGCCACTGATAACTGTTGATGGCAGTTGGTGATTAATTTTCTCTCTAATAGTAATAATTTTATTATAGAAGAAGCTTATGAAGTCATTGCTACTTAAGGTTATGGGGATATGTGGCTCAATAGAGCTGTGACTCTCTGTCAGCCTGGCTACAGTGCTGAAGAGGAACCTAGGGTTATTCTTATTTTCTTCTATTAGTGCTGAGTAATGGGCTCCTCTGGCATTACGGAGGGCCTTTCTATAAGTTTTAAGATTATCTTGCCAATTTGAGCGATATTCTGATAATTTGGAAGAGCGCCATTTCCTTTCAGATTTCCTAGCTATTTGTTTTAATTGGCGGGTTTGGTGGTTATACCAAGGTGCTAGTCTCCTATGTTTTAATAATTTCCTTTTTATAGGAGCGATAGAGTCTAATGTTGATCGTAGTGAGCCTGTAGCACTATCGACAAGATTATCAATTTCAGAGGGACTAAAGTTATTATAGGACTCTGTTATATTCAGACATGGCATTGAATTAAACACTTAAGGAATCTCCTCCTTAAATTTAGCTACAGCACTGTCAGATAGACATCTGCTGTAGGAAGTTTTGCCTAATGGCTTATAATCTAATAATATGAATTCAAAAGTTATTAAATAATGGTCAGATAGGAAAGGATTATGTGGGAAGACTATTAAATGTTCAATATCAATGCCATATGATAAAACAAGGTCAAGAGTGTGATTAAAACAATGAGTTGGTTTATTTACACTCTGACAGAAGCCAATTGAGTCTATTAATGATATAAATGCATTACTAAGGCTGTCATTGTTAACATCCACATGAATATTAAAATCACCTACAATAATTACTTTATCTGATTTAAGGACTAAACTTGATAAAAACTCTGAGAATTCAGATATAAAATCAGAGTATGGTCTAGGAGCGCGGTACACTATAACAAATAGAACTGGCTGCAGTGTTTTCCAGTTTGGGTGAGAAAGACTAAGAACAAGGCTTTCAAATGAATTATAATTTAGTTTAGGTTTAGGGTCCATTAAAACACTTGAATCATATATGGCTGCTACTCCACCTCCTCGGCCAGTGCCTCGAGGAATGTGAGTATTAATATGACTGGGGGGGTGGATTCATTTAGGCTAACATACTCCTCGTGGGACAACCAGGTCTCAGTAAGACAAAGTAAATCAATATCATAATCTGATATTAATTCATTCACTAAAACAGCTTTAGAGGACAGAGACCTGATATTTAACAGCCCACATTTCATTCTCTTATTTTGTGCTACTGAGGAGTTAGTTTTAATTTTTATTAGATTTTTATGTTGAACTCCTCTTTTTCTCCGTTTTTATTTCTTTAAATAATTTAGGTGGTCGGGGGACAGACACAGTCTCTATGGGGTTTTGGGTGGGTGACTGTTCTAAAGAAAGCGCAGAGAAGTGTGTAAGACAGTAGCTCAGCTACCTGGTCCCAACTCTGGACTGAGGTTTTAGAAATAAACTTTTCTAATATTTATTCTATTTCTAATATTTCTAGATAAGAGAGCCGCTCCATCCAAAGTGGAATGGATGCCGTCTCTCCTAATCAGACCAGGTTTTCCCTAAAAAGGCTTCCAGTTATCAATGAAGCCCACATCGTTTTCTGGACACCACCTCGACAACCAGCGATGGAATGACGACATGCGGCTATACATGTCATCACTGGTCATATTGGGCAGGGGTCCAGAGAAAACTACGGAGTCCGACATAGTTTTAGCATAGTTCCAGAGGGTGGGCACTCTCCCTAGCTGCAGGCTTAGGTTGAAGATCCGTTGTAGTGGTTCCCCCAGTTCTGCAGCACAGGTCTTCACACTTTGTCCAGGCCTGCTGCTTTCCTGGGCTGGAGCTTCCTCAGCTGTCCTCTGACCTGGTCTGTGGTGATGTGAGGCAGGGATTGTGTTGAGGTGGGGGAGGAGGAGGGGGGTGTTGTGGTGTCAGGGGGGAGGTGTGTAGAGGGAAGGAGAGATGGCTGTGTTGAGGGTGGGGGTTGGGGGGACAAGGGCTGGTTAAACCTGTTGAAGAAGTCATTCAGCTCGTTCGCCTCTCTGTATGCATCCCTCACATTAGCATACAGGAGATCAATTGTCCTGTTGTTTCTGGTGGGACAGTCTACAACCTTGTGAAAAACAGCCAAAGTAGAATCCAAAGTTTCATGATTAAAGTCCCCAGAGATGATCATAAATGCCTCAGGGTGCTGTGTCTACAGCCTTGCCTTGACGGAGTGGATCTTCTCACAGGCAGTGGCTGCACCTGGCTGCTCTCGGAGGGATGTAAACAGACGGTGATCACATGTCTGAACTCCCTCTGCGAGATATGTCCTGGGTTACACCAGCGGTTGTTGACATACATGAGTCCCCCACCTTTGCTTTTTCCGCTTGCTTTTGTGTCTCTGTCGGCTCTCACAGCAGTGAATCCCAGCAGGTCCACGTTAGCATCCGGTATGAGGTGGTTTAGCCATGTCTCCGTAAAGATGAACAAGCTGCTCTCACAGTACTTCCGCTGGTTGTTCAGCGCGGACAGCTCGTCGATCTTATTCGGCATTGAGTTCACGTTCCCCATGATTATGGAGGGAATTGATGGCTTGTAGCGCCTCCGATTCTCCTCTAGCTTGGCCTTTAGCTTAGCCCCAGCCTTGCGGCCCCTGGGTCTCCTCCTCAGCTCTGCCGGGATGGGGTGTCGTATCCTGGCTCGTCACTTTGTGCAGCAGTTCTTCTCTTGACTAAGTGAGAAAACTTGGTTGCATTTTAAAGTAATAAATATCCATAGGATATATAAAGCACACAATCTCTTCGCAAGAAGAGTATAAAAAGTAGAAAGAGGTTAAAAATAGGTTAAAAGAGCTAAAAACTGGAGAGCTACTGGAGAGGCAGCCATCTCCTACTTGCCCTATCTGTCTATCAGAAACTCCCCTATTTACTGGGAGAAATGCCCAAATGTCAAATAATTGCAGCAAAATATGTCTCCTCATGCCACGAACTGAGGACAACCAGTGGAAACTCAGACGGATAAATATATAAAATAATTGATTTTTAATTTTTATTTATTTATTTTATAAATTAATTATTTTTTATTTTTTGTCTTTTAATATATGTATATATACACACACGCACAAGTTTACAGTTTTATCTATTTTATGTTAATTTTAATATTTTTTATTTTTTATTTTAACACACATGCTTACTATTTTATTTATTTATTTTATTTTCATATATATTTTCTAACACACACACGCTTACTATTTTATTTATTTATTTTAATTTTTAATATATTATTTTAATTTTCTTTTCTTCTTCTTTGTTATTACTATTATATTGACAACAGACTACTTGTTTTAACTATAGCCTGTTACTGTACTACTGTTTTAATTACATTTTTAGTTGACACAAACTGATTGATTGATTGATTCATTCATTCTTTCATTCATTGTAATTAATTACTTATTGACTGAGATTGATTGATTGTGACTGTGATTGTGATTGAGTCAATCATAGTTACAGTATTACCAACAGAATAGATTATAATTGATTTATTGTAAATATTGTTTTCCTTTATTGTTATTATTTTTAATTCCAAATGCTTGCTTTGGCAACAGTGTTACGTCATGCCAATGAAGCCATTTGAATTGACAGACTACTGACTGTGAGACAGACTACTGACACTGAGACAGACTACGGACACTGAGACAGACTACTCACACTGAGACAGAGTTCTGACAGTGAGACAGACTACTGACAGTGAGACAGACTACTGACGGAGAGACAGAGTACTGACGGAGAGACAGACTCCTGACACTGAGACAGAGTTCTGACAGTGAGACAGACTACGGACACTGAGACAGACTACTCACGCTGAGACAGAGTTCTGACAGTGAGACAGACTACTGACAGTGAGACAGACTACTGACGGAGAGACAGACTCCTGACACTGAGACAGAGTTCTGACACTGAGACAGACTACGGACACTGAGACAGACTACTGACACTGAGACAGACACAGAGAAGGTAACACACTGGAAGTACTACCATTTGTAGTTTTTGTTTGTAGTTAGTGTAGTTCCACCTGTCAGTTCACTAACTGTAGTGCTGTTGCTATGGTTACTACAGACTCCTATTTTGATTGTCTCTAACAGGAGCTGGACGATGTGATGAGGCTATTTGAGGTTCTAAAGCAGAATAAAACAAGTCAGGAGGTACATGGTGAAGCTGGAGAACGACTTAAGAAGATGATGGAGGAGGTAGAGACGATGAAGAGACAGATGGAGGACAAACTCAGACAGATACAAGGTACTAGTAGCACTTGTACTGTTTACTCTAATTTCCCTTTTAAAAGATCATAATTCATTTTTTTCTTGCAGCAGAGACATCAGTAGTACTGCTGCAGTAGTACAGTATATGTTTGTATGTTTGCAGATGTGGAGGAGAAGATCCATCAGCTGATCAGGAGTAAAGAGGAGAAAGCAGCTGAAGTGTCCTTGTTGTTGGAGACGGTGGATTCACTGCGAAAAGAAATCTCAAAACGAGCTGAAGAATCCATCAGCTGTACTACATAAATACAACCCAGTACTACATACTGAAACACAGATCCCCATAAAGAGTACTGAGTACTCTTGTGACCTGTTTGGGGGTCTGGACCTTAATGTCGTTGTTTTTATTGTCAGAAGGGTTAGTGTTAGGGTTAATCTTCACTCAATATAATTATTTTAAATGACTTCCTGTCTAAATCTGAACATTCAAATTTGTATGTTTTCTCTTATTTGTTAAATGTTTTGTTTGCTTCATATATTCCATTATTAAAATGTGGTGTTTTATTGATTGTGTGAAAAATGTTTCATTAAAGGGTTATTGTTCAGGAATAGGGTTATTAGTTAGGATAAGGATGAGGGATGAGGAATATGGTTACTGAGTAAGGATGAGGGGATTAGGTTTTTAAAGTTTAGAGACGATTAAAATCTCCAAAATCTGTTGAATCAGATTGTGTCCACCAGTTTATTGTTGATTCCCTTTGAAACATGTTTCTGACTCACTGACAGTATGTACACCAATTAGTCATAACTTTATGAGCATTGAAAGTAGGGAGTAAAGGCTGGCCTGTGTGGTCCGATCCAACAGACGAGCTACTGTAGCTCAAACTCCTGAAACATTTAATGCTGGTTCTGAGAGAAAGGGGTCAGAACACACAGTGCAGAGCAGTCTGTTGGTCTGGGGCTGCAGAACATTATGACTACCAGGGCGCCCAGGTGGTAAATGATGGTCCCTATAGAGTAAAATAGACCGTAAAGCAGGGTTTTGCTTTAGGCGGGGCTACCTTGTGATTGACAGCTCATTCTCAGTGAGTCCGTCTAGCTCAACGCACCAAGCTAGGCAGTGATGATTAGATATGGATCCAGATTCTGTTGTTGACTATTTCTCTCCTCAAATCTGTTCACAAACACATCTGGAATACCAGATCCTGTGTGACCAGGCGAGCCGCCATTGTTTCCAAACCAAGAGCAGCCAATGAGAGCAGCTCAACTCACTTTTCATGACCTCCGCTGGGTGTTTAGCAGCTGCCAGTTCGGGAGGCAGACACTCTCTCCACATTCAAGAGTAGGCTTAAGACATTCCTCTTTGATAAAGCTTATAGTTAGGGCTGGATCAGGTGAGTCCTGAACCATCCCTTAATTATGCTGCTATAGGCCTAGACTATCGGGGGATTTCCCATGATGCACTGAGCTCCTCTCTTCCTCTCTCTTTCTGCACTCATTCATGTTCCTTTAATGCATGTTACTGACTTCACTTCTTCCCCTGAGTTCTTGTGCTTTCTTGTCTCGCAGGTTCTCGTGGATCCTGGTGGAGCCTCCTGCCATGGTCCCGCTTGACTGCCATTGCTAATATCACTGATATTATTGTTATTATTATTATTACTATTATTATTACTACAGATACTATAATTACTATAATCAGTGCTCATTGTCTCCCATCGTTGTTGTCGTCGTCGTTGTCATCATCTTCTTCATGTTCATCATCATTAGTCACTACTATTAGTGTAGTTGTTGCTACTGTTGTTGCTGTGCACCTCTGTCTCTGTCTCTGTCCTTCTGTCGTTACCTCTGTTCTCTCGCTCTGTCTCTCTCTCTCTCTCTCTCTCACTCCAACTGTTCGAGGCAGACGACCACCGAACAAGAGTTGGGATCTGTCCTAGGTTTCTGCCTCTTAAAAGGAAGTTTTTCATTTCCCCCGTCGCCAAGTGCTTGCTCATGGTGGTACTGTTGGGTCTCTGTAAATAATGTTATAAGGAGTTCGGTCTAGACCTGCTCTATTTGAAAAGTGTCCTGAGATAACTTCTGTTATGAATTGCCGCTATACAAATAAGATTGAATTGAATTTAAGTAAACACCAACATGGAGACGACCATAAAGCCCAACTGGAGAACTGGACAACCAACTGCTCTCAGTGGATTTGTATATTTCCAGAGATTATTGATTGAATCAACTACATATAGGACATAGCTCTAGAGTTTATCCACTGTTTAATGGTTATAGATTATTGATCGAATCAACTACATATAGAACATAGATCTAGAGATTATACACTGTTTAATGAGTAAATATTACACAGATCTAACTTTCAATAAATAAAACATATGTCAAGTTAAAGAGAAAATACTGTGGTTGTACTACTTTCAGCTAGGCTTTTTAACAGGATCAGAGTTTTGACTACAAACTGCTTCATTGTGTGTGTGTGTGTGTGTGTGTGTGTGTGTTAATTTTTGTCCTCACACAGACGAGCTGATCTCTGATTGGCTGGCAACTCGGCTCTGCAGGCCTCCACACGTTCACAGTCATTACCCACAATGCAGCGGGGGACTCAGTCCTGAATAAGTCTTCAGATCTTCAGGTGGGGGGTCGGGAACACACAGACACCTCCTCCTTTGTTGTTCCAGGTGAGGGTTAACTGTGGGGGAGGAGTGTGTGTGTGTGTGTGTGTGTGTCGGGGGGGTGGGGGGGGGGGGGGGTGTCAGGAATGTCTTTTCTCTGTCCTGAGGGGGAGGGGGGGGGGGTTCTTCATTACACAAAGAGAAAAACTATAAAACTACTGCAGAAACTATTGAAAATTAGAATTGTGTTTGTTTGTTGTTGTTGTTATTATAACGTAATCAACTGTGAGTTGCTTCTGAAATGATAAAACACATGAACATATTTAAGTGATATGTGGTCAGAAGTTCACCTCAGGTTTAAAGCAACAGTTTTCCAAAGGAAGTTCTAAATGGAGTTCTGACAGTTAATATATACAACATGGCCAAATGTGTGTGGAGAGCTGCATGTTTAATTTGTGTTTGTTCTTCTCTTTGTTTTGTCTGGGAATGTTAATTAATTCATTTAAAATATCAATTAATTAATAAATATGAATTCCTTGATTGATTATTTCATTTATTTACTCGTCTGCTGTTACTCAAAGATTTCTATTCAGAACAGAAAAGACTATGGAGAGAGTGTCCACATACTTTTGGCCATATAGGGTTCATTGTCTGAAGGAGTCAGACAGGAAGGCCTAAGAGTTTGTTTTCACAATAAAGTTTTCTGTTGTTTTTGTATGTGTGTGTGTGTGTGTGTGAATATATATATATGTTCATTATTTGTTCATTTTGTGTTGTTTGTAATATATTGATATATTGACATAATATATTATCAAAATTTGTCTCTTATTTCTGTTACAATGATATGGTTTTTTTTCAAAAGTGTCTGTGAAGAACTTCAGTAAATATAAAAAAAATATTTATTATGATTTTTTTTATAAAATAATAAATTCATGATGTCCAAAAAACAACGAGGGATTGTTTGTTTGTGATCTTCTTATGAAAAAATTAAATAATTTAAACATAATATACAAATATAATAGACACAAACATTTCTAATGTAATAACGCTTTTCTAGTTGGTTTTTCACATATAAATCTCTTCATTTGTGGATCCATGAACCTGATTTCTCTGTAAAAATAATCTATTTAACAGAATACACATAAACACCCAGGTTTATTTTGAAAGGCAGGCCGGATATGTGGCAGACTGAGGAGGCGGGCTCTCAAGTCTGAGGAGGTCTCCGGGGTCCTGGGGGTCTGGCAGTCTCTGCAGGATTTCAGGAGGTTTAGACGGTTTGAGGGTGTCTGGTTTCTGGAGGTTTTCACAGTCTGAATCTTTGCAGAGTTCTCATACTCTGGAGGTTTCTGGAGGTCTCAGGTTCTGTTGGTTTTTAGGTTTTCGTCTCTGAGAATCAGAATCTGGATGATCAGCATGTTGGAGCTTCAGCAGGCGGTTCTGCTTGGTGAGTTTACTCTGAAAATACAACAGTACTTCATCAGTACTTTATCAGTACTATAACAATACTTAACCAATACTGTGATACTTTATAAGTACTTCAGTACTTTAACAATACTTTATTAATACTGTAACAATACTTTATAAGTACTTCAGTACTTTAACAATACTTTGATTAAAACTGAATCGACCATTCAACCAATAGTTAATCAATCAGTAATTTTGTTGATCCCAACTCTCTCTCAGTCTTTGTTTCCCTTTGAGTAAATCAAACAACTTTTATGGATACAGTGATTCATTGATCAACAGAGAAAATCTTTATCATTAATCTGGTCAATCAATTAATTAGTTACTGATATACTGGTTTATTGATTAAAGGAGGGGCAATGAAATCTATTCAATCAAATCAGATTTTTCTCTTTTTGATGTTTTGGACATTTAAGGAGTCTTAAGATATTTTAGAGACTGATTGATTGATTGTTGTAGAAAATAATGCTTTTTAATTATTCATTAAATCAGAGGTATTGATATGTCCACATGTGCTCTATAGATAAATAAAAACATAAACAAATACAGCATTCCCATTGTTGTTTTTGTTGTTGTTCCGCAGTAGTATCCAAACACACACAAATAAAGAAACCACTGAGTGTTAACATTTGTCAAATTTACAATTAAGCCCAAATAATAAAAATTCTGTCACATTTCTCCTCAATCAAGAACTCTCAAACTCTTCTAAACAAATATAGCTCTAATATCTGGGGAAGCACATTGGTTACAGTTTACTGTGTTTGGTTGCAATCTGTAACTTCACCACTAGATGCCACTAAATCTAAACCTTTAATATGTTTAATGGGTTTAGAAATTATTAATGATAAAACAACTACTCTCAAACTCTTCTAAACAAATATAGCTCTAATATCTGGGCAAGCACATTGGTTACAATTTGCTGTGTTTGTAAAATCTGAGTTTGGTTTCAATCTGTAACTTCACCACTAGATGCCACTAAATCCCCGGACCTTTAATGTGTTTAGAAATGATTAATGATTAAATCAGAAGTGGTGTCGTTATTTACCTGTCAGTCAAATGGGGGCGGGGCTTCAACACCTCATTGTAGTTTTTCTTTTAAAGTCTGATTTTAATTCTGGTTAAGTCAGATTTTCATAATATGAGTCTCTGCTTTTAGCTCTGCAGGTGTTTACCTGTGCTCAGGTGGGCAGGGCCCAGGATGACGTCAGCCTTCCAGAGTTCAGTGACGTGTGCACTGAGGGCAGCTGTTACCCAGCAACAGGAGACCTTCTGATTGGCCGAGCCCACCAACTGTCATCCACCTCCACCTGTGGACTAGGCCAACCCCAACCGTTCTGCATCGTCAGCCACCTGCAGGTAATAAATACTATATAAAGATAAACAACACATAAACAATATAATATACAGGTAAACAACACAGAAACAATATAATACACAGGTAAACAATATATTAAAAATATGATATACAGGTATCCATTCTCTGGGGAAGACATCAGTCTGGTTGGCCTGTTTTTAATTGGTTTAAATCTTAATGACAGAGATGTTTTTGTAAGCACTGAGAATGTTCAGTGCTTTGCCGTTGATATGTCAGAGTTTCTCTTTGAAGCCAATACAGAGACAGTGCTGCTCACTGTAATTTGAAAAAATGATTACTGTAATGCTCTACTTTCTGGTCTCCCCAAAAAGAATATAGCTCAATTACATTTTCTTCAAAACCTTTTCTGGCTGAACCAGACGTGAATTAAACTGTTTAAAGAAGTGATTCTCTAATTAACACACACACAGCAGATTTCAGTCTGAATACCTCCTGCACTGTTTCTGTCCTGCTTCAATTTGATTGAACAGTGTTTAGTCTTTAGTTAAAGTGTGTGTGTGTGTGTGTGTGTCTGTGTGTGTGTGTGTGTGTGTATGTGTGTGTATTACAGTCTGAAGTGTTTCCTGTTTAAATCAGCTCCCTATAAGGGAACGTAGAGCTCTGACAACAGACAGATGTTTGTCCAGATGTTTCTGTGGAGGAAATAAACTGTGGGTGTCCAATCAGGATGAGAGAGTAAACTGAGAATGCTCAGTGTGAAGTTGTTTCTGTAGACAAGGTTGGATATCGGTCAGACAGACAGACTGGTAGCTTTTGTTCTACTGCCAGAACAAACATTAAAGTTGATTTCATCCTATATCTTTACTGAACGGCAGCAGGTGACAACAGGTATACACAGGTCAAAGTGAACAAAGTAAAACTTTAACACAAAGTCCCTGACACCAGAACTTTAAAGGCTCAGAACAGAAAGAAAATCCAAGGTTTCAAATAAAATCTATAATTAATCTGAAGGGAAAGAAACTTATTATAAAGTGAAACAGTCGAAGCTTTAAAGGCTTAAACTTTTTTCTACAAAATGTTGTTTGACTTTAGAACAGGAAGTAAATCAAAGAGATGTAATTCGTGTTGAAAAGTCTGCGGTCAGGAAGTTTCTTCTGATCTCTTCTGAGCTCAAGCAGAGAGGAATGTGAGGAATTCATACCCCCCCCCCACTGTGTCTTATTAACCAGGAAGAGAAGAAGTGTTTTGTATGCGACTCCACGGACCTCTACGACAAGCTGACCGATCAGCCAAGAGGTCATCGTATCGAGAATGTTGTCACAACGTTTGCTCCGAACCGACTGAAGACCTGGTGGCAGTCTGAGAATGGTGAGAACAACCACACACAGGGCAGAGGTCAGTCAGAGGGCAGAGGTTAGAACTCCTCCTCAAACTACAGAGGCAGCAAGATTCACAGTCTGATTAACTTATCACAGATCAGCTGACATTATTTTATTAAACCAAGACTTCTTGTCAGAGTCAAACAGCCCCTTTCACACAAGGTTGTTCCAGGAATTAGACCAGGAACTCAAAGTCTTGCTGAGACCAGTGTTTCTCTATTGGGGGTATGCATACCCCTTGAGGGACTTTTGAGTACTGCAGGGGATGGAAATTCAATAAACCACATTTTATATTCAACATGTTTTAAATGCAATCATTAACTGCAGTAAAACCTCACAGAAGAAGACGAAGAAAAGCACTGATGTTTATTCACTGTGAACGGGAAACCAGTGTCAATATTCAATGACAAAAATTAAGAAAATGGATTTGCGAAAGAAAACAAACTTGCATCAGTATAGGGAAACATCTGTTTTATTAGTCATCTGTTATCTGTTTTTTACAGTCAATAAATCAGAGACTGATTTTCTTTTGTTTTGCCAGACATTTCTTGTGCTGGTTAGGGGAAACCTGGAAAAAATATTTAAAATAGGATAATAAAGGGTTGATGTACTGCTTTAGACTAATTACTGAGTCGTAGACAACCATTTGTGATCCAGAGACATCATAAAGTGATGAAAAGAACAACTAAAACTGGCTGATCTAATACAAACAATATTATAGCTTATTGATTTAATGATGTATCTCCCTGTTTCTCACTGTCTGCAGGTCTGGAGAATGTTACCGTCCAGCTCAACCTGGAGGCTGAGTTTCACTTCACACACCTCATCATGACCTTTAAGGTAAGTTCTACACAGGCACGTTTTTCAGGCATCTATAAGGTGTCAGCAGTTCACACAAAGCAACTGATATGCCTCTGAGCTGTGGGTGTTTGTCTGCGAAAAAACTGTCAGCGAATGTAAAATCAGGACTAAAATCACGTAGTGCTGACTCTGCTGTCTGCTGGTCCAGCCCAAGAAGAAGAACTTGTTTGCTCTCTGTCGTCCTGTGGGATCAACAGAACTGTTCTCTAACACAGTTCTCTCTCCTCAGACGTTTCGACCTGCTGCCATGGTGATTGAGCGGTCGGCTGACTTTGGGAAGACGTGGCAGGTTTATCGCTACTTCGCCTACGACTGCGAGACTTCTTTCCCGTCCGTTTCCAACGGTCCAATGCAGAAGGTCGATGATGTCATCTGTGACTCACGTTACTCTGACATCGAGCCGTCCACTGAAGGAGAGGTACTGCTGACCGCTAGTCTCTGTAATTAATGTTTTAAAGAGTTCGGTCTAGACCTGCTCTATTTGAAAAGTGTCCTGAGATAACTTCTGTTATGAATTGGCGCTATACAAATAAAATTGAATTGAATTGAATTGAATTGAATTGAATTGAAATAGTCTGCTAACCACTGGGTTAAAGGGTAAATGATGTCATAACACATCTGATTCACTGTGATGTCACAGAAGATAATTTGTAATTTTTTTCCCCAGGTGATTTTCAGAGTTCTGGACCCGGCGTTCAGAATCGATGACCCCTACAGCCCCAGAATCCAAAGTATGTCTCCTCGTACCGACCTGGTTATTGACCTTTTATAACTCCTATATGATCAGTTAGGGATATTGATCAACTATTATTTAACTTTAATGACTGCTATACTATGTGTTGGGTTCTTAATCAGTCAGTCACTGATCAGCTGTTATTGATTGTAGACATGTTGAAGATCACCAACCTGCGGGTGAAGTTCACCAAACTGCACACACTTGGTGACAACCTGCTAGACTCTCGGATGGAGATCAAAGAGAAGTATTACTACGCCATCTATGACATGGTTGTCCGAGGGAACTGCTTCTGTTACGGACACGCTTCCGAGTGTGCCCCCATCCAGGGAGCCGGGCAGATCAGGGAGGGCATGGTGAGTCCTGGGGGGAAACGAGGAGTCTTGAAGGGACCAGGTCTCTGAACATTGATTGATTATTGATTATTTTATGATTTTGTGTCTTCAGGTTCATGGTCACTGTATGTGTAACCACAACACTAAAGGTCTGAACTGTGAACAGTGTCAGGACTTCCATCACGACCTTCCCTGGAGACCAGCTGAGGGACGCAACACCAACGCCTGCAAGAGTGAGTCAGTAGTAGTAGTTTTCTCTGGTCTTTACCTCTGTCTCTGCTGGTCCCTTCTGGTTTATACTGATTTATTCTGGCCTCTTCTGGTCTTGATCACTGCTCTGTACTGGTTTCTACTAGTCCCTATGATTGTCTGCTGGTCTCTACTAGAAGACAGCCAGTACAAACCCAGTCCCTACTTGGTTCTAGTGAACTTAGATTAGACCTTTGATCTGATCCTGATCCAACTGTCCCTTCAGTTTGTTTTATAAATTCATAATGAGCAATAATCAATCATCATGACTTGATCTATTGGCTTCTTCTTCTGTGGTGTCTGTAGAGTGCAACTGCAACCAGCACTCGGACTCGTGTCACTTTGATATGGCCGTGTTCGTGGCTTCAGGAAACGTCAGTGGAGGAGTTTGTGACGAGTGTAATCACAACACTGCTGGACACAACTGTGAGCAGTGTAAACCGTTCTACTACCAGCATCCAGAGCGGGACGTTCGAGACCCCAACATCTGCCAACGTGAGTCCACCACTGAGTCCAGACTGTGACCTTTTTTTTTCTGAATGAATCCTCTGTAATGAAGTCTTCCTCCTCAAAGTGAATTTTGTCCTGTGTGTGTTTCTGTAGCCTGTAACTGCGACCCAGTTGGCTCTCTGAATGGAGGAATATGCGACCGGATGACAGACGTTCGAGCCGGTCTGATCGCCGGTCAGTGTCGCTGTAAAGTCAACGTGGAGGGAGAGCGCTGTGAGAGCTGCAAAGAGGCACACTATGGGCTGAGTGACCAGCCTGAAGGCTGCAAGGGTACGACCTGACATGTAACACCTACAACATACACAAATACACTGCGTTGCAGCATGTACACTCACTGTCACTGTGTATTATTACTGTGTTTCAGCATGTACCTGCAGTCCCGTGGGAACAGTTCCGGGAGGAAATCCATGCGACAGTGAAACAGGAAGTTGCTTCTGTAAACGTCTGGTGACTGGACGGGACTGTGACCAGTGTTTGGTAAGAAATTACATTAAAATACATTTACTGTTGTTACACAGCATATGTTTATTGTGTGTGTGTTTATGTGTTTAATCTGTGTGTGTTTATGTGTTTAATCTGTGTGTGTTTATGTGTTTATTGTGTGTGTATACGAGATTTCAGCCTGGATGACTTCCTCTCTCAGCTTTAAATCAGGTTTTTTACAGGACTGAAAATGACTTAATGATGTGTCTCTGACATCTGCTGTGTGTGTGTGTGTGTGTGTGTGTGTGCGTTTTCAGTCTGAACACTGGGGTCTCAGTAATGATATGGACGGCTGCAGGCCATGTGACTGTGACCTGGGAGGAGCCATCAACAACCAGTGAGTTCAGATCCAAATCACAGCTAACTGCTAACAGTTAACAACTAATTGTTAGCATTTAACTGTGTCTTTGTCCTAATAAACAGTTTTAACCAGATCCTAGTTTTCTTGTTTTAAATCTGCAACACAAGAATAAAACAAGATGTAGCTGGAAGTACAAATCACAGGACTGGAGATACAAAATAACATGTAATTCAGATGAATTAGATCAGTTTTTTTCTGTTTCAGTTTTCTTTTTTGGTTTGACATTTTCCACTTCCGTTCTTCCTGCAGGTGTGATCAGGTGAACGGCCAATGCGTCTGCAGAGATCACATGTTTGGTCGACGCTGTGATCAGGTTGAATCGGGATTCTACTTCATCGCTCTGGATCATTACACGTATGAGGCTGAGGATGCGAAGTTTGGACCTGTAAGTCACCCTTTTAACCTTTGTGTGTATGTGAATGAATGAGTAAGACCAAAATAGTGCAGCAACTAAAACTAAAACACTAAAAGAAAGGTGAGGTGGCACTGGTGAGGGGTGTCACAGGGGATATTGTCAGGACTGCTCCTTAGTCTGTTGAAGCGCAGTAGAACTCATTAAGCTCGTTTGCCAGGCGCAAGTCATTTATGGAGTGGGGGTTTTAGGATTGTAGTTGGTTATCTGTCTGAGCCCCTTCCAGACAGAACCAGAGTCATTGGCTGAGAATTTATGTTGAAGTTTCTCAGAGTATTGTCGTTTAGCTTCTCTCACCGCCTTGCTAAACTTGTACTTTGACTCCTTAAACCTTTCCCTGTCCCCACTCCTGAACGCTTGCTCCTTCTGCAACTGTAAAGCGCCCAGTATACTCGACGCACTCGAGCTGTCGTGCGACAACGTGACATTAAAATGACGTAGATCTCGCTGGCGCGCCAGGATTTTATCCCGGTCACGCCGTGTCGCGCACCACTTTTTTTTTTCAGCTGCGTGCGACAAACCGGAAACAGGAAGATGGACAATCTGTACGATCCTTCAATAAAGGAGCACAGAGTTGCCGGAATTCATGGCGAGAAATCGCCATGAATGTTGGAATTGAGGAGGACATATGCTGGAATATTTGGAAGAACCTCCGCGACCGATTTGGAAAGAAGAAAAAAAAAAAATACTTTTTCTTCTTCTAGTGCGTAGAAATAGCAAACTCGGTAGCCTTTCCTCACTAGCGACACCTCTGTTCAGGAGAAGACTGCAACAAGTGCCGCGACCACCACGCGCAAGTATAGATAGTCACGGTGATCCCGTGACGTCACGTTGTCGCGCGACAGTTGGTCTGCGTCGAGTATACCGGACGCTTAACTGTCTGAGTTTGGCTGTGAACCAGGGTTTGTCATTGTTATAACTCACCCTGGTGCGTGAAGGTCCAAACACGCCTGGAGATCCTCCGCAGCTTCACTGGTCCGGATTCAGATTTGAAACCTTAGTGAAATGTTTTTACCACAATATCTAGAAATAGAGAACAAACATTTCAGCTGATGTACTGTGTAACACTACTGTACTAGCTAATCAATCAGCACTGACCAGTTATATTAGTAATAATTAATAAATTCATGTTTGTCTCTACTGTTGAACAGCAGCTGATAATTGAACTTCTTCCTCATTTCAATTCAATTCAATTCAATTTTATTTGTATAGCGCCAATTCATAACAGAAGTTATCTCAGGACACTTTTCAAATAGAGCAGGTCTAGACCGAACTCTTTAACATTAATTACAGAGACCCAACAGTACCACCATGAGCAAGCACTTGGCGACAAGGGCAAGGAAAAACTGCCTGTTAAAAGGCAGAAACCTAGGACAGATCCTCCGGCTCTAGGTGGGTGGTCGTCTGTCTCGACCAGTTGGGGTGAGAGAGAGAGAGAGAGAGAGGAGGCTCCACCAGGATCAATAAGAACCTGCGAGACGAGAAAGCACAAGAACTCCGGGGAAGAAGTGAAGTTAGTAACATGCATAAATGGAACATGAATGAGTGCAGAAAGAGAGAGGAAGGGAGGAGCTCAGTGCACCATGGGAAATCCCCCGATAGTCTAGGCCTATAGCAGCATAACTAAGGGATGGTTCAGGACTCACCTGATCCAGCCCTAACTATAAGCTTTATCAAAGAGGAATGTCTTAAGCCTACTCTTGAATGTGGTGAGGATGTCTGCCTCCCGAACCACAACTGGAAGCTGGTTCCACAGGAGAGGAGCTTGGTAACTGAAGGCTCTGGCTCCTGTTCTACTTTTAGAGACTATAGGAACCACAAGTAGCCCAGCATTCAGAGAACGTAGTGTTCTAGAGGGGTAATAGGGTACTATGAGCTCTTTAAGATATGAAGGGGCCTGACCATGAAGAGCTTTATAGGTGAGGAGGAGGATTTTAAATTCAATTCTACATTTTACAGGGAGCCAATGCAGAGAAGCTAGTACAGGAGAGATGTGATCTCTTTTTCTAGTTCCTGTCAGTACTCATGTTGCAGCGTTCTGAATTAATTGGAGCGTTTTAATGGACTTATTGGGGCAACCTGATAATAAAGAGTTGCAGTAATCCAGCCTTGAAGTAACAAATGCATGGATTAGTTTTTCTGCATCTGTCTGTGATAGGATGTGTCTAATTTTTCTAATATTACGTAAATGAAAGAAGGCGGTCCTAGAGGTCTGCTTTATGTGGGAGTTAAATGATAAATCCTGATCAAAGATAACTCCAAGATTCCTGACAGTGGTGCTAGAGGCCAAGTTAATGCCATCTAAAGTAACTATATCTTTAGACAGTGAGTCTCTAAGGTTTTTGGGGCCAAGAACAAGAATTTCGTTTTTTTCTGAGTTTAACATCAGAAAATTGCAGGTCATCCAGGATTTTATGTCCGTAAGACATGTTTGTAATTTAGATAATTGATTAATTTCATTGGGTTTGATTGATAGATATAACTGTGTATCATCTGCATAACAGTGAAAGTTAATGGAGTGATTCCTAATAATGTTGCCTAAAGGGAGCATATATAAAGTAAATAGTATTGGTCCAAGTACAGAACCTTGTGGAACTCCATGACTAACTGTAGTATTTATTGAAGATTCATCGTTAACATGTACAAACTGCGAGCGATCTGATAAATATGACTTAAACCAGCTTAGTGCGGTTCCTTTAATGCCAATTTGATGCTCAAGTCTCTCTAAAAGAATATTATGGTCAATGGTGTCAAATGCAGCACTAAGATCTAATAATACAAGTACAGAGACAAGTCCATTGTCAGAAGCAGTCAGAAGGTCATTATTAACTTTAACCAGAGCTGTCTCTGTGCTATGATGAACTCTAAATCGTGACTGAAAATCCTCAAATAAACTATTGTTATGTGGAAATTCACACAACTCTTTGGCGACTACTTTCTCCAGAATCTTAGAGAGGAAGGGGAGGTTAGAAATCGGTCTATAGTTGGCTAAAACCCCTGGGTCCAGAGTGGACTTTTTTTATTTCAGAGACATTGCTGTAAAAGTAACGTTACACAGAAAGTAAGGAGAAAAGCAGAAAACTGTTCTTCTGAGGACAGCTTGCATGGATGATTGAGACTAGTTTACTTTAGGTACTTCTTGAGATTTGTGTATACGCAGAAGCAGAACTGAGATGTGATCAGAATTTGCTGAAGAGGGATAAGAAAGAGCCTTATATATTTCCCAGAAGGGAGTGTAAACATGGTCAAGTGTGTTACCACCACGTGTAGATGGCTGATTGCTGGTGATGTTGCAGCAGGACTTTGCTTTAGGTTGCCATTGTTCCATCTACCACAGAGCAACCAGGTCTACATCCAGACATCTTTTATTAATTTAAAGTTTGTTCTAAACTTCAAAAAGACAAAATGTTTACATTTCATGACTTTTCTTCTTGTCCTGGTGAAAATGGTTGTACAGATTTCTTCACTGTTTTGTTGTTCAATTATTTGAACCATGAAAATAGAAGACAAAGAGCACAAAGGATGTTTCATTGGTCTTCTTGTTTCTTTAGGGAGTGACGGTGGTCCCAAGGCCCCACCCTCTTGACCGTAGTCCCACCTGGACAGGTATTGGTCTGGTCAATGTCCCAGAGGGGGCCTTTCTGGAGTTCTCTTTGGACAACATCCCCCACTCCATGGAGTATGACATTATCATCCGCTACGAACCTCAGGTAGGATTGCTGTCAGCAAGGTGTAGCTCCGCTCAAACCATGTGATTGGATGCTGTTGAGATACATTAACAGGCAACATTCTGCAACCCCAGAGTGTATTCCTAACACCTTACAGAAAATGCACACAGTCTGTACATTTGCTGCTTTTTCACAAATCTAACAAATACACAAAATACAAAAGTTTTATCTGTTTCTCCAGCCAATTTATAGGCAGTCCAGTAATAATAATAATAATAATAATAATAATAAAACATTTGTGTGTAGAAGTAAATTAATAGAGAGAACAAGATAAGTAATAATTCTAAAATGTTAACATTTAAAGTTTAAGTTCTGTTTGTTTGTCCTGCAGCTGCCTGACCAATGGGAGGAGGTCCTGATGACAGTGATGAGACCCGGACCAATCAGAGCAGACAGTCGCTGTGTCAACACTGTGCCCGACGACGACAACCAGATGATCTCACTTCACCCTGGCTCACGGTTAGATTCAACAATTAACAATTTTACTCAAAAAATATAATAAGTGTAAGTTGATTTCAGGTTCAATAGAGACAGTTTTGGAGGAAAAAGGAGATTGTTTACGATGACGAGATTTATTCTGTTGTATATATTTATTCCCTATATTCAAATATGGTGTAAAAATTTACATCTTTACACAGATGTTATACAGATTTATTTTCCATAAAGATGTACATTTTTACACCATATTTTGACAGCTCTCACTATCATAATTTAAAGCTTCTGCATGTAACTGTTATTAAACTGTTGCTAACAGCGCCACCAGTGGCTGTTCAGTGAACTGCAGTCAGTATCCTGTTGCATCATCCTGGGTGCCAGCCAACAGTGACAAACACTGAATGCTGTAAAATAACTGACAGTCATATTTAAAATAACGGTACTATTTGCAATGTTCCTATATTTTATTTGGACCATTAGTTCCATGCTACTAACTAGCTCGCTGTTTACAAATCACCCCATCACCCAAAACCACGAGGAAGACAACCTCAGTTTAGTTTCAGTTAGCCTGCTGGATGCCCATGCCTTGCATCGCTCTTGGCTAGAAAGCTAATGTCATTAATTGTCGGCTAAAATCAACACATTTTGTCAGAAAACATAAGTTAGTATCATGGATCATGTTAGCTGGGGGACAAACTAATTTTCATAGCAATAATGTTAGCAAGAAAGCTTACATTATAAAATGAAATAAAACAAATAAAATTGAAAATTGAACATTAGACAACTAACATATCCACTCAGATAGCTAAGCTTAGCCAGCCAGCTGCAGCTTGTTAGACCTGTTTGTAGATGTTTGCAGACTCCATTTATAAGCTAACGTTAGCTAGTGTTGCACACCTTTGACACTGTAGGGAAGAGAGAGAGAGAAGGTACTTGGAGCATAAGCGTTTATAAGCTTTTATTGATTGTATTATTGAGCAGCTCCACTTATGTCCTCTAGAAATTATTGTAGTTGTCTTTGGTCATGTGCTTTCAACTGTGAATTTCTGTGTGAGTGAAATTGTTTTCTTGTTTCCTGACTATCACCTCAGGTACGTGGTTCTTCCTAGACCAGTTTGTTTTGAATCTGGTCTGAACTACACAATTCGTCTCAGTCTGCCGCTGTACTCGACCCTCAGTGACGTCCAGTCTCCATACACACTCATTGACTCGGTGAGGAACCTCTGATCTGATCTTCAAACACATAGAATATGAAAAAACTACAGCTAACCTTGGTGCAGATTATTCTCTCAATCAATCATATGAGGTCTAAAATGATCCAAAATGGTCATTATAGTCCATTATAGTGACGTCTTTAAATATCTTGTCCAATGACTAAAGATATTCCGTCATGGTTTTCTTTGTCCTCAGATTGTGTTGATGCCTCACTGTAAGAACCTAGAGATCTTCACAGCCTCAGAGGGAGGAGACTCCATCGGGAACAGTGGTTGGGAAACTTTCCAGCGCTATCGTTGTCTTGAGAACAGCCAGGGCGTCATCAAATCTCAGATGACTGACATCTGTCAAAACTTCATCTTTAGCATCTCCGCCATGTTGCACCAGGGAGCTAAAGGTACACCAGTCCACATTCACAATCTCCCACTGCGTGTCCAAGATTTGTTCCAACCAGTACTTTATTTTATATTCTGTGACTAAGGTGTGCCATATGAGCTCTGACCAACTGGTTGAAATGTCTGGAAAAACTTCCAAATTTTAGTGATTTTCTCTGCGGTACCAACAACATCCAGAGGATGAAGCTTTGATCACTGTATGAAACCAGAGAAAAGTTTCAGAAGAAGAAGATAAACAGACTCCTGAAGAATCTGCTCAGCTCTGACCTTTGAACTCTTTGGAATGAAAACAGAAAGGAGGAATTACCCTCAGGGTAAAATAAAACCTAGTTCTGTCTCACACATATACCCAATTTCCACCTATGTGAACCTAGTGCTAGTTCTGGGCTGCTGCTAGTGCTTATTCAGAGTTGGTTTAACCTGAGAATGGGCTTCCATGGGCTAGAGAGCCACTATAGAGCCACGCCATTATGTTACTGTGTACGTCTCCAAAGTTAGCGTAAATTATTCTGTAATAATACTATAAATTTCCATACAGTCACAGTGAAGGTGAACCAGAGCATTAATATGTTTACCTTCATTAAATCACCTGAAATCAATTGCATACTGCTACAGGAAAACCGTACATAGCTCCACACACATCAGACTGGTCGCTTATAAGTCGATATTTTCATGAAGGAGACATCCAGTTCATCAGAGCCTCTTTTCCAACTTTCTTGTTAGAAAAAGCAGTGTCTTGTGATTAATCCTCAAAACACACTGTAGTGAAAATGCTGTTGTGTATCATTAATTACTATGTGACCATACGAGTCTAGAGACATTAATATTATAAATATTGATGGAATTTTTGAAATTCTGTTGTTATTATTGTAACTAGCTGATGGAAGATCATACGGCATCTGTCTTTGGCTGCAGATTTGTGGTGTTGTGTTCACATTGTAATGCTCTGAACCAGCCAGATATTTCCAGATGTAAAGCTTTTGGTTTGCTGAGCGGGCATTATCACGTTTATCTGTGATAGAAAAGGCAATGAGATCAGTGATGTGACTGTCAGAGAGAGTATTTAATAATCATCACACGCTGATTATTTATATTCACCTTCAGCGAGCTCTTTTGAACGTTGCCCTGCTGCACATACATGACAGGATAAAAGACCTTGCACCTTGCTCTTTGTATTTATTGTTCACAGGGTGCAAAATATTAAACCGGCAGAATGAACATAACTACATATAAAAAATAATACTAATATTAGGCTGCAAGCAGAGATAACCGGGCACTTGCACTCCACGCAACTTGGGGTGTGCTGCGGCCGCGTCACGTGCTGGTGTAACACGTGCGGACCATAGCATGAAAACTTCACGTAAATCAGATCAGAATTGCCACACAACGCTTACTTCCTGTTGCCAGTAGGTGGCGCTATCTTTATATCTGAATATTGTCATGTAGACATGTTCAGGTGTCACTGAGAGTGAACCATGTAAGCTGAAGTTATGAGGACATGTTCAGAGTGGGACTGTTAAAGAATATGTGAAGTTTAGTGGAGATTGGACATTGTACACTGAAGTTGATTACTATCTGTTTTTTGGTGAATCATTGAAATTTGATGACATGCCATGGACACGCCTTTCACATACAGTCACAAATAGCACAACGTTTTATCTGCAGTTTGTTTTGATTGTACTGACCAATTTTGAAAATTATCCAATATATTCCCCAGGAAGAGTTCGTTCAAATAAAGCGCAAAAAAAGCCCAAAAATTACCGCAAAATTCAGAACGGGCGACTTCAACCCCACACTACTAATTTATTTTTATTTTTTGGGGCTTTTATTGCCTTTATTTGATAGAACAGCTGAAGACAGAGAGTAAAGGGGGGCAGAGAGAGAGGGGATGACACGCAGCGAGCCCCGGTACATGGGTCGCCAGCGCTACCCACTGAGCTAACAGGGTGCCACACTAATAGTTAACTAACTATCACTATTAACCCTTTAGGCGCCAGGTTTTATTTTTAAAAATACTAGATTTTGACATCTAAGTTTCAGGAGGCTCTGGCTTGAAAGTGGTTTGAGATAGAGACAAAGTGTAAATGAGACAAATATTGAGAATGACCTAAAGTTTATCTAGGGAGTATATTTCCCCATCTAATTTGCATATTATGACATCATATGGCGACGGCCATATTGAATTGTATAATTTCCATGAAATACCTGATATTTTGAAAGAGAGTTGAACTTATTTCATCAGATTCACTCCCCTCCATCCATTTGTTATGTTGTCCACATATCAAATGAACAGGTAAAAGTAAATTGTAAGCCAACAGTTGTAAACTAGAACTATTACTACCACAAAACTCATGTAAACAGTAGGCGTTTTTTATGATTTTTATACCCACCACCACCCCCCCTATTGGAGGACACTTTTTCTTTTCTTTTTTATTCTCTTCTGATAATAATAATAACAGTAGGCGTCTTTTAGCTGCAGAGGCCTAATCTGTGCCCATCTTTCCAGATAAAAGTTTGTAGTATTTGTAGAGTGTGGAACCTCTCATTGCAAGGCACAGTACAGAGACAATATGAACAATATTGAGACCCCACCACATAGCCTAACAAATGGACAGGCACACTACTGCCGCATCGGATGGCTGCGCCACTGCCGCGCATGGACGGGTAGAAAGAGTGAACACTAACGCTGGTCCCAGCGCTATTCTCACCACCCCCGCTACTTCTACCACATCCATTAGCTCCCTTACTGATACTACGAGTTTGTGTTGTACTCCCACCTATGTTGGGCAAAGGGTTGTGTGTCTGTGCTTGTGTGCTTCCCTTGCTCTGCCCGGCAGCGCCGGTGCACAGACGCACTGTGACTATCACTCTCACTAATCGACCGGCCGTCATCTCCCAAAGGTAGATTTTCCCCTTCAGAATCAGAGTCAGCGAATAGGAGACCCATCACTTCCCTAATCGTCAACTTTTTGCTTGCCATTTTCATTTATTTCGTCTCAATAACTCCTAAATCCAGCAATACTGCTTCAGCATAAATAGCGCCCTGGCACACTATTTGCGGTTTCTCACCCAACAGTTTGGATGGGACTTCGTCGAACATTTTGCATTGAAACATGACGTTTTTCTGAGCTAAGGTCTAAGTACAGGATGTCTGCCAACTAGTGGAGGGGAGTATGAACGACATATAACACTCTATTAGGAGAAAACAGCTGTTTGATTCAGTACCACGTCCTGTCGCAATTTTGCGACTTTGGCACTTAAAGGGTTAACCTCTCAGGCTCCTGCAGAGAAAGGCAGTAAAACGACAACACTATAACGACAACTTTCCCTTAAAGTATATGTAGTCGAAGTTGTTATGAATTGTTTGTAAGCCAAGCGTAACAAAAATATTCTGGATAAATGAAATGAGGAATTAGAAAAAAATGTCCACTCCAATGTACATATGAGCTCTCCCGCTCACTCCCATGCACCGCGCATGCGCGAGGAAACATAAAATACATACCTGACCGTATGGCCGTGCCAGCACACAAGCATGCAGACAACCGGGGAGAACCCATACTCTACTACTATACAAAAACTAAACATATCAAACACTGTAATGAGTCATAAGATACTCATATTGATCGTTAACTATCTGAAACAGCATAGGATGTGATCATCCCAGGTTGGATAAAAGTACAGTCAATTATCTGGCTCCATTGTTGGGATGACTTCTATCTTCACATAGTCGATAGCTTCAGTAGCATCCAAAAACTCCTTTTCCTCATTGTTGGGAAATGCAAAATCTAGCAGGAAAGAATATTCCAAAGCGGACACCCGGTCTCGCCCGCAGCATCTTCCTGATATCTGTGAAAGCCGCTCTTGCTTTGGCGACATTGGCCGTGTTGGCCGCATATTTTCATTGTATTGGAGTCTGCCGCCTCGTTCACCTCTCTGCACCAGGCGTGAGTGCTCAACTATATTTCCAAAGATTTGATGCCATCAACTTTGCTTGGACTCACTTTGTGTCCTCCTTCAATGAACTAAAGAAGTTCTTGCAGGGTGTTAAATGTAATTTGTAAGTTGGATGTTGTTTAATTATGGAATTATAAACTACTCCATCAGTCGCTCGCTAACGCCCCCCTACTGACAAATCTGAAGTTGATCCGATCAATTTCCTTGGAGGAGTTGTTCAAATACAGCACGAAAAAATCGCTAAAATTGACCATGGAATTCAAAATGGCTGTCTTCATATTGGGTTTGGGTTATGGGTCCAAGAGGCCTTTTTTGTTCTCTGATAAGGATACACATGCGTGCCAATTTTCATACATGTCGGTTGTACATATCTTATGGGTTGATTCTGGGGGGCGTGGCTAAGCCATTTTGCGATGCCTATCTACAGGACAAGACAATACCTTAGCCTTCGCCACGACTGAATTTTGTGCAAAGTTTCATGTGGTTTCGGGCATGTTTAGCCCCCCAAAAAGTGTTCAAATGTTAACAGAAAAGCTGATTTTTGCCACGTCGCCATGGCAACATGGTTCTACGCAAATTCTTAAGATTCATAATATGTCATCATTATCGTCCTAAGGAACCTCTGACAGAATTTCAGCTGGATCTGGTCAACCTGCTGAAAGATATAAATAAAAGTATAGAAATGACACTTCCTTTCACCACTAGGTGGCGCTCTCAGTATTAGTTAATATTATCACATAGAAGTGTTTAGGGCAGGACCCTAATCATACATGTGAAGTTTGGAGCAGAATGGACAATGTACACTCAAGTTATACTAACTTCATGTGTTCTGGTGGTATTTTGACGCCACGCCACAGACACACCCTTTAACAAACTGTCCCCACAACCATGAAATATCATCAGCAACATGTTTTGCATTTCCTGACTAAATTTCAGCTAGATCTAATCATCCTGCTAGAAGTGGAACATGGAAGTATGAAAAATTACATTGCCTCTCACCACTAGGTGGTGCTCGCACTATTACTAAATATTATCACATAGACGTGTTCAGGCAGGACTCTTATCAAACATGTGAAGTTTCGTTGAGATCGGATCATGTGCGCAGAAGTTGTGACAAATCCCTCTTTCATGGCGAGTCGTTGAAATTCCACGCCATGGACACACCGTTAGACGGAATATCGTAAATAGCACAACTTTCAATCGTGAATGTCTTTAGATGGCTGTGTCCAAATCTGAAGTTCATCCGATCAATTCCCTAGGAGGAGTTCGTTCAAATACAACGTGTGCAAATCCCCAGAAATGGCCGCTAAATCTGGATTTTTTTCATCTGGATAAGATCTATGCGTGTGCCAATTTTTATGCATATTGGTGAAAGGGGTGTTACAGTTTATAGGCCCCTGAGGGGCCATTTTGCTATGATCATAGTGGACCCCTAGAAAATACTAAATTTTTCGCCACAACTGACGTGTGCCACGTTCCATGAGTTTTCGAGCATGGGAAAGCCTCCAAATATTCATTCGTTTGGGAGGGAAAAGAAAAAGAAGAATTCCTTCAATTATAATAGGGCCTTCGCATGGTCAGTGATCGGGCCCTAAAAATAAAAAAAGTGGGGCACTTGCATCCTTAAAATTAAGACAAACAGAAAACCATAAAACATGAATCGTAAAAATGTTTTTTGAATTTTTTGATAAGAATATTAATTCAATTCAATTCAATTCAATTTTATTTGTATAGCGCCAATTCATAACAGAAGTTATCTCAGGACACTTTTCAAATAGAGCAGGTCTAGACCGAACTCTTTAAAACATTAATTACAGAGACCCAACAGTACCACCATGAGCAAGCACTTGGCGACAAGGGCAAGGAAAAACTGCCTGTTAAAAGGCAGAAACCTAGGACAGATCCTCCGGCTCTAGGTGGGTGGTCGTCTGTCTCGACCAGTTGGGGTGAGAGAGAGAGAGAGAGAGAGAGAGAGAGAGAGAGAGAGAGCGACAGACAGACAGACAGGTGCACAGCAACAACAGTATTGGCAATGGCAGTCAAGCAGGACCATGGCAGGAGGCTCCACCAGGATCCATGAGAACCTGCGAGACGAGAAAGCACAAGAACTCCGGGGAAGAAGTGGAGTTAGTAACATGCATTAAAGGGACATAAATGAGTGCAGAAAGAGAGAGGAAGAGAGTAGCTCAGTGCACCATGGGAAATCCCCCGATAGTCTAGGCCTATAGCAGCATAACTAAGGGATGGTTCAGGACTCACCTGATCCAGCCCTAACTATAAGCTTTATCAAAGAGGAATGTCTTAAGCCTACTCTTAAATGTGGTGAGGGTGTCTGCCTCCCGAACCACAACTGGAAGCTGGTTCCACAGGAGAGGAGCTTGGTAACTGAATGCTCTGGCTCCTGTTCTACTATTAGAGACTATAGGAACCACAAGTAGCCCAGCATTCAGAGAACGTAGTGTTCTAGTGGGGTAATAGGGTACTATGAGCTCTTTAAGATATGAAGGGGCCTGACCATGAAGAGCTTTATAGGTGAGGAGGAGGATTTTAAATTCAATTCTACATTTTATAGGGAGCCAATGCAGAGTAGCTAGTACAGGAGAGATGTGATCTCTTTTTCTAGTTCCTGTCAGTACTCGTGCTGCAGCGTTCTCAATTAATTGGAGCGTTTTAATGGACTTATTGGGGCAACCTGATAATAAAGAGTTGCAGTAATCCAGCCTTGAAGTAACAAATGCATGGATTAGTTTTTCTGCATCTGTCTGTGATAGTATGTGTCTAATTTTTCTAATATTACGTAAATGAAAGAAGGCAGTCCTAGAGGTCTGCTTTATGTGGGAGACACTTTATAATTGACTTACTCTTTCTTTCCTGCTATTATTGTTAATCTGATGTCGCTCATCGATGCGTCTGTCTTTCTGATCCTCCTGAACAAGACTCGACTGGTTTCTTCTTCACATTCCTCAAACCTCTCCAGACCTCATTAATCTGTCATCATCACTCAGACAGGATCTGTGAAGGAAGCATTGCTCTCTTGAACTGATCTTGTTGCTTGTCTAACGTGTCCCATGTGTTGTACTCCATCTCCCAGAATGCCAATGTGACCCTCAAGGCTCCCTCAGCACAGTGTGTGACCCCAGTGGGGGTCAGTGTCAGTGTCGCCCCAACGTGGTCGGCAGGAACTGTGACAGATGTGCTCCGACCACATTCCAGTTTGGACCCAACGGCTGCAGGGGTCAGTGTGTTTGATACAACAGTCTGTTTGATACAACAGTGTATGTTTGATACAACAGTGTGTGTTTGATACAAAAGTGCGTGTTTGATACAACAGTCTCTCTGATGAAATGGTGTGTGTTTGATACAACGGTGTGTTTGATAAAACAGTGTGTGTTTGATACAAGAGTGTGTTTGATACAACGGTGTGTGTTTGATACAACGGTGTGTGTTTAATACAACGGTATGTTTGATACAACAGTGTGTGTTTGATACAACGCTATGTTGGACATTGAGTTCAGGTTTCCCTACAGTCGTGAACAACCATCAGTCAAACTGTATTTTTTTGTTTTTGTGTTTGCAGCGTGTGAGTGCAACCCTCAGGGTTCACAGAGTTTGTTCTGTGATCAGCTGAGTGGTCAGTGTGTTTGTGTTGTGGGAGCCTATGGTCGGCAGTGTGAACGCTGTCTTCCGGGTCACTGGGGCTTCCCCACTTGCCAACCTTGCTCCTGCAATGGACACACTGACGACTGCGACCCCAACACCGGAGCCTGCACTGACTGCAGGGACCACAGCACCGGACACAACTGTGACAGGTGAGTTACACCTGTAATATAATACAAACTGTGACAGGTGACTAACACCTGTGATGTAACACAAGGAAGGTCAGGGGTCATGTCCTCATCACTTCCTGTCTCTAACCTGTGTTCAGGTGTTTGGAAGGTTACTACGGCGACCCAGTGCTGGGGTCAGGTGACCACTGTCGCCCCTGCATGTGTCCTGATGGGCCAGGCAGCCTGCGGCAGTTCGCAGGAAGTTGTTACCATGGTGACGACTCACAGCAGGTCATCTGTGTCTGCAACACTGGATACAGAGGTAAAAAAAAGCTCTAGTTTGCATCGTGCTGCCATGGTCCTGCATGACCCCTATTGCCAATATTACCAATATTACTAATGCTACTAATATTATTATTATTATTATTATCATTATTATCATTATTATCATTCATTCCCCATTGTTGTGGCTATTGTCGTCATATGAGAATAAAACTCAGACGATTATAGTTTGAATTAGGCCTGAGGACATTGAGGCTTTCAGTAGGAAGTTCTAAGTGAAATAAACTCCAGTATTTGTCTTAGTTTTCGTGAGTCAAACAGAAGCTGCCCTGTGGGCACAAACAGGGTTTCATTTAAAGAGAATAAGCTTTGTGATTTAGTGTGATGTAAATAGGAGCTGAGAGCAGGAATGTGATGTGACTCTGTTATTTGACCAGGAAATGAGATGTTCAGGCATGAATCACCAACTTTCTCCTTCTGTTTCCACCTACAACAGTCTGAGTGGAAAATATTTTACTGAGATCTACTGACTTTATTACTATACTTATCTCCAGTGTACAGCACTGGCTTCTGATTGTCTATCAGGTTTAAATATAGTTAAAGCTCCAGTTATGAAGTAAAGACTGTAGTGGGCTCACTGATGACCACCGCAGCTTAAAAATGTTTGATGGGAGTTGAAGCTCTGATCCTCAGTTCTTTTTCCTTCTCTCTGCAGGTGGTCGCTGTGACGAGTGCTCACCTGGTTACTATGGAAACCCTGGGGAGGTGGGCGGGCAGTGTCAGCCCTGTCAATGCAATAACAACATCGACATGTTGGACCCGGAGTCCTGCGACGCCGGGACAGGGGAGTGTGTGCGCTGCCTTTATCACAGCGAAGGCACGGCCTGCCAGAGCTGCAAGCTGGGTTACTATGGCAACGCCATGCTGCAGGACTGCAGGAGTGAGTACACTGAGTTTACTGGGTTACCATGGCAAGCACTTCACTGCTAAGATAGATAGATAGATAGATAGATAGATAGATAGATAGATACAAAGATAGAAAGGGGCCAGTTGAAGAATAAAATGTAGTTAAATTTTTACAAAATTCAAAGAGTTACTGACAGAATTGTAACAAAATCTTGATAAAATCTTAATGAAGTCTTAACTGGGTTCTAGTTTAAAGTGTGAGTAAAATATTGATAAAACCTTATGAGGTCTGGTTCTTGTGCACAGAGTGCATTTGTAACCAGCTGGGCAGCGATCCCTCCAGCTGTCCATCATCAGGCGACTGTCACTGTGACCGCAGCAGCGGTCAGTGTCACTGCCTCCCCAACGTGATCGGTCAACATTGCGACCACTGCGCGTCCGACACCTGGAACATAGCGAGCAGCAGCGGCTGTCAGACCTGCAGCTGTGACCCCAAACACTCGTACGGGACGTCCTGTAACGAGGTGAGGAGCAGTTTCAAACCTTTAATGTTTTCTACTTTACTAAAGTGAATTGTTAGTGTGTCTGCATTTATTACAGAGACACTCCTGTCCTGGTTCAGATGATGATTTCTTGTTTGGACATCTGAATGTAAACACTTTGTTTGGTCCACAGATCAGTGGTCAGTGTTCCTGTCTGCCCGGCTTCGGAGGAAGAACATGCAGCGAGTGTAGAGAGCTGTTCTGGGGAGACCCAGTGATCAAATGTCACGGTACGGTCCCTGTTTATGTGTTCATTACATGAAACCAGAGAATTAGTGTTAGAGAAGGTGAAAGGTCGTCAAACATCAGTTTTATTAAAGATTTCCTCTGGAGGACAGAACAGAAAATGAGCCACTGCCCCGTGGGAACATTCCTGCTCCCAGCATCCTCTGCTCTGATCTGCTGCAACTGATATTAAGTCCAGATGTTCCCTGAGGCCCGGCAGTCCCATTGCCATGGAGACTAGACCGGAGATATGTCTGAACCTCTAAATATCCCAAAATCCACAACCAGGCACAAAGTGACATTGTTAGTGTGAGGCAGAGCTGAAGGTCAGAAACCAGACCTGCAGAGAGGAGTTGAGAGGGGGAGAGAGCGGGAGAGAGAGAGGGAGAGAGGGAGAGCGGGAGAGAAAGAGAGAGAAAGAGAGAGAAAGGACAGATAGACCAAAGGAGTAAGAGCAGAGAGAAGTAAAGGGACATAAAAGAAGAGAAACATATAATGATTTCAATATATATAGGGTTTACAAACAATGTACAGGAGAGGTCTTATGAAGATACCTTTATAGATATATATAATTATATATTATATATATTCGATTATGATTAAACGTTAAAAAGATAATATATATATATATAATGATTATGCATCTTTGTTGATTACATACATTTTCAGATGCTATTGAATAAAGATAATGTAGATATTGATTGCAGATTAATGGAAGTCCGACAAAGAAAAAGTCCTCACAGAGTCTGTAGAATATTAAAGTCTGTCTCTGAATGAAAGGAAAATCTCTTTCAGTTTCAGGTTTGTAGTTTCTGAATGTAGGTGGAGCTCCAGCTGTTTAATACAAACCAGATGTTACACACACACACACACACACACACACACACACACACACACACACGAATCCAGATGTTTTGTTGAACAGTTCTTCAGACAGTTTGTCTCTGACTCTTCCTGTTAATGTTTTACCACTAAATTATAGATATAAGATATTTTTATTTACCTCCCCCACAGCGTTTGCTCCTCACCCACTGAGAGTCTCTTCTTCCTGTTAGAAGTCTCTCTCTCTGTCTGTCTTTCTGTCTGTCTGCATGTGCAGACGATGATTCATTATTTTGTTTCTTCTAGACGTTTAACTCCGACAGTAGACACTTAATATCTTGAGATATTTTGTGAATTTAGGTGCTGGTTGCACTAACAGACCACTATCTGGTCTTACATCTGGTCTTAATCTAGATTAGTCCTAACTTGACGTTTTAAGTCTGGCCTAATAGTGACACCGGTTGCACCATCCAGGCTTAAACCTTCTCACTAAGACTGGCTATCAGGAGTAAGCGTAAAGTCAAATTTTGCTTATTAATTACTGCATATTGTTTCCTCATCTGTCGTCTCTCTTTTAATTTATTCTTTCCCTCTTGTTTTATCTTCCTTTGTTGATATTTAGATGCTCCCTATGTTTGTTTGATTGGGTATGTTTATACCCTTATGTTTATTTGTTTACTGTTGATCTCTGTGTCAAAAAGGTGCTATATAAAGAAAGCTTTACTTACTTACTTACTTACTTACTTATAATGATATTTTCAGTGGAGGAACCTGCCAGTTTGGTGGATTTTTCTCAAAGAAATGTCTTTCTTTGCCGGAGTCTGAACAATTATTTATTCTGCTATTTATCTCCAAGGATGCCTGCTCTTATCTATAGTAGATGTTCAGGCAGGATGTAGTTAAGTCCAGGATAAAGTTTGGTTGGTGCAACCAACATAAAATCCAAGTCTACAGACTTACTAAAGATAGGTTGGTACAACTCATCACTGAACTTTTCTGTCAGAATAAATTAAGATGATGAGAGTCATCAACAAAATTTGAGTGGAGACATCTGTCCTTCATTAACTGTCCTCTCTATATTGTCCAACAAAATGTCCAAAAATAACAGAGACTCGTGTGAACATAGATTCTGTCCACTAGATGGTGCTGTCCACCTGATATTCAGTGATGGGTCTTAACCATTTGACCCCCAATGACTTTCTGACTGAGTTTAGAAAATAATCTAAAGCATCACAATGGAGTTTCCCTCATGAATTAATGCTAAAATCAGATTTGTGCTCCAAAAACAGACCACCATAGTCAGACTGAAACCAAATAGAGATCCTCTTTCTCAGTCAGTCTCTGTCCAGGGACCTACAGGTCTAACAGGTCTTCAGGTTAAACCAGCAGAGCCGTGGTAGTCCACCTGTAACCCTAATTGTGTTTCTGTCTCAGCATGTGACTGTGACCCTCGTGGTATCTCAGAGCTGCAGTGTAACAAAGCCAGCGGTCACTGTGTCTGTGTGGATGGTGTTTTCGGTCCACGCTGCGATGTCTGTGCCCGTGGGTTCTCCGGGACCTTCCCCGACTGCCACCGCTGCCACCAGTGCTTTGCCGAGTGGGACCAAGTCATCGGTCAGCTGACCAATCAGACACACCGCCTTGTTAACAAGGTCAATGCCTTGAAAGCCAGCGGAGTCAGCGGACCATACAGGAAGTCCATCAACAGCATGGAGAGGAGTGTTGCTGACATCCGGACCATCCTAAACCAGAACCCGGCCTCCCAACCGCTGACTGAAATCCAGGAGCTACTCCAACAGGCCAGGTGAGACTAGCTTTAATCTGCTGCAACAGACCAGGTGAGATTAACTTTATTCCGGAGATTAATGTAAACTGTGACCTTTGACCTGTGTGTCCGTCAGTGACCTGATGGGGGCCCTGAGCCTGATGTTGAACCATACTGAACAGACTCTGGTCCAGGTGGAGGACTCAGACTCGGCCGTAGAAACTAAATTGAACTCAGTGACGTCGGACGCTCAGAAACTGGAGCGGACCGTTCAGGAGTTGCTGGATCAGGTCGAGTTCATCAAGAACTCAGACATCAGAGGTGAGATGGGTCAGAGGTCAGCGGGGTTGCGGCAGAACTATGTGAACAGACAATCTCATACCAGTCAGGACTGTTTTAAGTTCTGGTCTCTTCACTTCTTCTGGTCTGGAGGAATACTTGAACCAGTTATCATTTGTCCCTGTATCAGTTACAAAAGAAACTGAAATACATTCAGCTACAAAGGACACAGTAATTATTCATAATGTGATTATTAGTGATTATTTATTATTTGTTTGAGTAGACAGTCGTCAGTCGGAACTAAATTAAATTTTCTTCAGCTGATCTGTACTTCCTGTCTGTTGCCAGGGGCGACGGACAGCGTTACTAAGTACTTCCTGCAGTCACAGGCAGCTGAAGCTCGAGCAAACACTTCCACCATCGACTCTGGCAGTGTTGTTGAAACCTCCAGCACTCTACGACAACTCACAGAGGAGAAAATTAACCAAACCAGAGAGGAGTTCCTGAGGAGACAGACTGAGCATGCTCACAGACTGGACGACCTGGCTGGAGAGCTGCAGACTCTGGACCTAACAGAGATCAGCCACAAGGTGTGAGATTAACATGTTTATGAAGGCGTGTAGATGATTTCAGATCATATCTTTGCCTTAAACCCGTCTATTTTCTGGTCTGTCCTGGTTATAACAGACCTGCGGCAGTCCATCATCAGGTCAGGACTCGTGTGGGTCCTCTCCCTGCGGAGGTCTGGGCTGTGTAGATTCTGAGGGTCGGACCATGTGTGGCGGTGAAGGATGTGACGGTGTCGTGACGATGGCCAGCAGCACCTGGAGAAAGGCCATAGACACTGAACTGGAAATTCTGAGCGCCGTGGAAGAAGTGGAGAAACTCTCCAAGATGGTGAGTCCAAGGTTTTTGATTGGTCCTGTTCTGTGCAGGTTCTGGCTCAGTTTGGATGTGCTCACCTGTGTTTTGCCCTCAGGTATCAGAGGCCAAACTGAAAGCAGATGAGGCGAAGCTGAGTGCTCAGGACGTCCTGATGAAAACCAACAGAACCAAAAATAAAGTGGACCAGAGCAACGAGGAGCTGAGAAGTCTCATCAGACAGATCAGAGACTTCCTTACACGTACGTATCACTTCCTGTTTACCACAAATAAACATCAAGGATAGGATGGCATCAGGTAGCTCAGGTGATCAGATCATCTGCACAGAAACAGAAAGAAAATTGATTCTTTTGGAATGTTTGACCTTATGGAGGACGTGGATATGACTGATCTCTGCGGTATTTCAGTGAAGGATTGGCAGTCAGCTATAGTCACACAGTGCCACCATTGGCCATTCAGTGAACTGTAGTTAACAGCGCCACCGGTGGCCTTTCACTGAACTGAAGTCAGCGTCCTGTTAATTCATCCTGGGCATCGGCCAACAACGACCAACACTGAACGCTGTAAAATAACTGACAATCATATTTAGAATAACGTTAATTAAATTAAATTAAATTAAATTAAATTTAATTCAATTTGATTTGTATAGCGCCAATTCAAGTTAACAGAAGGACACGAACATCTTTAGCAGCATAACTAAGGGATGGTTCAGGAGTCACCTGAGCCAGCCCTAACTATAAGCTTTATCAATTTTACGGGGAGTCAGTGCAGAGAAGCTAATACAGGAGAGATATGATCTCTTTTCCTAGTTCCTGCTGCAGCGTTCTGAATTAATTGGTAATTAATTGATGGACTTATTGGGGCAACCTGATAATAAGGAATTGCAGTAATCCAGCCTAGACGTAACAAATGTATGGATTAGTTTTTCTGCATCCGTCTGTGACAGGATGTGTCTAATTTTTGTAATATTGCGTAAATGAAAAAAGGCAGTCCTGGAGGTTTGCTTTATGTGGGAATGAATGGACATGATCAAAGATAACTCCAAGATTCCTGACAGTAGTGCTAGAGGCCAAGGTTATACCATCTATTGTAACTATATCTTTTGACAGTGAGTCTCTGTGGTTTTACGGGGCCAAGTAAAGGATTTCGGGTAACACTTTATAATGAGTACACACTATTAAGCATTAGTTAAGCTTGAATAAATACTGAATTCATCATTTATAACGCATGAATACACATTAGTATGTAGTTTATAAACACACAAATGTTTTATTCATCATTGATAAACACATTAGTTATGGATTAGTAAATACTGAATTCATCATTTATAAAGCATGTTTCTGCTGTAAATAGTCATTACTATGTGGTTTATAATTACAGTTATAAATATTTTACTCTTCATTGTACTGTACATTTCTGCATGCACTTGCACATCCACTATTCAGACATGTATTTTCTGTAATGATTAGTGACTGTGTTAGCAGATGTTCTATCCACCCGCGGTGGCTAAGCTGACCTGCCGCTGCTAGGCACTCACCTGGCCCGGCTAGATGAGACTAGACTAGGTCGGCTTAGCCACCGCGGGCGGGTCGGTAACGTTAGTAACGTTAGTCGGGGAGCGAGGGCAAACACCTGCAGCTGCTGACAAGCTAACATTAGCTTTCAACCATATTGTGTGCTACCAAACAAAGACACATACTCACCACTAGTGCCGCTGACAGCCGCCGAGCCGACTCAAATGTGCTTCTCCATGCTCCCCTTGGCCGCACTGTCAGAAACTTCTGAGAGTTAACGTAAATATGACGTAACATCCCGCTTCCCACCGTCATCACGTTGATGACGTGCTGAGAGCGGGATTGCAAGCTCAAAATACACGTCCCAAACAGATAAGATCACAACAATAGCATGTCTTCATAAACCACCATTGTTCGTCTTCATACAATATGTTGGAAAGTTGCAGTAAATATCAATACAATATGTTCTATATCCCTTTGTGTTGTGTCTCTCCTTCGTCTGTTAAGATAACTGAACATTTTGTGAGTCTCGAGGCATTGTCAGCCTTTATATCTCATTTGTAAATGCTTAATAAGACATAGATAGTGCTCACTTTAGATGAGCTCGTGCAAAATACTTAATTAACGAGTAGTAAGTGCTTTGTAACTGCCTCAATTCATGAATTCCTGCATTAATAACTGTTTATAGGCCATCATTAGAAAATGAATTTGTTGTGAGTTTTATAGAACATCTGCTAACACAGTTACTAATCATTAATACATGTCTGAATAGTGGATGTGCAAGTGCATGCAGAAATGTACAGTGCAATGAAGAGTGAAACATTTATAACTGTGATTATAAACCACATAGTAATGACTATTTACAGCAGAATCATGCTTTATAAATGATGAATTCAGTATTTACTAATCCATAACTAATGTGCTTATCAATGATAAATAAAACATTTTTAACAGTGTTAATAAACTACATACTAATGTGTATTCATGCCTTATAAATGATGATTTCATTATTTATTCATGCTTAACTAATGCTTAATAGTGTGTACTCATTATAAAGTGTTACTGAATTTAGTTTTTTTTGTTTAACATCAGAAAATTGCAGCTCATCCAGGTTTTTATGTCCTTAAGACATGTTTGTAACTTAGATAACTGATTAATTTCATTGGGCTTGATCGACAAGAATAACTGGGTATCATCTGTTTCTGTCTGTCTCTCGCTCTCTCTCTCTTTAAAATTCTCCTCCTCACCTTTAAAGCTCTTCATGGTCAGGCCCCTTCATATTACCCCTCTAGAACACTACGTTCTCTGAATGCTCAATACTGTTGTTGCTGTGCACCTGTCTGTGTGTCTCTCTCTCTCTCTCTCTCTCTCTCTCTCTCTCTCTCTCTCATCCCAACTGGTCGAGACAGACGACCACCCACCTAGAGCTGAAGGATCTGTCCTAGGTTTCTGCCTTTTAACAGGCAGTTTTTCCTTGCCCTTGTCTCCAAGGTCTTGCTCATGGTGGTACTGTTGGGTCTCTGTAAATAATGTTATAAAGAGTTCGGTCTAGACCTGCTCTATTTGAAAAGTGTCCTGAGATAACTTCTGTTATGAATTGGCGCTATACAAATAAAATTGAATTGAATTGAATTGAATCTGCATAACATTGAAAGTCAATGGAGTGATTCCTAATAATGTTGCCTAAGGGAAGCATATATAAAGTGAATAGTATTGGTCCAAGTACAGAACCTTGTGGAACTCCATGACTAACTGTAGTATTTATGGAAGATTCATCGTTAACGTATAAAAACTGAGAGCATTCTGATAAATATGACTTAAACTAGCTTAGTGCGGTTCCTTTAATGCCAATTTGATGCTCAAGTCTCTGTAAAAGAATATTATGGTCAATGGTGTCAAATGCAGCACTAAGATCTAATAATACAAGCACAGAGAAGAAGTCCATTGTCAGAAGCAATCAAAAGGTCATCATTAACTTTAACCAGTGCTGTCTCTGTGCTGTGATGAACTCTAAATCCTGACTGAAAATCCTCAAATAAACTATTGTTATGTAGAAAGTCACACAACTCTTTGGCGACTACTTTCTCCAGAATCTTAGAGAGGAAGGGGAGGTTAGAGATTGGTCTATAGTTAGCTAAAACCCCTGGGTCAAGAGTGGGCTTTTTAAGAACGGGTTTAATTACAGCTACTTTAAAGGATTATGGTACATATCCTGACAATAAAGAAAGATTGATCATAACCAGTAAAGAAGTGCCAATTAAGGGTACGACTTCTTTAAGCAGTCTAGTTGGGATGGCTTTGATGTATAAATTATTAAGTTATTTGGGTTAGCTCAGTTGGTAGAGTTGGCAACCCATGTACTGAGGCTGAGTCCTTGCTGCAGCGGCCCAGGGTTCAAATCCGACCTGCGGCCCTTTGCTGCGTGTCATCCCCCCTCTCTCTACCCCCCTTTCCTGTCTATCTTCGGCTGTCCCTATCAAATAAAGGCAATAAAATTATTATTTTTTCTTCTAAAAATTAAGTCAGCTTATGAAGATCAATAGCAGAAAAACTGTCTAAATATATATCGTATTTTACATTTGTTAAGGTTCCTGAACTTGGTGACAGCGATACCTGTTGAGGGCATTTGGTAATTAATTTTGTCTCTAACAGTAATCATTTTATCATTAAAGCAGCTCATAAAGTCGTTGCTGCTGAGGGTTATGGGGATACGTGGCTCAATAGAGCTGTGACTCTCTGTCAGCCTGGCAATCATTACTATCTGCAATGATCCTATATTTTATTTGGACCATTAGCTCTATGCTACTAACTAGCTCGCCGTTTACAAATCAGCCCACCAACCCCACGAAGCAACCAACGCCAGACCCACACCGCACAGCCAAAAAACAGCCAGCCGGACAACCCCACCTTAGCTTAGCTACAGTTAGCTAGCTGGATGCCCCTGCCTCGCACTGCTTTTGGCTAGTAGAAAGCAATTGTTAGCTTTGTACTGCTACATCATTTATTGCTGGCTATAATCAACACGGAAAAATACAATTATTCAAAATCTGAAGATTGAACCTTTAATAACACAGTACCATTCAATTAAAATTAACTTTATCAAAAACTGCAGTAAAAAACAATATAACAGATGTTTGGCCGTGACCATAAAATCATTCCTGTTCTTTCAGAGGACGCTGCAGACCTGGAGAGCATCGAGCTTGTGGCTAATGAGGTCCTGGCCATGCAGATGCCAACGACACCAGCTCAGCTGCAGAACCTCACTGACGAGATCCGACAGAAGGTGGGAGAATTGGGACACGTGGAGACCATCCTGCAGCAAAGTGCCGATGACATCCAGAAAGCCGAGAACCTGCTGGACCAGGCCCGCCGAGCCAGGTGTCATATCATCAAAGTTGTGTTGTATGATAAAGGCTTGACAGCCTGTAATGAACTGACCAAATGTGACTTCCTGTGTCCATCAGTGAGGAGGCGATGGATGTGAAGGACTCTGCAGAGAAAGTGAAGAGAGCTCTTAAAGAAGCTCAGAGAGCCCAGAACGCCGCCAGCAGTGCTATCAAGCAGGCTGCCACCGACATTCACAGCACCAACAACCTGCTGTCCTCTGTCAGTACTACATCTAAATGTGCACTAAACATTTACATCAATTTCAGAAACATGAAAGGAATGTTTCCTCGTCTGTACTGTGTTCAGGTGGAGTCAGAGACAACAGATGCTGAGTTGAAGCTGAATAACGCCACTCAGAGGCTGCAGCGGCTCGAGCAGGATGTGATGCTGCTGAGGGACAAAGCTCTGAACGTCACGCTGAGCACTGAACGAACCAATCAGGACGCAGCAAGTATCGAAAAGATTGCAGAGGAGGTCAAAAAGGTGAGTTCAACTGTCGGATTGTAATCTTGCAGCAGCTTAAAACTAATGAATACAGAGCTAATGGTCTGTGTGTGTGTTTAGGACCTGAACTCAGAGCTGAAAGAAAAGTATTCCTCAGTGGAGCAGCTGGTTAGTCAGAAAGCAGGGGGCGTCACCGATGCAAAGAAGAGGGCGGAGTCACTGCAGCAGGAAGCCAAAGAGCTGCTGCTAAAGGCCAGCGACAAACTGCAGCTGCTTAAAGGTGACACCACACTGACATCACACTTATTTTAATTCAATTCAATTCAATTTTATTTGTATAGCGCCAATTCATAACAGAAGTTATCTCAGGACACTTTTCAAATAGAGTAGGTCTATACCGAACTCTTTAAAACATTATTTACAGAGACCCAACAGTACCACCATGAGCAAGCACTTGGCGACAAGGGCAAGGAAAAACTGCCTGTTAAAAGGCAGAAACCTAGGACAGATCCTTCGGCTCTAGGTGGGTGGTCGTCTGCCTCAACCAGTTGGGGTGAAAGAGAGAGAGACAGAGAGAGACAGAGAGAGAGAGAGAGAGACAGACAGACAGGTGCACAGCAACAACAGTATTGGCAATGGCAATCTAGCAGGACCATGGCAGGAGGCTCCACCAGGATCGATAAGAACCTGCGAGACGAGAAAGCACAAGAACTCAGGGGAACAAGTGAAGTTAGTAACATGCATTAATGGGACATGAATGAGTGCAGAAAGAGAGAGATAGAGAGGAGCTCAGTGCACCATGGGAAATCCCCCAATAGTCTAGGCCTATAGCAGCATAACTAAGGGATGCTTCAGGACTCACCTGATCCAGCCCTACCTATAAGCTTTGTCAAAGAGGAATGTCTTAAGCCTACTCTTAAATGTGGTGAGGGTGTCTGCCTCCAGAACCACAACTGGAAGCTGGTTCCACAGGAGAGGAGCTTGGTAACTGAAGGCTCTGGCTCCTGTTCTACTTTTAGAGACTATAGGAACCACAAGTAGCCCAGCATTCAGAGAACGTAGTGTTCTAGTGGGGTAATAGGGTACTATGAGCTCTTTAAGATATGAAGGGGCCTGACCATGAAGAGCTTTATAGGTGAGGAGGAGGATTTTAAATTCTATTCTAAATTTTACAGGGAGCCAGTGCAGAGAAGCTAGTACAGGAGAGATGTGATCTCTTTTTCTAGTTCCTGTCAGTACTCGTGCTGCAGCGTTCTGAATTAATTGGAGCGTTTTAATGGACTTATTGGGGCAACCTGATAATAAGGAGTTGCAGTAATCCAGCCTTGAAGAAACAAATGCATGGATTAGTTTTTCTGCATCTGTCTGTGATAGGATGTGTCTAATTTTTGTAATATTACATAAATGAAAGAAGGCAGTCCTAGAGGTCTGCTTTATGTGGGAGTTAAAAGACAAATCCTGATCAAAGATAACTCCAAGATTCCTGACAGTGGTGCTAGAGGCCAAGGTAATGCCATCTAGAGTAACTATATCTTTAGACAGTGAGTCTCTAAGGTTTTTGGGGCCAAGAACAAGAATTTCGTTTTTTTCTGAGTTTAATATTAGAAAATTGCAGCTCATCCAGGATTTTATGTCCTTAAGACATGTTTGTAATTTAGATAATTGATTAATTTCATCGGGCTTGATCGATAGATATAACTGCGTATCATCTGCATAACAGTGAAAGTTAATGGAGTGATTCCTAATAATGTTGCCTAAAGGGAGCATATATAGAGTAAATAGTATTGGTCCAAGTACAGAACCTTGTGGAATTAATTCATCGTTAACATGTACAAACTGCGAACGATCTGATAAATATGACTTAAACCAGCTTAGTGCGGTTACTTTAATACCAATTTGATGCTCAAGTCTCTGTAAAAGAATATTATGGTCAATGGTGTCAAATGCAGCACTAAAATCTAATAATACAAGTACAGAGACAAGTCCATTGTCAGAAGCAATCAGAAGGTCATTATTAACTTTAACCAGAGCTGTCTCTGTGCTATGATGAACTCTAAATCCTGACTGAAAATCCTCAAATAAACTATTGTTATGTTAAAAGTCACACAACTCTTTGGCGACTACCTTCTCCAGAATCTTAGAGAGGAAGGGGAGGTTAGAGATTGGTCTATAGTTGGCTAAAACTCCTGGGTCAAGAGTGGGCTTTTTAAGAAGGGGTTTAATTATAGCTACTTTAAAGGACTGTGGTACATATCCTGATAATAAAGAAAAATTAATCGTATCCAGTAAAGAAGTGCCAATTAAGGGAACAACTTCTTTAAGCAGCCTAGCTGGGATCAGGTCTAATAGACAGGTTGATGGCTTCGATGAAGAAATTACTGAAGTTAACTGATGAAGATTGATAGCTGAAAAACAGTCTAAATATATATATCTAAGTTTAGATTAGCAAAAGTCCCTGAACTGATATCACACCTGTCTCCACCCTCAAAAAATGTAAAACAGAAAACATCACATGAGCAGAGCCCTGTGTGGATAAAAAGAGAGAGTGAAGATAAATCCTTTTTAATCCCAAAAGTTTCAAAAATAAACTCAATCAAACTTTGTGTCTTTCAGATCTGGAGAAGTCCTACGGAGACAACCAGCGGACTCTGGAAGTGAAGGCGGAGCAGCTGGTGGAGCTGGAGGCTGCAGTCAAGGAGCTGCTGCAGGAGATCAGCCACAAGGTCACCGTCTACAGCACCTGTTTGTTCTAGGATTAAAGGTCATGTCTACACTGTGACCTGTACCAAAACTTAAAGACTTTCATTCCAAAAGTGTTTGGATGAAACCAAAGAAATCGCTCTGCTAAAGATATTGAATGTTTTAATTTCAGCAGATTTCCAGATAAATGCAGAATTTGAGCATTCTTGAACACACCATCAGGTTTTAAAACTGCTTTACACAAAAAACAGATGTTCAACAGCTTGTAAAATGTAACAAAAACAGTAAAAACAATTAATTCAGTCCAGCCGGAAGCAGATTAAACTCATCCACATATAAAGATGGCAGTCTTCACTTCCTCTCACTGTCCTAATGAACCAGAAAATCTGGATACGGCTGCTGCCATCTTCCTCCAGGGGGAGATAGAAAGAGTAAAGCTTATAGTTCATGAAGCTGCCATGTCAGCCATCTTTATATATGTGGATGGTTGAAACTGTTCAAACAGATGAATTTAATTGGCTGGTTCTCCTTCAGTTTTAAGCAAACCTTTGTTTAACCATCAGGAATGTTTAAAAGTTGGAGTTTTGAGTTAAAATGAATGCAATAAAATCTAAATGACTGACTATCAATTATTTGATTCCAGTTTAAAAGTTAAAAAATATGAAACAGTGAATGTTTAATCCATGTGACTGTAACTTTTAAGTTTTTCTATATCTACGTGACCAAAACCTTAAACCCAAATCAATTTTAAATAAAAGCTTCCAGGTAAAATCCTAGCGTGCACGGGTCTTTACTTTAGAATATGATTGTATTATTATTGTTAGTAATATATCTCCAGTTAATGTCTGTTATCAATTTCTGTTTGTTTCAGATTTTTGCTGGGTTTATTTACACTCTGACATAAGCCAATTGAGTCTAATAATGAGGCTCATTATTAACATCCACATGAATATTAAAATCACCTACAATAACTACTTTATCTGTATTAAGGACTAAACTTGATAAAAACTCTGAGAATACTGATAAAAAATCAGAGTATGGGCCAGGATACGGGGTACACTATAACAAATAGAACTGGCTGCAGTGTTTTCCAGGTCGGGTGAGAAAGACTAAGAACAAAGCTTTCAAATGAGTTATAATCTAATTTAGGTTTATGATCAATTAAAAGGCTTGAATTATATATGGCTGCTACTCCACCTCCTCGGCCAGTGCCTCCAGGAATGTGAGTATTAATATGACTGGGGGGGTGGATTCATTTAGGCTAACATACTCCTCATGGGACAACCAGGTCTCAGTAAGACAGTAAATCAATATCATTTAATGCTTTCATTTTGGGCTACTGTGGAGTTTTTTTTCTATATATATGTTTATAAAATTTTCAACAGGTAAGAAGAACAAACAAATAAACAAACAAACATTTGGTTTACGCACATATTCAGGTCCAAATTCCTACAGGCAAAAGATTCAGGAGTCACATCCTATAATAGTAAATAATACATTTAAAATAAATTAAATAAGATAAATTGAGCGTGTATTGTTAAGTATATCATATTTACATGATTAAGGAAAGGTATGCCGAAATAAAAGTAAATCAATTGAATGGTAAATAATAAATAAAAGCAGTGTCTCTTTTAAGGCAGAGCATTCAGAGCTATGATACAAACCCTCTTACGAGATTGGTAGAAATATTCAAACCAACATATGAGAGAAAGGGTTCCCATGTTTTACGAAAGGCATCGTCATTGCCGTGAAGTTGACATGTCAAATATTCCAATGCAACATATTCAATTATAACCCTTTGCCACTAAACCTTAGATTCAATTCAATTCAATTCAATTTTATTTGTATAGCGCCAATTCATAACAGAAGTTATCTCAGGACACTTTTCAAATAGAGCAGGTCTAGACCGAACTCTTTAAAACATTATTTACAGAGATCCAACAGTACCACCATGAGCATGCACTTGGCGACAAGGGCAAGGAAAAACTGCCTGTTAAGAGGCAGAAACCTAGGACAGATCCTTCGGCTTTAGGTGGGTGGTCGTCTGTCTCGACCTGTTGGGGTGAGAGAGAGACAGAGAGAGAGACAGAGACAAAGAGAGAGAGAGCGAGAGACAGACAGACAGGTGCACAGCAACAACAGTATTGGCAATGGCAATCTAGCAGGACCATGGCAGGAGGCTCCACCAGGACCTGCGAGATGAGAAAGCACAAGAACTCCGGGGAAGAAGTGAAATTAGTAACATGCATTAATGGAACATGAATGAGTGCAGAAAGAGAGAGGAAGAGAGGAGCTCAATGCACCATGGGAAATCCCCCGATAGTCTAGGCCTATAGCAGCATAACTAAGGGATGGTTCAGGACTCACCTGATCCAGCCCTAACTATAAGCTTTATCAAAGAGGAATGTCTTAAGCCTACTCTTGAATGTGGAGAGGGTGTCTGCCTCCCGAACCACAACTGGAAGCTGGTTCCACAGGAGAGGAGCTTGGTAACTGAAGGCTCTGGCTCCTGTTCTACTTTTAGAGACTATAGGAACCACAAGTAGCCCAGCATTCAGAGAACGTAGTGTTCTGCTATATGAAGATCGATAGCAGAAAAACAGTCTAAATATATATCTATAATGTATAATAATATATATAATGTAATAAGTTTACATTAGCAAAAGTCCCTGAACTTGGAGAGCCACTGATAACTGTTGATGGCAGTTGGTGATTAATTTTTTCTCTAATAGTAATAATTTTATTATAGAAGAAGCTCATGAAGTCATTGCTACTTAAGTTTATGGGGATATGTGGCTCGATAGAGCTGTGACTCTCTGTCAGCCTGGCTACAGTGCTGAAGAGGAACCTAGGGTTGTTCTTATTTTCTTCTATTAGTGCTGAGTAATAGGCTCCTCTGGCATTATGGAGGGCCTTTCTATAAATTTTAAGATTATCTTGCCAATTTGAGCGATATTCTGATAATTTGGAAGAGCGCCATTTCCTTTCAGATTTCCTAGCTATTTGTTTTAACTGGCGGGTTTGGTGGTTATACCACGGTGCTAGTCTCCTATGCTTTAATAATTTCCTTTTTATAGGAGCGATAGAGTCTAATGTTCTTCGTAGTGAGCCTGTAGCACTATCGACAAGATTATCAATTTCAGAGGGACTAAAGTTATTATAGGATTCTGTTAAATTCAGACATGGCATTGAATTAAACACTGAAGGAATCTCCTCCTTAAATTTAGCTACAGCACTGTCAGATAGACATCTGCTGTAGGAAGTTTTGCCTAATGGCTTATAATCTAACAGTATGAATTCAAAAGTTATCAAATAATGGTCAGATAGGAAAGGATTATGAGGGAAGACTATTAAATGTTCAATATCAATGCCATATGATAGAACAAGGTCAAGAGTATGATTAAAACAATGAGTTGGTTTATTTACACTCTGACAGAAGCCAATTGAGTCTATTAATGATATAAATGCATTACTAAGGCTGTCATTGTTAACATCCACATGAATATTAAAATCACCCACAATAATTACTTTATCTGATTTAAGGACTAAACTTGATAAAAACTTATATAAAATCAGAGTACGGTCCAGGAGCGCGGTACACTATAACAAATAGAACTGGCTGCAGTGTTTTCCAGGATGGGTGAGAAAGACTAAGAACAAGGCTTTCAAATGAATTATAATTTAGTTTAGGTTTAGGGTCCATTGAAATGCTCGAATCATATATGGCTGCTTCTCCACCTCCTCGGCCGGTGCCTCGAGGAATGTGAGTATTAATATGATCAGGATTTGTCTTTTAACTCCCACATAAAGCAGACCTCTAGGACTGCCTTCTTTCATTTACGTAATATTACAAAAATTAGACACATCCTATCACAGACAGATGCAGAAAAACGAATCCATGCATTTGTTACTTCAAGGCTGGATTACTGAAACTCCTTATCAGGTTGCCCCAATAAGTCCATTAAAACGCTCCAATTAATTCAGAACGCTGCAGCACGAGTACTGACAGGAACTAGTATTAATATGACTGGGGGGATGGATTCATTTAGGCTAACATACTCCTCGTGGGACAACCAGGTCTCAGTAAGACAAAGTAAATCAATGTCATAATCTGATATTAATTCATTCACTAAAACAGCTTTAGAGGACAGAGACCTGATATTTACATTTCATTCTCTTATTTTGTGCTACTGAGAAGTTGGTTTTAATTTTTATTAGGTTTTTATGTTGAACTCCTCTTGTTTTTATTTCTTTAAATAATTTAGGTGGTCGGGGGAAAGACACAGTCTCTATGGGGGTTTGGGTGGGTGACTGTTCTAAAGAAAGCGCAGAGAAGTGTGTAAGACAGCAGCTCAGCTACCTGGTCCCAACTCTGGACTGTCAGGTTTTAGAAATAAACTTCACCATATTTCTAGATAAGAGAGCCGCTCTATCCAAAGTGGGATGGATGCCGTCTCTCCTAATCAGACCAGGTTTTCCCCAAAAAGGCTTCCAGTTATCAATGAAGCCCACATCGTTTGCTGGACACCACCTCGACAGCCAGCGGTGGAATGACGACATGCGGCTATACATGTCATCCCTGGTCACATTGGGGAGGGGTCCAGAGAAAACTACGGAGTCCGACATTGTTTTAGCATAATTACACACCGACTCCACATTAATTTTAGTGACCTCCGATTGGCGTAAACAGGTGTCATTACCGCCGACGTGGATAACAATCTTACCATATTTACGATTATCTTTAGCCAGCAGTTTTAAATATGATTCAATGTCGCCCGCTCTGGCCCCAGGGATACATTTAACTGTGGTCGCTTGTTTTCGCTAAATTCTGAACTGTGGGCTTCGGCGTTTTAGTCTTCCTTCGCTCAGTCATCCAGCCTCCCTGTCTTCCCGGCTGCTCGGGATCTACCGGAGGAACTACCGGAGGACAGCTAACAGAAGCTACCTTCGGTCGGACCGCACCGGCTACCGGGGGCTGGCTAACTATAGCAGCTAAAGATATCTCCGTGGTGCGGTGCCGTTCCTCTAACTCACTAAGCCTCGCCTCCAGCGCAATAAATAAACTATATGTTATACATGTACCCTTATCATTAAAGGAGGCAGAGGAATAACTAAACATCTGACACACTGAGCAGGACAGAGGAGAGGAAGAGGGAGAAGCCATAGCTAACTGCTAATGCTAATGAAACTAGAGTGTATGAAAAACTTTGAAAGTAGCAAAAAGTCGCTGAAAGAAGGAGAAACTCCGAGTGTTTAAGTAGAACTAGTCTACGTTTAAATGTTAAGCGAGAAAATAACCGCTGTAACGAGTAAAACTAATTTAGATTTAGCGTTCACTGACAGAGCTACAGCACCAAACAGTGTACACAGAGCAGGAAGTGAACAGGAAATGAGTCAGTACGCTTACCGTAGCACGTCCGTAGCACCTGGCATTATGTTACAAGCCTCACTCCATGGAACTTTATCTGTGATCTAGTTAAAAAGAATATTCTTTCTGGCACAGAAAACAAGTGTCTGGTAAAGTTTTCTTTTAAATTTGTCAGGGATGGACAGGGATGGATCATCAGATATGCCAAGTAGGTCATTATTTCTATTGATAGACAGAAACTTTCCCTGTCCTATGGCATGCCAAAACTGCTGTACTTTTCTACAATACCACAAACAATGTGTAAGACTACCAATTTCTATTTTACACTTGGGGCACAATGGAGATGCATTAGGGTTGTATTTATGATGTTGAAAGGGAGATATATGGGCCCTGTGTAGGAGCTTCAGTTGCATGGCTCTCACTCTGTTACAGACATTCAGTGTTTTTGCATTTTTCCAAGCATCATTCCAACCATCATCCGTTATCTTAACATTAAGTTCTCTTTCCGACAGGGCACAGGCCCTTCAGAGAGGATTTGTTTGTGATGTTATACCCCTTAAGGATATTACAAAATAAGCTAATAGAACTGCCAGAATTTTGCAAAAAGAGCTGTCTCTCTATGTGTGAGATATTTTGACACTGAAGGATTGTGGTGTCCTTTGTGACAAAATCGCTTACTTGCAAATATCGAAAGAAATCCTGTTTTTGAATTTCCTTTCCAACTGACTAAAAGACATCATGCCGGAGCCTCCTGCCATGGTCCTGCTAGATTGCCATTGCCAATACTGTTGTTGCTGTGCACCTGTCTGTCTGTCTCTCGCTCTCTCTCGCTCTCTCTCTCTTTGTCTCTCTCTCTCTCTCTCTCTCTCTCTCTCTCTCTCTCTCACCCCAACTGGTCGAGACAGACGACCACCCACCTAGAGCCGAAGGATCTGTCCTAGGTTTCTGCCTTTTAACAGGCAGTTTTTCCTTGCCCTTGTCGCCAAGGTCTTGCTCATGGTGGTACTGTTGGGTCTCTGTAATTAATGTTTTAAAGACATCTAGACCTGCTCTATTTGAAAAGTGTCCTGAGATAACTTCTGTTATGAATTGGCGCTATACAAATAAAATTGAATTGAAAATTGAATTGAATTGAATGGCAGGGCCTTCCAGTAGTTTGTGTAAAGTAGATATTCCTTTATTTACCCAAGTCCGGAAGTTATTGTCCATTAGTCTAGGGGGAAAATCAGGATTGTCACATATTGGAGTGAAGACAGAAGTGAATTGAGATTCAATTCAATTCAGTTGTATTTGTATAGCGCCAATGCTTAACACAAGTTATCTCAGGACACTTTTCAAATAGAGCAGGTCTAGACCGAACTCCTTACCTTATCTAGGGCAGCTGTGGCTTCGAGGAAGAGCAAGTTGTCCTCTGATCAGAAGGTTGTTGGTTCAATCCCCGGCTCCTGCCGCCACTTGTTGAAATACCCTTGAGCAAGATACTGAACCCCAAATTGCTCCCAACGCTGTGCATTGGTGTTTGAATGCATCAGTTTCTGTTCGATGGACTTTGCCTTCACTGAGTGAATGTGTGTGAAAGGGTTAATGTGGCACATAGTGTAAAAGTGCTTTGAGTGGTAGAAAGACGCTATACAAGTACAGGTCCATTTATCTCCTTATTATAGCATTATTTACAGAGACCCAACAGTTCCCACCATGAGCAAACACTTGGCGATTTTCTGATGGCATGCCATGCCTTAACTGTGGAGATTGTGATAAGGTTAGTACAAGCAGACTTTAAAAATGTATTTTTCCTTATAAACAGAAGATTACTCAAAGGGTATTTAGACATTGAACTTTCTACATTCAACCAGGGAGATAATAATAAAAATAATAATACATTAAATTATTAGAGGCGCCTCTCTGGGCACTCGAGGACACCGTACAACACAAAAAAAAAAAAAAAACAGCAAGAAATAAGAAACAGATAAGAAAAGACAATGTAGATGGTTAAGTGGGGTAGGCAGTTCTGAATAGGTGAGTTTTTAATCTTGATTTGAAGAGTGTGAGAGAGTCCAGGTTCCTGAGGTCCGGTGGGAGTGAGTTCCAGAGTTGGGGGGCAGAGCGACTGAAAGCCCTGCTCCCCATGGTGACGAGGCGGGCGGGAGGGACAGAGAGGTGGACAGAGGAGGCAGATCTGAGGGAACGGGAAGGGTTGGCGATGTGGAGGAGTTCGGACAGATAAGGAGGGGAGAGGTTGTGGATGGCCTTGAACGTGAATAGGAGGATTTTGAAGTCAATGCAGAGTTTTACCGGGAGCCAGTGGAGTTGCTGTAGAACAGGGGTGATGTGGTGGATGGAGGGGGTTCTGGTGATAATTCGAGCTGCAGAGTTCTGAACCAGTTGAAGTTTATGGAGGTATTTGTGAGGTAGACCGAAGAGAAGGGAGTTGCAGTAGTCGATGCGGGAGGTGACAAGGCTGTGTACAAGGATGGCAGTGGAGTGGGGAGAAAGGGAGGGGCGGAGTCGATTAATATTGCGTAGGTGGAAATATGCAGACCGGGTGATGTTATTGATATGGGATTGGAAAGATAATGTGCTGTCGAGGATGACACCCAGACTCTTAACCTGGGGGGAAGGGGAGACAGAGGAGTGGTCGATGGTGAGGGAAAAACTGTTTGCTTTTGAGAGGGTTGATTTAGTGCCAATAAAAAGAAATTCGGTTTTATCACTGTTGAGTTTGAGGAAGTTGGAGGAGAACCAGGATTTGAGCTCGGTGAAGCAGTCAGTGAGGGAGGAAGGTGGGAGAGTGGAATTTGGTTTGCTGGAGAGGTAGAGCTGGGTGTCATCCGCGTAGCAATGAAAGTGGATGTTATATTTACGGAAGATATTGCCAAGGGGAAGGAGGTAGATGATGAAGAGAAGGGGCCCCAGGACAGAGCCCTGGGGCACGCCAGTGGTAACAGGGGACGGGTGGGAACTGAAGGATTGGAGTTGGATGAACTGAGTGCGGCCTGAGAGGTAGGAATTAAACCAGTCAAGGGCTGTGTGTAAAATACCAATGGAAATTAATCTGTAGAGGAGGATAGTGTGAGAGATGGTGTCGAAGGCCGCACTCAGATCGAGGAGGATGAGAATAGTGAGTAAACCAGAGTCGGCTGCCAGGAGGAGGTCGTTTGTGATTTTGATTAGTGCAGATTCAGTGCTATGGAGGGGGCGGAAAGCAGATTGGAATTGTTCGTACAAGTTGTTATAGGTTAGATGAGAATGAATTTGGGAAGCAACAGTTTTTTCGAGGATTTTGGAGAGGAAAGGTAGATTGGAGATGGGACGAAGATTATTGTAATTGTTAGGATCAGCACCAGGTTTTTTCAATATTGGAGTGATGGCAGCAGTTTTGAAGAGTGCAGGAACAATTCCAGTGGAGAGTGAGGAATGGATGATGGCAGAGATGAGGGGGAGGAGAGAAGGGAGGCAGGCTTTCACCAGAACTGTGGGGAGGGGATCTAGCTGACAGGTGGAGGGCTTGGACTTTAAGATGAGGTCTGAGATATCTGAGTCAGAGGGGAGCTGAAAGAAAGAAAGTGAGTGAGAAGTCAGACAGGGTTCTGGAGAGGTGCTGAGGGAGGAGCTTGGGCCTAGGTGCAGGTGGATCTGATGAATTTTCTGATTGAAAAAGGACATCAGGGAGTTACAGAAAGCAGTTGAGTACAGGTGGGGAGGGAGAGAGGCCGGGGTCTGAGAATATTGTTGAGAAGAGAAAACAGAGACTTGGAATTGCCTTCGTTCGAACAGATTATGCCAGAGTAGTAGTTGAGTTTGGTTTGAGAAATGCAGTCCTTATAGTGTAAAATATGATTTTTGTGCATGTCTTTATGAACAACAAGACCAGTTATCTTGTATAGTCGCTCGAGCTGTCGTCCTTTGGCTTTCATTTGCCGTAGTTCGGAAGTGAACCAAGGGGCCGAGGTGGAGAAGGAGACGGACCTGGTTTTCATAGGAGCGAGAGAATTAAGAATGGAGGTGAGGCCGGTGTTGTAGTGGGAAACCAAGTCGTCGGGGGTGGATGAATTATGAGTGTGGACTTATTATGCACTCAGTCCGCTATAGTGCAAAAATGTCTGGGAGATCGAGACCCCCCTCTGAGGATGAACATATCATAGCTATTTTCAGGTGTGCTTTCTTCTTAGACCATATAAAGGAGTTAAAACAACTATTTAACTGTGTGATGGTCTTTTGGAGGAACATGACTGGGATCATTTGTATTGGGTAAAGTAACCTGGAGAGAATGTTAATTTTTAGGAGTGCAACACGGCCCCTATTGGGAGGGTGTTCCACCTCTCTAGGTCTAGTCTTATACGCTCAAATATGGGTGGGAAATTTTCTTTGAATAGTTGTTCAAACAAGGGTATTATACGTATTCCTAAATACACAAAGCCTTCTGGCGACCATTTAAACAGGAAGGTAGATGGGGTATTAGATATCTTTGAAGGAAACGTGAATAACTACTTTACTATATTTACATTTATCTTTAGAAATAGGTTTCAATATTGCCCGCTCCGGCCCCAGGGATTCATTTAACTGTGGTCGCTGGTTTCGCTAAATTCACGTTCCTGACTATCGAGCTGCCAATAACCAGAATTGTGTCGCTGAGTGGGGAACGTTAACCTGTTGGCGGTGAACCGTGGGCTTCTGCTGTCTGGGGCTATGCTTTGGTAACCACCGCGGCTAAAGATTTCTCTGTGGTGCCGTGCTTCTAGTTCACTGAGCCTCGCCTCCAACACAGTAAATAAACTGCACTTAATACAGGTATCATAACAGCTAAACAAGGCAGAGGAATAACTGAACATCTGACACACTGATCATGAAAGAGCAGCAGAGGGAGATGTGAACAGCTGTGTAATTTACCGAAAAGTCCCTAAAAGCAGAAAGTATCTCCGAGTGCTTAAACAGAACTAATCTACGTTTAAATGTTAAGTGGGTAAATGACCGCTATAATGACATAAATAGTAAGTTTAGCATTCACTGGGCGAGGCAAGAGCAGCTAACTCTGTACACAGGAGCAGTCAGTAACTGGAAATGACACAGTTTGCTTATTGCTAGCATGTCATTATTGGAGACAGGAGTCTATAGGAACTGTCGGGCCTCTGTAAATAATTTTATAAGGAGTACAGTCTCGACCTGAGACAACTTTAGTTACGAATTGTCGTTATACAAATGAAATTGAATGGAATATTTGGAACAGGTATTCCTTTAGCACAAACTCGAATTTCAGGTTGTACTTTTTTCTCTGACACTTGAACACAAACATTGCTTTTACGGCAGCCGAAGATTTACGGCACCCAGCATACACACAGTAAACAATATTCACAATTAGGATTAATTTAAATGAAAACCTTTTTATTCTTTTGGACGCATATTCAGACTTTATGGCCACTTCAAAGGTAAATCTGAATGAATTATACTATAGTTTGTGTAAAATGAAGTGAAGGTTTGAAGTGTGGACAATCTAACTGATCTGACGATGTGTAGCATGTCCAGTGTAGGCGATCTAAGCAGCTTAGAACTCATTCAGGCTTTAAGAGGTTTCATACAATTCAATTCAATTTTATTTGTATAGCGCCAATTCATAACAGAAGGTATCTCAGGACACTTTTCAAATAGAGTCTAGACCGTACTCCTTATAAAATTATTATACATCCAAACAACTTCTATACAATCCAGAGCTGGACTCTAATGGAGACCACCAGGCTAGTAAAGGAGACCTGCTTCTAACTGGGACTCTACTTTTATTCAACGGTTTACAAACTTTTACCACCTCTCCTGGATAATAAAATAAAGAGAAATTTCATGAGAAACAATAAAGCTGCTGGAGGTTCAATCTTCCCCTTCAGAATAAAATGTCTTTCAGTTCATACTGTTATCATAGTAAGAACTTAGGGCCCCCTGTTGTCTAGCAACGTCACTGCTGTGAACAGAGCTGTTGTTGATGAAAGGCCTCACACGCTCATTGTTAACCCTTTCAAAGAGGCTTTGTGGTGTGCGTGCTGACTCAGCGCTCCGCAGCACAAAGCAGTGAGTGATGCTCAGGTGTATAAAAGCTGTGAGCTCACACAGGTATGAACGCAGTTCACCTCCCTCCGTCAGCACAGACCAACAACATGTCCGCCACCGACATGAACATGATGAGCAGGGTAAGTCCCAGCATGCATCACTGCTCCCAAACCAGAACTGGATTACACATAGTTCTGAGTTCATGTCATATAATCAATAACAGATTTTCATCATTTGTTCAATTATTACAAAACATTGCAGATACAAATCTTAAAATTCTCTAAAATTTACACATACAATTTTTATTTCTTAAACCAAAACCATATATTTTATCCAAACAGCTTCAAACATCCAAATATTTATAAATCATCAACCTTAGCCAGCTTATCTACATTAATCATTAACTAGTGAGTTGCACCTGATAGCTAATGCTAGCAAAACGTTAGCTAATTACCTAAGGCTTTTATTGTGAAGCGTTTGTGCATTTCCTGTCACTGCACAGTGGCAGCAGATCACAGATAACGGCTCAGATCATCCAGAACGTCATAACTCTATCTCAACCTGTCCTCTGTCCTCAGATCGTCTTCTACGAGGACAGGAACTTCCAGGGTCGTTCCTATGAGTGCAGCAGCGACTGTGCCGACATGTCATCCTACCTGAGCAGGTGTCACTCCTGCAGGGTGGAGAGAGGCTGCTTCATGGTCTACGACCGCACCAACTTCATGGGCAACCAGTACTTCATGAGGAGGGGCGAGTATGCTGACTACATGAGCATGATGGGAATGAGTGACCACATCAGGTCCTGCCGCATGATCCCCATGGTAACCACACAGCCAATCACAGCACTGACATCAGTATGAGCTGACTAATCACAGGACAGATATTCTGTATGTGACACAGTCCCATTATAACACTGGTAGCATATTACATTATTATATATATATATATATATATATATAGATATATATATATATTATTTTCATTATATCATAAACGGGCTCAGGTGAGTTCAGGTTAACAGCTCACCTGAATTTAATCCTCTAGCTGTTGGACAAGGTCAAATCTGTGTGACTTCAGGTGGAATGTCTTCAAAACTAAACGTCACTAAAAAGTTTAGATTATGAAGTATTATAAATTATCATTTTATATTTATGATACTATATTTACATTCTATTTTATTATTATATATTATATTATATTACATTATAGGTTATTACTGTTTCAGTGGAAGGTTCAATATATCAGGTTCCACTGGATCTTCTGGAGTTATTCATTATCAATTCAATTCAATTCAATTTTATTTGTATAGCGCCAATTCATAACAGAAGTTATCTCAGGACATCAATCTTTAACAAAAGCAGTTAATCTTTTAATAAACTGGAGTAAGAAAGTAAAATTTAAAACAGTATGTATTAAAGAAAAACATTTTCTTCAAGGAAATTCAAATTAGATTTTTACAGAAACTGGAGTTTGTGGGCAATAAAAAAAAAACACACCAAATTTGTGATGAACGAATGAATTATAATAGGTTATTGTTTATCTGATCAAAAAACATGAAATAATCAAATGTGAAAATTCAGGAATTCATTCTTCTTTAAAATGATCAAACTGTAGATTAAATCTGTTACATCTGTTATAAACCTCTTGAATATATTAATGTTCACACAAGAATATTTGCATTTCCTGAATAAACTTCATGTGCTGCTGCCACCGCTAATTGCAGGCATGGCTTCTAAAAGAGTCCCAGCAAGAAGTGTTTGTGATTTGCATCTTAAGATACCTCTCAAAATTGTTGTAATTGAATAATGTGTTCAAAAGATACCGTAAAAACGTACAGAAGAAGAAAAAGAATAATCAGCAATATAATATTATAATATTAATAATATCATTACTGTTACTATTATATGAGTCAAATAGACAGTACAGACCTCTGTCCTGTATCTACAGCACTGCCCCCTGTAGCTACTAAAAATATTATTGTCAAATGAACAAATCTTTATTAACTGTCTCCGAAAAAGACAATTAGTGTCAAATTATTGGACTTCAATAAAGCTTATAGTTTACTTAATAATAATTGATATTATTTTTACTATTTTGTTAATGAAATAGACAGTATAGATCTCTGAGCTGTATCTACAGCAATGACCTATATAACAATAATATCACTATTGTTCCTATTATTTAAATAAAATAAACAGTACAGACCTCTGACCTCAAACGTGCAATGTACAACATTACCAAATTTGGATGAAATCCAATTAAGCATCGAAAAGTTGTGATCCGTTAAGTGCAGCTGGTATCAAAAGAATGTCCGTGTGACCCCTGCTGGTCATTACATAGAATGTGGGTTTTAATACACTTCACAGACCTGGAAGTTCTGTCCGTAATATATACAATGATCAGAGCAGAACTTCCACTAGGTTCCTGTTTACCGTAATAGCCAAACAAGAAGGTGCCGATTGATGTTTAATGATTGATTATTGGTGTGTTGCAGTACCGTGGCTCCTACAGGATGAGGATCTATGAGAGGGAGAACTTTGGAGGCATGATGCACGAGCTGATGGACGACTGCGACAACATCATGGACCGCTACCGCATGTCCAACTGCATGTCATGTAATGTGATGGACGGACACTGGCTGATGTACGAGCAGCCCAACTACAGAGGCAGGATGATGTACATGAGGCCTGGAGAGTACAGGAACTTCATGAACATGGGCATGAGCAACATGAGGTTCATGAGCATGAGACGCATCATGGACTCCTGCTACTGAACGCTGTCTACGCCGCCTTAACAATAAACTTTATGTTAAAATGTAACAATTAAAGGTAGTCATTCATTATCTGAACTCCAATGATTCAACTCCATAATACTGTTTATTTATTAACTTCACTGATTTTACTTTTTTAATCAATAAGTCGACACATTAACAGACCTTTCACAATAAGAGCATACCAAAGAGGAATTAAACAAGTGAATCACAATATACACAGATATTGATGACATTAATCGCAGATATTGATCACATGATATACAGATATTGATGACATCATACGCAGATATTGATCATATGATATACAGATATTGATGACATCTTACACATGAAAATTGATCACATCATACACAGATATTGATGACATTATACACAGATATTGATCATATTATACACAAATATTGATCACATCATAGGCAGATATTGATGACATCATACACAGATATTGATCACATCATAAGCAGATATGGGTCACATGATATACAGATATTGATGACATCATACACAGATATTGATCACATGATATACAGATATTGATCAAATTATACACCGATATTGATCACATCATACGCAGATATTGATCACATATACAGAGATTGATGACATCATACACAGATATTAATCACATATACAGATATTGATTACATCAAACACAGATATTGATCACATTATACACAAATATTGATCACATGATATACAGATATTCATCACATGATATACAGATATTCATCACATTATACAGATATTCATCACATTATACACAGATATTGATCACATGATATACAGATATTAATCACATTACACACAAATATAGATCACATACACAGATATCGATTACATTATACACAGATATTGATCGTATGATATAGTTATTGATTACATTTTACACAATTATTGATCACGTTATAGACATATATTAATAATAATACTAATGCATTTTCTTTATAGAGCGCTTTTCTAGGAATTTAAAGACACTTCACATAAGTTAAAAGAAAAACTAAAATACTCAACAATGAATCAAACATCAAAAGTAGTTCAATTCAATTTTATTTGTATAGCGCCAATTCATAACAGAAGTTATCTCAGGACACTTTTCAAATAGAGCAGGTCTAGACCGAACTCCTTATAACATTTACAGGGACCCAACAGTACCACCATGAGCAAGCACTTAGCTACGGGGGCAAGGAAAAACTGCCCGTTAAAAGGCAAAAAACCTAGGACAAATCCTTCGGCTCTAGGTGGGTGGTCGTCTGCCTCGACCAGTTAGGGTGAGAGACAGAGAGAGAGAGAGAGAGAGAGAGAGAGAGACAGACAGACAGATATTGATTATATTATATATAAATATTGATCACATTATACACAGATATTGATCACATTATACACAAATATTGATCCCATGATATACAGGTATTGATCACATTATACACAATATACATCACATTAAACACAGATATTGAGCACAGAAACACAGAACAGAACTGTAAAATGAGGACATTGATCTGGCAATCTGTCCCCTCACTGTTAAAGTCTTTGTCGAGGTGGTGTCCAGCAAACAATGTGGGCTTCATTGATAACTGGAAGCCTTTTTGGGGAAAACCTGGTCTGATTAGGAGAGACGGCATCCATCCCACTTTGGATAGAGCGGCTCTCTTATCTAGCAACATGGCGAAGTTTATTTCTAAAACCTGACAGTCCAGAGTTGGGACCAGGTAGCTGAGCTGCTGTCTTACACACTTCTCTGCACTTTCTTCTCACCCACCCAAAACCCCATAGAGACTGTGTCTTTCCCCCGACCACCTAAATTATTTAAAGAAATAAAAACAAGAGGAGTTCAACATAAAAACCTAATAAAAATTAAAACTAACTCCTCAGTAGCACAAAATAAAAGAATGAAATGTGGACTGTTAAATATCAGGTCTCTGTCCTCTAAAGCTGTTTTAGTGAATTAATTAATATCAGATTATGATATTGATTTACTTTGTCTTACTGAGACCTGGTTGTCCAACGAGGAGTATGTTTGCCTGAATGAATCCACCCCCCCCAGTCATATTAATACTCACATTCCTCGAGGCACAGGCCGAGGAGGTGGAGTAGCAGCTATATATGATTCGAGCGTTTTAATGGACCCTAAACCTAAACTAAATTATAATTCATTTGAAAGCCTTGTTCTTAGTCTTTCTCACCCAAACTGGAAAACACTGCAGCCAGTTCTATTTGTTATAGTGTACCGCGCTCCTGGACCGTACTCTGATTTTATATCTGAATTTTCAGAGTTTCTATCAAGCTTAGTCCTTAAATCAGATAAAGTAATTATTGTAGGTGATTTTAATATTCATGTGGATGTTGACAATGACAGCCTTAGTAATGCATTTATATCATTAATAGACTCAATTGGCTTCTGTCAGAGTGTAAATAAACCAACTCATTGTTTTAATCACACTCTTGACCTTGTTTTATCATATGGCATTGATATTGAACATTTAATAGTCTTCCCACATAATCCTTTCCTATCTGACCATTATTTAGTAACTTTTGAATTCATACTATTAGATTATAAGCCATTAGGCAAAACTTCCTACAGCAGATGTCTATCTGACAGTGCTGTAGCTAAATTTAAGGAGGAGATTCCTTCAGTGTTTAATTCAATGCCATGTCTTAATTTAACAGAGTCCTATAATAGCTTTAGTCCCTCTGAAATTGATAATCTTGTCGATAGTGCTACAGGCTCACTACGATCAACATTAGACTCTATCGCTCCTATAAAAAGGAAATTATTAAAACATAGGAGACTAGCACCTTGGTATAACCACCAAACCCGCCAGTTAAAGCAAATAGCTAGGAAATCTGAAAGGAAATGGCGCTCTTCCAAATTATCAGAATATCGCTCAAATTGGCAAGATGATCTTAAGATTTATAGAAAGGCCCTCCGTAATGCCAGAGGAGCCTATTACTCAGCACTAATAGAAGAAAATAAGAACAACCCTAGGTTCCTCTTCAGCACTGTAGCCAGGCTGACAGAGAGTCACAGCTCTATCGAGCCACATATCCCCATAAACCTAAGTAGCAATGACTTCATGAGCTTCTTCTATAATAAAATTATTACTATTAGAGAAAAAATTAATCACCAACTGCCATCAACAGTTATCAGTGGCTCTCCAAGTTCAGGGACTTCTGTCAATGTAAACTTAGATGTATATTTAGACTGTTTTTCTGCTATCGATCTTCATCAGTTAACTTCAATCATTTCTTCATCGAAGCCATCAACCTGTCTGTTAGACCCGATCCCAACTAGGCTGCTTAAAGAAGTTGTTCCCTTAATTGGCACTTCTTTACTGGATATGATTAATCTTTCTTTATTATCAGGATATGTACCACAGTCCTTTAAAGTAGCTGTAATTAAACCCCTTCTTAAAAAGTCTACTCTTGACCCAGGGGTTTTAGCCAACTATAGACCGATTTCTAACCTCCCGTTCCTCTCTAAGATTCTGGAGAAAGTAGTCGCCAAAGAGTTGTGTGACTTTCTACATAACAATAGTTTATTTGAGGATTTTCAGTCAGGATTTAGAGTTCATCATAGCACAGAGACAGCTCTGGTTAAAGTTAATAATGACCTTCTGACTGCTTCTGACAATGGACTTGTCTCTGTACTTGTATTATTAGATCTTAGTGCTGCATTTGACACCATGGACCATGATATTCTTTTACAGAGACTTGAGCATCAAATTGGCATTAAAGGAACTGCCCTAACCTGGTTTAAGTCATACTTATCAGATCGTTCTCAGTTTGTACATGTTAACGATGAATCCTCCATAAATACTAAAGTTAGTCATGGAGTTCCACAAGGTTCTGTACTTGGACCAATACTATTTACTTTATATATGCTCCCTTTAGGCAACATTATTAGGAATCACTCCATTAACTTTCACTGTTATGCAGATGATACGCAGTTATATCTATCAATCAAACCCAATGAAATTAATCAATTATCTAAATTACAAACATGTCTTAAGGACATAAAATCCTGGATGACCTGCAATTTTCTGATGTTAAACTCAGAAAAAACTGAAATTCTTGTTCTTGGCCCCAAAAACCTTAGAGACTCATTGTCTAAAGATATAGTCACTCTAGATGGCATTAACTTGGCCTCTAGCACCACTGTCAGGAATCTTGGAGTTATCTTTGATCAGGACTTGTCATTTAACTCCCACATAAAGCAGACCTCTAGGACTGCCTTCTTTCATTTACGTAATATTAGAAAAATTAGACACATACTATCACAGACAGAGGCAGAAAAACTAATCCATGCATTTGTTACTTCAAGGCTGGATTACTGCAACTCTTTATTATCAGGTTGCCCCAATAAGTCCATTAAAACGCTCCAATTAATTCAGAACGCTGCAGCACGAGTACTGACAGGAACTAGAAAAAGAGATCACATCTCTCCTGTACTAGCTACTCTGCATTGGCTCCCTATAAAATGTAGAATTGAATTTAAAATACTCCTCCTCACCTATAAAGCTCTTCATGGTCAGGCCCCTTCATATCTTAAAGAGCTCATAGTACCCTATTACCCCACTAGAACACTACGTTCTCTGAATGCTGGGCTACTTGTGGTTCCTATAGTCTCTAAAAGTAGAACAGGAGCCAGAGCCTTCAGTTACCAAGCTCCTCTCCTGTGGAACCAGCTTCCAGTTGTGGTTCGGGAGGCAGACACCCTCACCACATTCAAGAGTAGGCTTAAGACATTCCTCTTTGATAAAGCTTATAGTTAGGGCTGGATCAGGTGAGTCCTGAACCATCCCTTAGTTATGCTGCTATAGGCCTAGACTATCGGGGGATTTCCCATGGTGCACTGAGCTACTCTCTTCCTCTCTCTTTCTGCACTCATTCATGTCCCTTTAATGCATGTTACTAACTCCACTTCTTCCCCGGAGTTCTTGTGCTTTCTCGTCTCGCAGGTTCTCATGGATCCTGGTGGAGCCTCCTGCCATGGTCCTGCTTGACTGCCATTGCCAATACTGTTGTTGCTGTGCACCTGTCTGTCTGTCTCTCTCTCTCTCTCTCTCTCTCTCTCTCTCTCTCTCTCACCCCAACTGGTCGAGACAGACGACCACCCACCTAGAGCCGGAGGATCTGTCCTAGGTTTCTGCCTTTTAACAGGCAGTTTTTCCTTGCCCTTGTCGCCAAGTGCTTGCTCATGGTGGTACTGTTGGGTCTCTGTAATTAATGTTAAAGAGTTCGGTCTAGACCTGCTCTATTTGAAAAGTGTCCTGAGATAACTTCTGTTATGAATTGGCGCTATACAAATAAAATTGAATTGAATTGAATTGAATTCCTCGAGGCACCGGCCGAAGAGGTGGAGTAGCAGCCATATATGATTCGAGCGTTTTAATGGACCCTAAACCTAAACTAAATTATAATTCATTTGAAAGCCTTGTTCTTAGTCTTTCTCACCCAAACTGGAAAACACTGCAGCCAGTTCTATTTGTTATAGTGTACCGCGCTCCTGGACCGTACTCTGATTTTATATCTGAATTCTCAGAGTTTTTATCAAGTTTAGTCCTTAAATCAGATAAAGTAATTATTGTAGGTGATTTTAATATTCATGTGGATGTTGACAATGACAGCCTTAGTAACGCATTTATATCATTAATAGACTCAATTGGCTTCTGTCAGAGTGTAAATAAACCAACTCATTGTTTTAATCACACTCTTGACCTTGTTTTATCATATGGTATTGATATTGAACATTTAATAGTCTTCCCACATAATCCTTTCCTATCTGACCATTATTTAATAACTTTTGAATTCATACTATTAGATTATAAGCCATTAGGCAAAACTTCCTACAGCAGATGTCTATCTGACAGTGCTGTAGCTAAATTTAAGGAGGAGATTCCTTCAGTGTTTAATTCAATGCCATGTCTGAATTTAACACAATCCTATAACAACTTTAGTCCCTCTGAAACTGATAATCTTGTTGCTAGTGCTGCAGGCTCACTACAATCAACATTAGACTCTATCGCTCCTATAAAAAGGAAATTATTAAAACATAGGAGACTACCACCGTGGTACAACCACCAAACCCGCCAGTTAAAGCAAATAGCTAGGAAATCTGAAAGGAAATGGCGCTCTTCCAAATGATCAGAATATCACTCAATTTGGCAAGATAATCTTAAAACTTATAGAAAGGCCCTCTGTAATGCCAGAGGAGCCCATTAATCAGCACTAATAGAAGAAAATAAGAATAACCCTAGGTTCCTCTTCAGCACTGTAGCCAGGCTGACAGAGAGTCACAACTCTATTGAGCCACATATCCCCATAAACTTAAGTAGCAATGACTTCATGAGCTTCTTTTATAATAAAATTATTACTATTAGAGAGAAAATTAATCACCAACTGCCATCAACAGTTATCAGTGGCTCTCCAAGTTCAGGGACTTTTACTAATGTAAACTCAGATATATATTTAGACTGTTTTTCTGCTATCAATCTTCATCAGTTAACTTCAATAATTTCTTCATCGAAGCCATCAACCTGTCTATTAGACCCAATCCCAACTAGGCTGCTTAAAGGAGCATTTCACCCGTGGAAACATTAATATTTATTGAAAGTGGGTTCAGTCAAGACCACTTTCGTCAAAATATCTTATATTCCAAGCAGAATTACATTTGGCGGTATGGCTCTGTTCTGGGACCTCCTTGTCCTTCCACGTGCCTACGTGGAAAACCTCGTGGAGCACACCTCCCTGCCCTTCCATGTGCATACATGGAAAAGTTTAAGACAAGGAGAGCGGCAGCAGAGACCCCCAAAGAACCATACCAGGCAACCTCCCTTCCATGAGCTACATGGAAGTGCCAGTAAGAGGAGCCAGCAGGACTATAAACCAATACGTCTAAGCAGACACTAGTTGAAGTACATGGCTAAGTATACTAGAGATATCCCCAGAAATTTGCTATACATTAATGAATTTAAGCCTGAAATTACAGGGCACTCATTGCTGCTTTTTTTTTTTTTTTTTTTTTGAGCATCAAGAATTGCTTGGCCTCAGGCCTGAGATATCGTTCGTAAGCAGATAATGAACATTTACCCATAGCCTTAGCGTCGAGACAGGAGCTACAGATGCTGCATTTGTTGCTGCTCCTATGCGAATTGAATGGAGGAGTTATTTTAATGTAGATTAGCTAAGCCAGATCGCATATACTGAGCAGTAGATAGCCTGTAGGATTGCATGGTTGTGTTTGTCTAACACGGTTTGAGAAAATGGGGGGCAAGTCAGGCTGTATGGCGCTGCCTCCGGGCACAGCTGGCGAAATTCTGCAATTCAAACCGGGACAAAATCAGCAATTGTTATCCAAACATGGAATAGGAGATGCTCTAATAATGAATTTACCCAACATAGATAACCAAGTGAGGCACCTTACAAATCTATGAATGGAACTGAAGAACGCCCTTGTAAATGATGTTGGCAGTTGCCTCATTGTCGCAAAAACATGATTGTTTCCTTGACCAGTCTTTTCCCCACAGAAACATGAAACAACAATTGGGTACATTCATTAAAAAGGTAGAAGAGGCATAGCTGGCAAGGATGACAGTATTTTAGCCATATGTCTGTGAACCACTGATTATTAAAATACCCCCCCAAAACCTACGGAAGGGCAGTTATCATACAGTCAATCATACCACTACTACTGTATGTTTGAATTAATTATATCTCCATTATGTCTGTACACAACACCGAAAACTGTGGATCCATTGCCCTTCCCTAAATTGCCCCTCATGTCTGCTCCCTGTCTTCTAAGCTCAGCAAAGCTGTTCATTAGTGATCTAGTAGATCATAGCAGTCACACTATTAGACCTTGCTGTTGACATAAAACTCCCAGGGTGAACTGGCACACAGTGTTCGATTCATTTATATGTACTCAATATGCTGGGTCTTTTATAATTAATAGCAAATGATGATTCTAGCTGCTCATTGTAAAAGAAGGAGATGCCATACCATTATCACACAGAAGAGATGAGGACTGGGGCTCGGATCTGCAGCCCCCATCCAAGCTCACCATATCATGGAGTGCTCTATAAATCGGAGAGGTCCAGAAGCCTGGATATAAGGGAACTTCCCTGGGGAATAACACACATGCCAATTTAAGATGTCTAAGCAAGGAGAGCAGTTCTCTTTTGGAAATTACTACTGCCTGCTGCTTTCATTACCTCTCTGATATGATGCATCAGTACACTATCTAGAGTGAAACCTAGAACTCTAGCCTTACAGGGCCTGATGTTTCTCCTTGGATAGCAGAAGACCTAATGTTTAAAGGTATATTTAAGAGCAGAAATGCATGGTCTGATTTTGAATTGATAGTCAACTAACAGAAAATCGTCTACGAGAGGGAGCACAAAAGCAGTTGCAGTTATTAAAAGAATCCAGCAGAGAGCCTCTGACAAGTGTCAAATATCTGAGGCTGCTGTAACATCCAAAGGTGAGCCTAACTGAGAAGTACATTTCTCTTCATTTAAACCGAACAGATGCCAATGTGAAGGTGTAATGTATGACTTAAATGCATCTGTGACATCTGCCTTGGCTAGCCATGCGCCTCTACCTGCTTCCTTAATAGCATAAAATAAGGAAAAAGTGCCAGAGATTTAAACTATTTATGCCTTAGTTTCGCCTTTGCAACAGCAGATAAATTAATAATTATGTTTATTTATTTCCCTGAATATTTCCTGGTAGCTATACCTTAATGCTTGTTGAGAAGGCGATTTATGAATGGACCAATATAAACCTTTGTTATCTCTTCAGTAAAGCATCGACTATCTCAGCTCTTTCAAAGCAGATTGTAGGTTTTGGCAACCAAGTCAGCCCAGCTAAGAACCATGAACCAGCCCTATAAAAGATAATTCACTAACAGTGTTTAGATGCTTTCTTAGTGCCTTCCCCAGCTCAGGGACGTTTACTGGGTTGAAGGTTTATTTCTCATGCCCCCTTTTTGAGAGGCAGCACGTTCTTCCCTATGGTGGGACTGCACTTCCCAGCATTCTCGGCGGGAATGTGACGTCATCGTCAAGCGCTGCACCTGTGGGACCATGCGCTCTACCTGCAGACAGCGAAGTGGGAAACAGGCCAACTGCGGACGAAGACTGGCCGGCCTGATATGCCGAACCGAACCCTGGACCCTTGAACCAATGACGGCAAGCGACAACCAGATGTTGGACAGAGCTGACAAGCAAGACAGGTGGAGCCGGCCGCTGCGCCTGGGACCCGCGCTCCCCTGGAAGGCAGCGCAGCGCCGGAGCCGGAGCCGGAGCCGGGACCGCAGCGGAGCCGCAGGAGCAATTCCTCCCCCCTTCTGCAGACCCCCCAGAACCAGAGCAGCCGGACACAACTGTTGTTCAAAAGCGACACTCTCCCCAACGCCGAGATCGCTGCTGAGACTTCACAATGCAATCGACCCGCCATCATACTCACCGCAGACAGGACAAGTAGAAACAAACGACAAACCACAAGTAACGCACACAACATCCTGGCAAAAAGGCTTGTAGAGCAGCAGCAGAGATAGGCAGGCAGGCAAAAGCAGCTTAAATAAGGCGCCATGCATGATGTTTGCCAATTGGATGCTTGAGGAAATCAGGTGAGCTGTCAGCTGACTGTGTATAGTATCCAATGGGAAGTTTAGAGGAATCAGCTGATGTATGTTTATGACTAGCTGTGATCGTATGATATAGTTGTAACTGAAAGCTAAGCCTGACTTCGTGCCCTGCCTGAACTAACGCTATGCTCAATTTATATATGTAGTCGAAATGTAACATACATTGCCTATTTGACCGAGAAAAGACAGAAAGTGACTCTAGGGCGCATTTATATTAAAGACAACAACTCCCACAATGCACAGCTCCGCAAGCCGCTCCCGCTAACTATCAAGAACTACAACAACGTGAATGTAAACCATTTATTTACAGAAATATATCAACAACAACAACAAAAATAAATATGTTAACAATGACAATTATAGTTCCTCCTGAGCATCCTCAACTTCTTGGTGCCCGCAGTACTGGCCATCTGGAGCTGGACTGGACCACATAAGTGGGTAAAACAACACGATGGCCTTGACCCAATCTCTCGCCTTGCAGGACCCATTCCAGAAAGGCTGTTAGGCGATATTGTCTACAAGACATTGAGCACACAGTTAGCGATGCATGGTCTTTGTGTTTAGCGTGCCACAGTAGTTAGCAATGCAACTGCAAGCTGTTTGTGCAGTAAAGAAGCTAATGTTAGTTCAGTTGGCTGACATTACGTATTAACCGGGAATAACTTCGTGATAATACTTGAACAAATTGTGTACATACATGCCACAGAAAATAGAAACACTCAGTTTACAGTCAGACGTCCGTGTGTCCGTAGGCGCACAGCGAGAGCACAGGCACCAGCAGTCCGCCCCAGCTCGAGCCAATCCGGGCTCCTCGTCCGCAACAGGCAGGTCCTCTGCCTCGGCTGCAGAAGCCTCAGCCGCCTCCTGTTCAGCCTCAGCCGCTGCTCGCTATATTGCGGCTCATAAAGGTAGCCACAAACATTTGATTCGACCATCATACTTTCGAAATTTCTTCCATATTACATTGATTAACATAGTCGTAACGTCTGGCTCGCTAGAGCCTCCGCTTAGCTTCCAAACAAGATGGCGGTTATAATTTTTAGTTTCTGCAAGTGAAGTCCCACCCACTGATCTGTAATAGGTCTGTAGCGTGAGTGAAAAAAAAATGAGGAAGTAGTGTTTGTAGTCTCACCCCTTCTACAGAGATATGAGAATTCCTGCTTCCAATGACGCAAAATGACGATTTTTACATCATTGGAAGCTCCCCTCTCCGGGGAAGTGAGGGAATGATGCACGACCATTCAAAAATATGACTAATATGACTAAAGAAGTTGTTCCCTTAATTGGCACTTATCTACTGGATATGATTAATCTTTCTTTATTATCAGGATATGTACCACAGTCCTTTAAAGTAGCTGTAATTAAACCCCTTCTTAAAAAGTCCACTCTTGACCCAGGGGTTTTAGCCAACTATAGACGAATCTCTAACCTCCCCTTCCTCTCTAAGATTCTGGAGAAAGTAGCCGCCAAAGAGTTGTGTGACTTTCTACATAACAATAGTTTATTTGAGGATTTTCAGTCAGGATTTAGAGTTCATCATAGCACAGAGACAGCTCTGGTTAAAGTTAATAATGACCTTCTGATTGCTTCAGACAATGGACTTGTCTCTGTACTTGTATTATCAGATCTTAGTTCTGCATTTGACACCATTGACTATAATATTCTTTTACAGAGACTTGAGCATACTTATCAGATTGTTCGCAGTTTGTACATGTTAACGATGAATCTTCAATAAATACTACAGTTAGTCATGGAGTCCCACAAGGTTCTGTACTTGGACCAATACTATTTGCTTTATATATGCTTCCTTTAGGCAACATTATTAGGAATCACTCCATTAACTTTCATTGCTATGCAGATGATACGGAGTTTTATCTATCGATTAAGCCTGATGAAATTAATCAATTATCTGAATTACAAACATGTCTTAAGGACATTCAATTCCTGGATGAGCTTCAATTTACTGATGCTAAACTCAGAAAAAAACGAAATTCTTCTATTTGGACCCAAAAACCTTAGAGACTCACTGTCTAAAGCTATAGTTACTCTAGATGGCATTACCTTGGCCTCTAGCACCACTGTCAGGAATCTTGGAGTTATCTTTGATCAGGACATGTCATTTAATTCCCACATAAAGCAGACCTCTAGGACTGCCTTCTTTCATTTACGTAATATTACAAAAATTAGACACATCCTGTCACAGACGGATGCAGAAAAACTAATCCATGTATTTGTTACTTCTAGGCAGGATTACTGCAATTCCTTATTATCAGGCTGCCCCAATAAATCCATTAAGACGCTCCAATTAATCCAGAAAGCTGCAGCGAGAGTACTGACAGGAACTAGGAAAAGAGATCACATCTCTCCTGTACTAGCTTCTCTGTACTGGCTCCCTGTAAACTTTAGAATAGAATTTAAAATCCTCCTCCTCACCTACAAAGTTCTTCATGGTCAGGTCCCTTCATATCTTAAAGAGCTCATAGTACCCTAGCTCCCTCCTGTTGAACCAGCTTCCAGTTAAGACGTTTGTGGGGTTCATGCCACTAATCACCTTAGTAAAAGAAGATAGAGAAATGGTCTCAAACCGCTCGAAGACAGCAGTCTGTGCCGGAGGAGCACAGACATCATCAAGAGACATTCATATTACAGATATTCTGCCTGACAGATGCCACTTTATCAGTGAAAAAAGACACAAACTCTTCGCAGGTTGCAGTGGAGGCATCGGACAGGACAGTAGGGCGTGGATTAACGACAGAATCAATAGTATTAAATAGCAGTCTTGGATGATGAGAGCTGTTAGCTATAATGGAGGACAAATATTTGGACTTGGCTTCCTTTAGAGCTCTCCGGTAGGCAGCCAAACTGTCCCTTAACCAGCCCAGGGATACATGCAGTTTATCCTTTTTCCACCGCCGTTCAGCCTGTCTGCATTGTTGTCTGAGCAGACGGGTGTGGTCATTCAACCAGGGATCTGACTTGGTTTTGGTAATTTTTTGCCGAAAAAGGGCAACAGAGTCAAGAATCGCAGAACATGTTGAATGGAAAGTGGAGAGTAGGCTGTCTGGACAAAGGGGAGGAACCAACCCACAGTCATCAAGCAGCTGAGAGTTTCTGAAGGCAGCAGCAAACTCCCCAGCCATTGACGGAGTAAAGATTCGGCGTCTGCGAGCTGGGGAAACTGGCTTATTGGCAGGTGGGGGGGCAACAAAGTCGAAAACAACAGGGAGGTGATCTGAGATAGCAGTGTCGACTATTTCTCTAAGGAAACTGAAAGCCCATGAGAAATGACAAGGTCAAGAGTGTGCCCATACTCATGTGTTGGTGCATTAACAGATTGAGGGAGATCAAAAGAAACTAGAAGACCTTTGAATTCATTGACCAGTTGATTTGCTGCACAACAAACATGAATATTAAAGTCTCCACAAATCAACAGTTTATCAAACTTTGGGATAAACTCAGACAAAAACTCATAGAAATCTTGAAGAAAGTCCTTATTAAATCTGGGTGGGCGATAAACTGTGGCACACAGCACAGGGCAGGTAAGGTTGATCACGAACAGCTGCAGTTCGAAGCTGGAGTAATTATTAGCGGTTATCTTCCGACGTCTGAAGCTCTCCTTAATTATAGCAGCCAGACCACCCCCAGGACCGGCAGCTTGCGGGGTTCTTAAGAAGGAACAGCCGGGAGGGAGGAGCTCCGAAAAGGCGCTGTATTCATCTGGATTCAACCAGGTCTCTGTCAACAGGAAGAAATCCAGATCATGTGTTGTAAAAAAAGTCATTTAAAATAAATGTCTTATTTGTAAGACATCTGGTATCTATCAGGGCCGTGTGAACTGAGCATCGGTCAGTCTGGCGAGAGAAGCGACTGAGCGAGCGGAGATTTCCCGGCACACAGCCCCGCTGGGAGAACCGCACTGGCCAACAACACGGGAGCAGCACCCCGGTGTCCCGAAGACCCGGCTGGAGCCACCGATATCTGTACTCCGTGGAACTCTGCAAATCGTAGCCACTGTAGTCTGTGAAGGATCCGGCTGCTAGACGACAGGGATCGTAGAGGGAGGAAGCCAGAGACATTTTCAGTTTAATGAGGACTCCCCATCGCTTTCTGCGTTTTCTGCAGCGACTGTTACGAGGTAACCAGCAGGAAAGACGCCGTAGATGTGGCGGTATAGACTCCAGGAGAGGCGGAAGCCTCTCCAGTAAAGCCGCAAATTGGCAGTTTTTCCAGAGACTCACGAATATTAAGAAGTGTCAGGCGATCATACACCTGCAGCGGTGACACACTCCGTACAACAAACAGCAGAAACAAGAAAAACAGTAACACTCTCAGCAGAGGGAGACGGCCAGCCAAACACAGGGGTGCCATCATGAACAGCAGCAGACTGGATTGTACTGAGGAGGTGCAATACTTACAAAAAAACAATAAAAGCAGACATAATATTTACAGGGTTTCATGTCTTTTACAGAATAGCTCACATTGCTTCATTTGAATGATGTTTAGGGGCCTAATGAGGTAGAAAAAATGACATTTCACAAGGAAACAATAGGGGAAAGTAACAGAGATAATTTTTCCTTTAATCATCTTGTGACCACCATGATTATGACTGCAACAGAGATGGCACTTTGTCTTCTCAGTGTGTTGCTGGATGTAGGCGAGTAGAACCAAGAGATGAGACGTGGGTGTCTCAGAAGGACCATCTCTCATGTTGTTTTTTTTACCAGATGTATTATTATTACTATTATTGTAATAACATTCATTCATTGTTTCATTCATTCATTCATTTAAAATATTCAACTGTCTGTGATTTGTTTCCTGTCGTGGAGTCTTGAGCAGTTTGCAATGGAATCACATCAGTCCCAGCCTTTTCACACGGTCAGTAAGCCATTTTACAGTGGTTACGGAAAGTATTCAGACCCCTTTACATTTTTCACTCTTTGTTTCATTGCAGCCATTTGCTAAAATCAAAAAAGTTCATTTTATTTCTCATTAATGTACACTCAGCACCCCATCTTGACAGAATTTATTAAAAAAGAAAAACTGAAATATCACATGGTCATAAGTATTCAGACCCTTTGCTCAGTATTGAGTAGAAGCACCCTTTTGAGCTACTACAGCCATGAGTCTTCTTGGGAATGATGCAACAAGTTTTTCACACCTGGATTTGGGGATCCTCTGCCATTCTTCCTTGCAGATCCTTTCCAGTTCTGTCAGGTTGGATGGTGAACGTTGGTGGACAGCCATTTTCAGATCTCTCCAGAGATGCTCAATTGGGTTTAGGTCAGGGCTCTGGCTGGGCCAGTCAAGAATGGTCACAGAGTTGTTCCGAAGCCACTCCTTAGTTATTTTAGCTGTGTGCTTAGGGTTATTGTCTTGTTGGAAGGTGAACCTTCGGCCCAGTCTGAGGTCCTGAGCACTCTGGAAGATGTTTTCTTCCAGGATATCTCTGTACTTGGCCGCATTCATCTTTCCTTCAATTGCAACCAGTCGTCCTGTCCCTGCAGCTGAAAAACATCCACATAGCCTGATGCTGCCACCACCATGTTTCACTGTTGGGATTGTATTGGGCAGGTGATGAGCAGTGCCTGGTTTTCTCCACACATACCACTTAGAATTAATGCCAAAAAGTTCAATCTTGGTCTCATCAGACCAGAGAATCTTATTTCTCATAGTCTGGGAGTCCTTCATGTGTTTTTTGGCAAACTCTGTGGGCTTTCATATGTCTTGCACTGAGGAGAGGCTTCCGTCGGGCCACTCTGCCATAAAGCCCCGACTGGTGCAGGGCTGCAGTGATAGTTGACTTTGTGGAACTTTCTCCCATCTCCCTACTGCATCTCTGGAGCTCAGCCACAGTGATCTTTGGGTTCTTCTTTACCTCTCTCACCAAGGCTCTTCTCCCACGATTGCTCAGTTTGGCTGGACGGCCAGGTCTAGGAAGAGTTCTGGTCATCCCAAACTTCTTCCATTTAAGGATTATGGAGGCCACTGTGCTCTTAGGAACCTTGAGTGCTGCAGAAATTATTTTGTAACCTTGGCCAGATCTGTGCCTTGCCACAATTCTGTCTCTGAGCTCCTTGGGCAGTTCCTTCGACCTCATGATTCTCATTTGCTCTGACATGCACTGTGAGCTGTAAGGTCTTATATAGACAGGTGTGTGCCTTTCCTAATCAAGTCCAATCAGTTTAATTAAACACAGCTAGACTCCAATGAAGGAGCAGGACCATCTCAAGGAGGATCAGAAGAAATGGACAGCATGTGAGTTAAATATGAGTGTCACAGCAAAGGGTCTGAATACTTATGACCATGTGATATTTCAGTTTTTCTTTTTTAATAAATTTGCAAAAATTTCTACATTTCTGTTTTTTTCTGTCAAGATGGGGTGCTGAGTGTACATTAATGAGAAATAAAATGAACTTTTTTGATTTTAGCAAATGGCTGCAATGAAACAAAGAGTGAAAATTTTAAAGGGGTCTGAATACTTTCCGTACCCACTGTAAGTCTGTCACATTGCTAAACCAGAATAAAAACAGTCAGAAAAGCAGCCATAAAATTATTTCTGGTTGATATTAAGTGTATAATAGGCTACTCAGTAACAATACAGGTAACTTGTTGGTGTGATCCATTAAATTTCAATTCAATTCAATTTTATGATCACTGTGGAGCATCTGTAATGCACAGTTTAAAACATTCATGTCCCTTATTTTCTGCATGACTATTTCCAGGCAGACATAAATTATGTGTGTGGTTCTAGAAAGAAACATTAATACAAAAAAATGTGTATCTTGTGTTTACTTAAATGTTATAATGTGTTTTAAACAATGGAGTGTCTTTTTACACCCAGGTGAAAATAGCCTTTGCCCGCGATCTGGCAATTTACACTTGACCCCTCATCCATCCCAATCCTGAAGGTCTTTAGAAGGGTATACATTTCAATAAAATGGGTAAATAACACAGTGTACCTAATTATGTCTGATGAGTGCCTAATCTCTGAACAGAAAGAGGTCTGTTTAGGTTTTAACCAGCCCCATTATTAGTGATAATCTGCCTCCTGCTGTTTATAGCCCTAAATTAAATGTAAATGCTCAAAAAAGGTTCATATTGTTTTCCAAAGACAGGTATTCATTACAAAGGTCTGTATCCTAAACCAGCATTGGGCGATATTAAAATATATTAAATGTGGTTCAACGGTTTTAATTGCACCCTGACTCAAGATCATGCAAATGTAGCACATAGTGATTCATATGCATTTGCTCAGCTATTATTCTTTACACAATACACTATATTTCCAGATACAACAGTAGGCCTATATCTATGTGTATTTGCTGATTATTCTATATACAGTATACATTTAATTTTCATAATTACAGATACCCCCCAATTTAATTTATTTCTAATTTGAGGATAAATGCACTCGATCATCCGTTGGTAGGCTATATGAGTTGCTGGTTGGCCGTTTTTATGGAATAGCCAGAGTAAAACTGCCAACAAACTGATCGATTTTGTCATTTATTCTTGCAGGTGGGTAAATGTCACCGAAGCACCTTTAATGTTATTAGTAGTGTAATCAGTCTGTCTATATTGCTCTGTTCAAATTATTGTGCTTTCTTATATTAGTAACGTAACGTTACGTGTTTTTGTAGGCTACTATTAATGACGGCGCTATAGTGGAAACCGTCATTTAAGCTAGCGTAACTCCAGAAGGATCTACGCATTTATTTTTCTAAATATTATATCACAACTTGTGACAATATATTTGTTAAGGTCCTTAGGGTAGTGGCTTTTGATGGTTAGCGTTGATTTTATTTACTTGTGCCAAATTGTCATTTTATGGGTGTTTATTGATCCGGCGGTTGAGCTAATATGCTACCGTCAGCGTTCACTTGTTGTCATAGCAACTGTAAACATCCTGTGTTAGCGGAAACAGGCAACGTTGAGTGTGATACATTATAGTATGAGATGTGTATTTTGATGTAGGTCTACTAGCATTTATGATTTCTAATATTGTATGTGTACATATAGCCTACGTTTATATAAATTGTATTTTATTGAGATTTCGATATATATGAAAAAGAGAATTATTATTATTATTATTATTTTCATATTATATTTTGTAGTATAGCATACATAAATACATATTGTTTTATTGTGATTCTGATATGAAATATATTATTATTATATTATTTGATCTAATATAATTTTGAGATTGTATTTGGTATTATTTATTTATATTGTTCCAATATATTTATATTGTTATATTGTTGGCCGTTGAAATTGAGTAGCCTGAGTAAAACTGCCACTGAAGACCAACAAACTGATCGATTTTTGTCATTTATTCTTGCACAATCTTTTGGCACAGTAGTGTATACAGTAGACTCTGTATTTATCATATTCAAAGGAATTCATATGTTCAATCAAGATATTTTACATATTCTTAATTTATTATTTTATATATGTTGTTTAGCTATAGCTATATTTCTAATATGTATTATTTGCACACTGGTATATATAAAATAAAATAGCTATTTTTTCCGATTGTCTGCTCGTTCTTAATCTAAAAAAAAGATTTCTAAATTGAAAAAAAAACAAGAAACAGGCTTGACTCAAGAGCTAGAGGTGCAAGTCAGTTGCAGGCTGCGTATGTGCTTGTTAAACTGCAGCCAATCACAACGCTGCTTCCCCTCCCCCACTCATTTGCAGCCACCTGGCCGTGGCTCATGGACATATTAAATGTAGAAAGGTAAGTACTTTAAGTTTTCTGTAAAGGACCCCAAGTGATGTTCACAAGGTTGAAGTTTGCGTTGGTATTGTAACATTATTTATGTTGAGTCTCTTTAAGCTAAACATAATAAACCATTGACGGAGTAATTTAAGTAAGTCATGTTTAAGTAATGTTAATAAAAAAGTCTGTGACCTTGTCTCTGTGAGAGACTGGTCAGGCCCCTTCATATCTTAAAGAGCTCATAGTACCCTATTACCCCTCTAGAACACTACGTTCTCTGAATGCTGGGCTACTTGTGGTTCCTGTAGTCTCTAAAAGTAGAACAGGAGCCAGAGCCTTCAGTTACCAAGCTCCTCTCCTGTGGAACCAGCTTCCAGTTGTGGTTCGGGAGGCAGACACCCTCTCCACATTCAAGAGTAGGCTTAAGACATTCCTATTTGATACAGCTTATAATTAGGGCTGGATCAGGTGAGTCCTGAACCATCCCTTAGTTATGCTGCTATAGGCCTAGACTATCGGGGGATTTCCCATGGTGCACTGAGCTCCTCTCTTCCTCTCTCTTTCTGCACTCATTCATGTTCCATTAATGCATGTTACTAACTTCACTTCTTTCCCGGAGTTCTTGTGCTTTCTCGTCTCGCAGGTTCTCATGGATCCTGGTGGAGCCTCCTGCCATGGTCCTGCTAGATTGCCATTGCCAATACTGTTGTTGCTGTGCACCTGTCTGTCTGTCTGTCTGTCTGTCTGTCTGTCTGTCTCTCTCTCTCTCTCTCTCTCTCTCTCTCACCCCAACTGGTCGAGACGACCACCCACCTAGAGCCGAAGGATCTGGCCTTTTAACAGGCAGTTTTTCCTTGCCCTTGTCGCCCAGTGCTTGCTCATGGTGGTACTGTTGGGTCTCTGTAAATAATGTTATAAAGAGTTCGGTCTAGACCTGCTCTATTTGAAAAGTGTCCTGAGAGAACTTCTGTTATGAATTGGCGCTACACAAATAAAATTGAAATGAATTGAATTGAAGTGCAGTCGCAAAAACCATCAAGCGCTACAACGAAACTGGCTCACATGAGGACCGCCCCAGGAAAGGAAGACCAAGAGTCACCTCTGCTGCTGAGGATAAGTTCATCTGAGTCACCAGCCTCAGAAATCGCAAGTTAACAGCACCTCAGATTAGAGCCCAGATGAATGCCACACAGAGTTCTAGTAGCAGACACATCTCTACATCAACTGTTGAGAGGAGACTGTGCGAATCAGGCCTTTATGGTCAAATAGCTGCTAAAAAACCACTACTAAGGAAAAGCAACAAGCAGAAGAGATTTGTTTGGGCCAAGAAACACAAGGAATGGACATTAGATTTAATGTTTTAAAGAGTTCAGTCTAGACCTGCTCTATTTGAAAAGTGTCCTGAGATAACTTCTGTTATGAATTGGCGCTATACAAATAAAATTGAATTGAATTGAATTGAATTGAACTGAATTGAATTGAATAGACCAGTGGAAATCTGTGCTTTGGTCTGATGAGTCCAAATTTGAGATCTTTGGATCCACCCACCGTGTCTTTGTACGATGCAGAAAAGGTGAGCGGATGGTCTCTACATGCATGGTTCCCACAGTGAAGCATGGAGGAGGAGGTGTGATGGTGTGGGGGTGCTTTGCTGGTGACACTGTTGGGGATTTATTCAAAATTGAAGGCACACTGAACCAGCATGGCTACCACAGCATCCTGCAGCGTCATGCCATCCCATCTGGTTTGTACGGAGCCCCTAAAGGGACATGAAAAAAAAAAAAAAATCTATGAAACGTTTCTAGTGAGCACTAGATAGTATCTAGTGCTCACTAGATAGTATCTAGTGCGCACTAGATAGTATCTTGTGCTCACTAGATACGGATCTAGTGCGCACTAGATAGTATCTTGTGCTCACTAGATACGGATCTAGTGCGCACTAGATAGTATCTTGTGCTCACTAGATACTATCTAGTGCGCACTAGATACGGCTCTCGTGCGGGCATGATGTCTGAGAGACCATCCACTGCATTTCGGTTTGTGTTTCTGTGTGAAAATGACAGTACAGGAGTTAGTTCGACTATATTTTAACCTGGGACTTCATTATAAGGACATTGCTGCTTTACTTGCAAGTCGTCACCGTCATGTTGTGTCTGAAAGACATTTAAAACGAATTTTGAAGTCTTGTAGTTTGTTTCGGCGCAAGGGATACGTCACTTTGGATCACGTAGTTAATTTCATTCATGAACAGTTACAAACATCTGGCCAACTCTGTGGGTATAGGTGGATGTACACAAAATGCAAGGAGAATGGATTACACGTCAAGAAAGAAGAGGTACGCTTAATTCTAAAAGAACTTGACCCGAGGGGTGTTGAACTCAGAGCAAGGAGACGGCTCCATCGCCGAAGCTATTTTGCAAAAGGGCCCAATTATATTTGGCACTTTGACTCTTATGACAAACTGAAGCCATTTGGTATCTGTATCAATGGCTGCATTGACGGGTTTTCCCGGAAAATTATCTGGATGAATGCATTTACTACCGGCAGTGACCCAAAAATCATCGGAGGCTACTACATAGAGGCAGTCCAGAGATTGGGTGGTTGTCCAAGGATTGTCAGAGGCGACCGGGGCACAGAGAATGTTAAAGTCAGAGACTTTCAGCGTTTTCTTCGTCGCAACATTCACGACGGCTCCGGCATTGACAGCTACATTGAAGGGGCAAGCACAGCAAATCAGCGAATAGAGAGTTGGTGGGGCTTCCTCAGAAGGGAATCAATGGAATTCTACATCTCTCTATTTAATGATCTGAAGGACCGTGGCTTGTTCGATGGTGCATATTTGGACAGAAGTCTAATCCAGTTCTGCTTCATGGGAATCATTCAGGTACAAATGTATCATATTGTTATGTAAAACCTAATTTCATCTTAAATTGTGTCCCACAAATGTTTTTTTGTTGTTGTTACATTCTCCAATGAGCAGCTGTCCACCTGTCTTAATCACTGTCATCCATGTGGTGTCCTACAATAATAATTCATAATGAAACGCGAAAATGGCTCTAACAGGGTTTTTTGAGCATGGAGGCGCCACGCACCGGTCTGCCATATCGTCACATTGTGTGTGCCCTCTCAGTGTCAATCATACTACTGATAGATGAGAGAAGGGGCTGATTAATTAGAATATAACATAACTTGTTGTGGGTGGAAACCACCAAAATGGTAGAAAAAGTTGCCTAAAACTAATTTTGTTGCCCAAACTTTATACTTTATTTAATGAGAATAAACACAGTAAAAGCAACTCAGGAAAACGGGCAGCGAGCCAAGCAAACAGCCAACCATTCAATCAATCTGTTAATCATTTAATTGTTTACAGTTAACTGATCGTTAAGGAAATAATCTAATAAAGATAATAAAAATACAGAAAACAGGCCTGACACCGCCACATTATACTATATATTCAATAATCCATCTATTCTGGGGGGTGGGAATGACTGTGTGTGTGATTTGATGTGTGCACAGATTCGGGAGGTGCCGGTTGATAATGGTTTAGCACTGTAAAAGCTGCCTGAATATGTGTTCAGACATCCAGATTGGCAGCAGAGGAGCACATATCCCATAACATACACATAATCAGGCCTAATATGATATCAGCTTGACTAGTGTGTGTGTGTGTGTGTGTGTGTGTGTGTGTGTGTCTGTGTGTGTGTGAGAGAGAGAGCTATATGTCGACTATAAGCCTCCTTGTGTGTGTTTATGTGGTCTGTGTTGCAATGTTGCTGTCCACGGTGCTGAATCGTCCTGAGCGCAGACACGCCACGGCTTCTTCATTATGATTTATTTTAGCTTACTCTGAACTGCCATTTTAATCGAAGATAAACTTCCAAAGAATACTCAAAATATTTCTCTTTATTCAATTAATCCAAAAAGCATTCTTATTCTTTCTGATAGCTTTTCATTCCCTTCAGGCGTCTTCACCGCTCTCAATTTAATATTGATATATGCGATCATGCAAAACACAAAATAAGTACCATGGATAGCGCCACTCAGCCAGCCGTGCCAAAACACTTATAACTTTAGTATTTAATAAAATAATAAATAATAATGGAAAATAATATATAGTGAGCGAACTCTATCAGACGGAGCACGAAATAACAGCAACGGCTGCGAATCCATCTCTCTGCTCTTCGAAATTTTTGTTCTATCTATCTTTGAAATTTTTGTTTATTTTCCTATCATTTCTCCTTACTTCATCAGAAAAGTCAGCATTTAGCATGATTTATTTCAAAACTTTTATAAGGCCCACATGAGAATTACAAATTGCATATCAATTAACTTGTTTTCTTACTTTCTAATATACCGTTATTCCAGGACGAATTAGATGAGACCATCCATGTGTGGGATTCACATGTCATCAGACCATCGAAGAATGACAGGGTACCCAGTGGTCGACCTCGAATCATGTACATGTTCCCAGAACTCTACACAAGTGATGACCGCATTTCCCCAGTGGACAGAGCTGATGTGCAGTTGTGTCAGAGTAACTGCACATTTCGACCAGCAGTGCCATGTGACCCAGACATCTACAACATCTGCAACATTCTGATGGTGGAGTCACAGCTGCATCTTCCAGCTGATGCTTATCAAGCATTTGATTTGTACCTGCATTTGAGGAATGAGATAAGATCCGCTCTCTAATTTGAGATGGAACTACATTTGTATCCATCTAAACTGAACACGTGATCAGACAATTCTTCTGCAGTCCACCATGCTTTATTCACCAAACATTCTCAGTTGTAAAGTTTTCCCAGGAACTCTGTAGAAGCTATATTTGGAATTTTGGATTATTTCTCCTTGGAAAAAGGATTGATCTGTCACTATGTGCACACTGACTGTTACAGACATTAAGAACATTTGCAGCGATATTGTGCACACAGTTTTTCAAGGTACTTGGCAGTTTTGCCTGTCATGGATAACTTTTAGCAGTTCTTGTGTGGATTTAGGCTGTCTCAGTTGTTTCTGTCTCTTGAAGCCTGTGTTTCTTTGAATCAGTCTGGGATTACCTCGGATTTTTCAAATGACAGAGTATTAGCTCTTCTCAGTAATTTGTGCTGGAATTTGAGATTTAAATTTGTTGTACAGCATATAGCAGTATTGTCATAGATGTTTTACTTTGCCTTTACATCAGTCATGAACAGGAAACGAACAAAATCACAACAAAGAAAAACAACATGGCAGGACATGAAAGAGGAATTACATTTTTACAACAATATTGTGCTCTTGACAGTTACTGTCTGTATGTTTACCATATGAGGCTCCAACAAAAACAGCCATGGGTAGCCATTTGAAATGGTACTGTATGTACATCAAACAGGTATTATTTTGTTGAATGCTGAACTTCTTTCTTAATAACAATTGCAGAAAACATGCACATGATAATATGAAAATGAAAAGGGATGTTCACCTATGAGAGCAGACCTTTCTGACTTATCAAAATGATCAAACTTAAACTGTCTTCTGGACTTAAACAAAATGTAAAACTCAGTGTGCTGACAAATATTACAACAAAATCATTAACAATAAGAAAAAAACAAAACCAAAGCAAAAAAATTAAAAAACTGTTTCAGTTTTAATAAAGGTTCAATAAAGCAATGTCATCAGATTATGCATCTGATTTTATCTCCTCTCGTTGTAGAACATTTTTTTCTTAGTTGTAATACATGAATGAACAAATACAGTTTTTTAAATGTAAATCTGTAGATTTGTTTCAGACAAATGCTATAACAATGTCAGTAGAAGAGGAACATTCACTACACAATATCCATTGTAAAGCAATCGCCAGACAGGACATTGTCAAACTCTTGACGAAACTCAGGGTATGAGCTGTAGGTGCATGGTAACTCAAGAACTGCTCCACATGTGTGTGCTACAGGCCTGCGACTTAAACCACACAATCTATTAAAAGTTACTTCGATTGTGTCTGTGCACAGCACAGTGGACCCTGTGCAGAAGCGTAAGAAGATCTCCAGTTTTCTTTGGTCGATGCTTCTCACATACCGTAGCAGGTGGTTAAGAGCTGTCTGCTCTTGTGGATTTAGGCTTTCAGTTGATGGCTTTATCATCTGGGCCACTTTCTTGTTAGTTGGCCGCTTAGATTCGTAAAGCTCCATTATGCTTTCTTTGGTTATGAGTGTTGGCACAGCATTGTGAATACTGGAGTGGAAACAGTCAATTATGAACTTTGGCTCTTGAAGAAGAGCTTTGTGTGCCATTGTTAAAATGGCAGCCCGTACGTTGTCTTTAGAGGGCAGGCAGTGTGAGCCCATTCTTGAGAAGACGTCGAGTAAGTCCTCTTCAACAGTTTCATCAATGTTGCCCTGTAGTGCTTTTTCAAGTGATGCACGCTCATTCTCTGAAAGAAATCTGGAAAATGACATCATCAAGAGTTCTTCATCCACTGAACCAAGTCCTTGACAACAGGCAAGAACAAAAGCTGGTGACAGTCTGATTGGTATGATTTTGTGGTCCAGGTATCCTTTCAACCACACTCTTCCAAGAGCTTGCCATGCCTTCTCAGAATAGTCTGGTCGTAGTCTGGGTACTCGTTCATCTTCCCCCTCACACTGTTCCAAGAAATGTTCCCAGAACGCAGAGTATACCTCTCTTGACACACCATCACTGTCCACAGCTTTCTCATTTGTAAACTCCATTTTTAGATTAGCATTCAGTATTTTTGGTTCCATGAAGATATTAAGGACATCATCAACTATGTTTACTCGTCTTAATTTCACAAGGAGTTCTTTATCAAATGGGTCTGGTGATGCTGGAAGACTGCTTGATGATACAGGTCCATCATTCAGTGTAGAGTGCTGCAAGATTTTTAAAAAAAGTAATTAGGTGTGATTATTGATCGATTAATCAATTGGTGAACAGAAAATGAATCAACGACTTTGACAATCAATATATCAATTAGCATGCAGAAATGAATTATGCTGTGGTTCTAGATTTGCTGCTTTTCTGTCTTATATCACAATACATGGAATATCTTTTGGTTTTGGAATGTTTGGATGAAAAAGTAATCTAAAAACATCAGCTTGGTGTGAGAGAACTTGGGATGAAAATTTGTCACTGTTTTGTACATTTCATAGACAGAATAATGAATAGGGAAAACTCTTTAAAAGAATCAATAATGGCAGTAATATTCTTTTTGCAGCACTGCTAGAAATGACTCAGTTCTACACTATACCTGCATACTGGTGGAGTCTTGATTATCACCATCATCACCACAAACAGGTCCAAAGTTTACTTCAAAGTCCTCAAGAGATGCTTGGATGGCAAGGGCAAGAGGGGAATCCAACTCGTCATTTAACAACTGGTCTGGATCTTGATTTGACACAGGCATTAAACACTCGTCTTCAGATCCATGCCTGCTTGTTGATTGCCGAGTTTGATTGCCAACATCATCGGAAGATGGTGGATGCAGGACCTCTGTGTTGCTCATCTCAGGAGTTGATGGTCTTGATTGACTGATTGGTTCTCCTCTCTGTTGATAATTAAATGAAAAAACAAAACAAACATATAATTATTACCTTATCTTTGTTTTTGCATCATCTGATCAAAGCTGTCATGTGTACTATCACATTCATGTGATTAAAACATCTTGCACCTGAGCAGATTGTTTTGGTATATGCATATTGAGTTAATGTGGCATTGAACTCAAAACCTTTTGCCCACTTCCATCATCTTAGCTGCAGTTAAAATTTGAGATGGATTTACATTTGTTGTTTGCAACAAAATCATGGTCTCTTAAATCCCATCTCTGTGTCCTCACAGACTTCACGAGTTCGCAAGTTTTGGATTTTATCTTTGACTTTATTTTTTGGTTTCAATTTTGTATTTGATATTTTGATTGATACATTTTTGTTTCCATTTTAAAAAGTATTGTTTGAACACTTTGGTACAAATTAATCTCCATACAACACAAGTTCCATACTGTATATCACAAACTGGGTCCATAAAAAAATATGCAATACCGGGGGCTTACTTTTTCATGGTTTTCCTGCATTGAGCCACTGGGTGCTGGATCTAAATCAGTGGAGCTCTCTGGATGATCCCCTCGATGATCAGTTCCAGTCCTCCAGTGATGACATCTCCTGGTTTTGTTCCTCAAGGATTGTCTCTGCATTGTCCTAGTCTATAAAGAAATCAGCAGATCAGCAAATTATAGGCTTATACAGCCATGATTGTCCAACTGTTCAATACAAGTCTTTCTGAACTTATTGTGATTGAACATGCACATAAGTGGAGAGAGAAGTAGAGCAAATATGTTTAGAAAACTGTATTTACATCTCTTGACCTCTTGCAACTCAACTATCACCCCTGATTCAGCAGATAAACATTTTTTTGTTTGCAGGCTTCATGATCCTAATAGATTTGACATTGAGTTAAGACAATAGATTTATCCTCAAAAATCACTGATTCTAGTTGTTGAATTTCATGAGAAGAAAGACAGATAAACTACATGGCTGTAAGACTAAGATTATTTTGGCCAGATCCACAAAAAATTAATTGCGCCTGCTAATTGCACCAGAATTGTGCAGCATTTGCACCCCCAATCTGCCCCGTTTAATGCCGTTTAATTGAATATGCCATATTTAAGAACACAGATTGGTCTATAATGAACATTGCAAAGAGCACAAATGCCCTACATTGCATGTCTTTAATTAGCAGAAGTGTGCACAAATAAAGCTCTCCACAATCACAAACCAACTTTCATGTATTTGTACTATTATAGTATTTTACATCTATAACATAATCTACTGAGATTTTCCTTCATAGTACAGCTATTAATGTGACTCAGGCAAGTTTGATAAATGTTAGATTAATGTCTAAATCATACAATATTGTTGTTCAGGTGTCACTGAATGTATGGATTTCACAAAAACATCAGTACTGATATTCTATTTGTTGCCCACAGCTGGCTGCAGCATCACAAGGCAGCTGAAACTATACGTGCGTCTCCAAACTAACAAAGAGGCTGATGTGTGCGTTTACGCACGGTGCTGAGGTAGCTTCATTAACATGATTGGCCAGGATTTGATGATAGTTAATGTTCTGTGTTTTACTATACATCTCTACCGGTCAGCTGTTACACACTGTTTCCAGGTTTATACAGACTTTATGGATAAATTCTGAGCCTCATCCCATCTGTTATTTTTATTTTAAAATCTGAAATATATGATTGTCCCCGATCAATATTCAGTACCTAGAGTATGTATTGATAACAGAAATGTGGCAGAAGATAAATTACCTTCATTGGCCTCTCATCTGTGGGCTCGAAGTCCGATGATGCATCAGAGAGAAGTATTACGTCTTTAGCCTTGGAGGTTGTGTAGATGCGCAGCATTCGTATCTTAGTCTGCTCGTACAGCTGGCTCACTGTGACTTCAGGGGATACTGCATTGTGACTAAAATCACGAATATCAAACTCGAAGTCTTCCACTGGTCCTTTAGATGAATATCCATTTGGAAAAAACAAGCCCTTGCCCGTCTCCAGCAGTTCACCCATAGTTATTGATTTCTCCACTGACAGGTGCCGTGTTCCACCTCCATTTCTTGTTTTGATCTGGTGATAAGTGCCGTTATCAAAGTGGAGCCATCCCATTTCAATCCGCCGGGTAGCTTTGGCTGCATGTTTATTGCCAACAATGTTGCCAACTGTTTGTCTGTCGGCAGGAGTTTTCCGTTGTTCCCCGAGCCTGTCTCTTACTCTCTGCATGAAAGCGGACTTCACTGTCTCCACTCCTCCTGACTTTTCATTTGTTACAGTTCTTTGACGACAAAATGCTCTGAGTGCAAGTCGGTCCCCATATCTTACGATATACTGTCCTAACTCCTCATCTGTCATAACACCTATGACGTTGATGTCGATCTGTAATAAGCAAGGCAAACGTCAAAAACGTTGGAAAAATTACATTAACATAGCAGGTAGAGAAAGCTAGCAACATTAGGCTACACATGTATTGCTTACTTTATGTCACAAAAGTTAACATTTATCTTTACCTTATCTTTTAGTTGGTTGATGACACTATCAGGTATATTTCGCGTTTTCAGGAAAGAGAATAAGTCCACTTCTGCAGCCATTCTTTGAGGTTAAGATCTTAATGAGCCTAAAGGCATATGCACAGGAAGCACAACTGCCTGTGCTTAATCTAAGGTTTCTCGCGAGATCCGTGGTTTCTCGCGAGATCCGTATCTAGTGAGCACAAGATCCGTATCTAGTGAGCACTAGATACTATCTAGTGCGCACTAGATACTATCTAGTGCGCACTAGATACTATCTAGTGAGCACTAGATACTATCTAGTGCGCACTAGAAACGTTTCATTTTTTTTTTTTTTTTTTCATGTCCCTTTAGGGGCTCCGTAGGTTTGCATTTAGTTGGACCATAATTTATTTTTCAACAGGACAATGACCCCAAACACACCTCCAGGCTGTGTAAGGGCTATTTGACCAAGAAGGAGAGTGATGGAGTGCTGCACCAGATGATCTGGCCTCCACAGTCACCTGACCTAAACCCAATCGAGATGGTTTGGGATGAGATGGACTGCAGAGTGAAGGCAAAAGGGCCAACAAGTGCTCAGCATCTCTGGGAAATCCTCATGAAGCTCATCGAGAGAATGCCAGAGTGTGCAAAGCAGAAATCACAGCAAAGGGTGGCTATTTTGAAGAATCTAAAATATAAAACATGTTTTGAGTTATTTCACACTTTTTTGTTTACTACATAATTCCATATGTGTTCATTCATAGTTTCGATGCCTTCAGTGAGAAACTAATATGTAAATAGTCATGAAAATGAAGAAAAACCATTAAATGAGAAGGTGTGTCCAAACTTTTGACTGGTAGTGTAAATGAGTGTGAAAGTTCCTGTGATTGTACAGGAGTGCAGAGAGGTGTATTAAACTGCGACTCTGCTTCTTGATCCCAACTCTGGGTTGTCATGGTTTAAGACCGCCAACAAACTCGGCCAGGTTCTTAGACATGAGCGCGGCTCCATCCCAAGTTGGATGAATCCCATCTCTCCTACTAAGACCAGGTTTTCCCCAGTGCCAATTATCCATTTAAGTTAAGCAGTCTCTTGTAACACCAACCTCTACCGCATCCCTTACCATAAGCACTTTGAGATTCTTTTATGAAAAGTGCTTTACAAATAAAATGTATTATTATTATCATTATTATAACCATCTCCAATTATCAATTTCTTTAAATTAGGAATTATGAGGTCTAGATTAATATTTTATCTTATTTTCATCTGTTTAACCATTTTAAACTATTCCCTATTAAAACATTGACTGGAACACCGGCCATTACGTTGGTGATATTCCTGGAGCCAGACTATCGGTAGGAGATATCAGTATTCATTCAAGCTAAATATTCTTCATATAACATAAAGATAATCTAAAAATTACATAGTGTTGCTTTAAATGCATTGTATTTCATACGACTAAAAACACCAGGTCAATACATATAACCATCCCATCCCATATCCATGCACCTCTACAACTCCACCTGCATGAGTGTAATAAAATATAGGCCTTATCAGGAGAGCACTATCAATCCTGTCTGCTGTTGGTTTAAATTAGGCTTTAGAAGACATGGACTGTCTCAGTGTGATCTTCAGGATAGTGGCATGCATGCATATTAGTTCATATCTATCTTGTCATTAAATCTCTTTTTGCAACATTAGGTACCTCTGGATATCAAGCCCCATTGGTCCGGACAGGTGATTTTGGACGATCCAGCTACCTAATCACAGAAGAACACCTGAGATTCCTGCTTTCATGTGGATTTGCAATTGCACAAATTGCTGAAATCCTGGATGTATCAGTCAGTACAGTTAAACGGAGATGGAGGTATGAATGACAATTGCAAGGCATACAAACAATATATTTTCCTCTGATTGCAGGGCTAATGTTTTAAATGTTTAAATATTGTGTTCTTTTTTTTTGTCAGTTTATTCACTTGCGGTGCTTGATGGTAATTTTTTTTCCCCAAGGAGTGCATGCTCCTAAATTGAAAAATTAGAGAGAGAGACGAGTGTGTCTTCCTCTGAGATACGTGCTTTAGTTACAAAGACAAAAAGATAACAAATTAAATAAAAAATGTAGCAAAGTTAATGGGAACTACTGAATAATGTTTGGTTATATGCACACATGCTCCTAAATACATTTTACAGTACACTGTTGAGCCCTGACTTGATTTTTTTCTATTTTACTATAAATTCAATTCAATTCAATTCAATTCAATTCAATTCAATTTTATTTGTATAGCGCCAATTCATAACAGAAGTTATCTCAGGACACTTTTCAAATAGAGCAGGTCTAGACCGAACTCTTTAACATTAATTACAGAGACCCAACAGTACCACCATGAGCAAGCACTTGGCGACAAGGGCAAGGAAAAACTGCCTGTTAAAAGGCAGAAACCTAGGACAGATCCTCCGGCTCTAGGTGGGTGGTCGTCTGTCTCGACCAGTTGGGGTGAGAGAGAGAGAGAGAGAGAGAGAGAGAGAGAGAGAGAGAGAGAGCGACAGACAGACAGACAGACAGGTGCACAGCAACAACAGTATTGGCAATGGCAGTCAAGCAGGACCATGGCAGGAGGCTCCACCAGGATCCATGAGAACCTGCGAGACGAGAAAGCACAAGAACTCCGGGGAAGAAGTGGAGTTAGTAACATGCATTAAAGGGACATGAATGAGTGCAGAAAGAGAGAGGAAGAGAGTAGCTCAGTGCACCATGGGAAATCCCCCGATAGTCTAGGCCTATAGCAGCATAACTAAGGGATGGTTCAGGACTCACCTGATCCAGCCCTAACTATAAGCTTTATCAAAGAGGAATGTCTTAAGCCTACTCTTGAATGTGGTGAGGGTGTCTGCCTCCCGAACCACAACTGGAAGCTGGTTCCACAGGAGAGGAGCTTGGTAACTGAAGGCTCTGGCTCCTGTTCTACTTTTAGAGACTATAGGAACCACAAGTAGCCCAGCATTCAGAGAACGTAGTGTTCTAGTGGGGTAATAGGGTACTATGAGCTCTTTAAGATATGAAGGGGCCTGACCATGAAGAGCTTTATAGGTGAGGAGGAGGATTTTAAATTCAATTCTACATTTTATAGGGAGCCAATGCAGAGTAGCTAGTACAGGAGAGATGTGATCTCTTTTTCTAGTTCCTGTCAGTACTCGTGCTGCAGTGTTTTGAATTTATTGGAGCGTTTTAATGGACTTATTGGGGCAACCTGATAATAAAGAGTTGCAGTAATTCAGCCTAGAAGTAACAAATGCATGGATTCATTTTTCTGCGTCCGTCTGTGATAGGATGTGTCTAATTTTTATAATATTACATAAATGAAAGAAGTCAGTCCTAGAGGTTTGCTTTATGTGGGAATTAAATGACAAATCCTGATCAAAGATAACTCCAAGATTCCTGACAGTGGTGCTAGAGGCCAAGGTAATGCCATCTAGAGTAACTATATCTTTAGACAGTGAGTCTCTAAGGTTTTTGGGGCCAAGTACAAGAATATCGTTTAACATCAGAAAATTGCAGGTCATCCAGGATTTTATGTCCTTAAGACATGTTTGTAATTTAGATAATTGATTCATTTCATCGGGCTTGATCATAGATATAACTGCGTATCATCTGCATAACAGTGAAAGTTAACGGAGTGATTCCTAATACTGTTGCCTAAAGGGAGCATATATAAAGTAAATAGTATTGGTCCAAGTACAGAACCTTGTGGAACTCCATGACTAACTGTACTATTTATTGAAGATTCGTTAACATGTACAAACTGAGAACGATCTAATAAGTATGACTTCAACCAGCTTATTGCGGTTCCTTTAATGCCAATTTGATGCTCAAGTCTCTGTAAAAGAATATCATGGTCAATGGTGTCAAATGCAGCACTAAGATCTAATAATACAAGTACAGAGACAAGTCCATTGTCAGAAGCAATCAAAAGGTAATTATTAACTTTAACCAGAGCTGTCTCTGTGCTGTGAATAACTCTAAATCCTGAGTGAAAATCCTCAAATAAACCATTGTTATGTAGAAAGTCACACAACTCTTTGGCGACTACTTTCTCCAGAATCTTAGAGAGGAAGGGGAGGTTAGAAATCGGTCTATAGTTGGCTTAAACCCCTGGGACGAGAGTGGGCTTTAGCTACTTTAAAGGACTGTGGTACATATCCTGATAATAAAGAAAGATTAATCATATCCAGGAAAGAAGTGCCATTTAAGGGTACAACTTCTTTAAGCAGCCTAGTTGGGATTTGGTCCAACAGACAGGTTGATGGCTTCGATGTAGAAATTATTGAAATTAACTGATGAAGATCGATAGCAGAAAAACAGTCTAAATATATATCTGAGTTTACATTAGTTAAAGTTCCTGAACTTGGAGAGCTACTGATAACTGTTGATGGCAGTTGGTGATTAATTTTCTCTCTAATAGTAATAATTTTATTATAAAAGAAGCTCATAAAGTCATTGCTACTTAAGTTTATGGGGATATTTGGCTCAATAGAGCTGTGACTCTCTGTCAGCCTGGCTACAGTGCTGAAGAGGAACCTAGGGTTATTCTTATTTTCTTCTATTAGTGCTGAGTAATAGGCTCCTCTGGCATTACGGAGGGCCTTTCTATAAGTTTTAAGATTATCTTGCCAAATTGAGCGATATTCTGATAATTTGGAAGAGCGCCATTTCCTTTCAGATTTCCTAGCTATTTGCTTTAACTGGCGGGTTTGGTGGTTATACCAAGGTGCTAGTCTCCTATGTTTTAATAATTTCCTTTTTATAGGAGCGATAGAGTCTAATGTTGATCGTAGTGAGCCTGTAGCACTATCAAAAAGATTATCAATTTCGGAGGGACTAAAGCTATTATAGGACTCTGTTATATTCAGACATGGGATTGAATTTAACACTGATGGAATCTCCTCCTTAAATTTAGCTACAGCACTGTCAGATAGACATCTGCTGTAGGAAGTTTTGCCTAATGGCTTATAATCTAATAGTATGAATTCAAAAGTTATTAAATAATGGTCAGATAGGAAAGGATTATGTGGGAAGACTATTAAATGTTCAATATCAAGGACTAAACTTGATAAAAACTCTGAGAATTCAGATATAAAATCAGAGTACGGTCCAGGAGCACGGTACACTATAACAAATAGAACTGGCTGCAGTGTTTTCCAGGATGGGTGAGAAAGACTAAGAACAAGGCTTTCAAATGAATTATAATTTAGTTTAGGTTTAGAGTCCATTAAAACGCTTGAATCTAAATATATTTTACTCATTACAGCGGTTATTTTCCAGCTTAACATTTTAACGTAGACTAGTTCTACCTAAGCACTCAGATTTACTTCCTTCTTTTAGCAACTTTTCGCTATTTTCAAAAGTTTTCACACGCTAGCTTCATTAGCTATGGCTTCTCCCTCTCCCTCTGCTCTGTCCTGCTCAGTGTGCTAGGGAACGCCAACGAGGTCAAAAACACGTGAATTCTAACACGTTAACAACATGTAGACAACATGTAGACAAAACGTTAACAACAGGTAGACAACACGTATATATATATATATATATATATATATATATAAAATAATTTATAATTTAATAATGCAACCCAAATGTTTTATTTCTATAAGCTACACAATAAAGGAAGAAAATGGCAAAGAAATAAGAGAATCCTTAACATGTTAAATAGTGGGTGGAAACAACCCCAGGCTTACAGAAATGGTTTAACCCAACAGTTCAGGAGCCAATGGGAACTTATGACTCTCACCCGTTCAAACTGGACAAGTGGCCAAAGGGCTCATAATCACGTGAAATGAATGCGTCGTTAACGCATCATTAACGCGTAGGCAACACGTTAACAACACGTAGACAACATGTAGACAACACGTTAATGACGCGTGAACAATTAACATGTTGTTAACGTGTTGTCTACATGTATAGAATTCACGTGTTTTTGACCTCGTTGGCATTCCCTAGCACACTTAGCAAGACAGAGGAGAGGGAGAGGGAGAAGCCATAGCAAACTGCTAATGTTAATGAAGCTAGTGTGTGAAAACTTTTGAAAATAGTGAAAAGTTGCTAAAAGAAGGAAGTAAATCCGAGTGCTTAGGTAGAACTAAATGTTAAGCTGGAAAATAACCGCTGTAATGAGTAAAAGATATTTAGATTTAGCGTTCACTGACAGAGCTACAGCACCAAAAACAGTACACAGAGCAGGAAGTAAATCGGAAATGAGTCAGTACGCTTACCGTAGCACGTCACGGAATGACAGGAGTCCACCTTCCACCTGTGATCAATATCTGTATCTGCTGTGGTTGAAAAGTCTCCTGAGATAACGTCTGTTATGAATAGGTGCTATACAAATAAAACTGAACTGAATTGAATTTAAACGGTAAATGGATGGAGTTCCTCTATAGTCTTCTGACCTCTCATAAAGCTTTTTACACTGAGGTCACATTCACTCATTCCTATGCTGATTCACAAAATCAGGAGCAATTTGGGATTCAGTGTCTTTATTATTTATAACTCATTACTTACTTTACTTCCTGTCAACAGTAATCAGTGACCCTACTAGTTATACTACCCATAAAATTCAGACTGACGACGATTAAAATCTAGATTTGTTTGTTAAAGTAATGGAATATTTCCAGTTGTTGAATGTCTCCGTCTTCCAAACTAGTTTCCTCCATGATTACAAAAATGAATCCAAGGATGTGATTGGACTGTTGGATTTCAGATATTTCAGTGGGAGGAGATAACACAAGTAATATTGTAACAAATAGTTTTTATAAGGGGGGTAATTATCAGTAATTAGTTACACTAGTACTTACTGTAGAAAGTAATATTATTTGTCTATTTGTCTGTCTTTTACTAACATCATACAACATCATGAAATGCAGAAATATTCTTTAAACAGACTTTAAGAACAAATAAACAAATACATGAATAAAAAAAGTATCTGTATATATGTAGAATGTGTTATAACTTGTGTTGCTGTTGATTCCTCAGAAGCAAATTTTTCATTTGAAACATTTGGATTCAATCAGTTAGATTAACTGATTGTTTGTTGGTTTTATAGTTCTGATGTCTCTCTTTGATTAAATATTAAAATAGCAGATAAATAGCAGAAAGAAAACCTTCAGTTCAATTTGTTTCTACAGATTGTAACCTAACAGATATTTCATGTGTCCCAAACTCTTCAAAACAGTGAAATAAAAGAGTGTCAATAAAAGACAAACACTGTGAGTCTGTGTGAATAAGAATAGAAAGTGTCACAGTTCTGATGTTTATGGTGTGAATGCAGTGGTTTTGTTTTGTCTTCAGGTTTTTGTTCCAGAAAGCGTAGTGGAGCGCTTTCAACAGAGGCCTGAAGGAGACACACAGCTGCTGTCTGTTCTCTTTGTCTGTAGTTTCTAAGAGAAATGCCGAACACAGAGCGTCTCTTTATGACATGCTGCTGGCTCAGGCTGTTTGCACAAAAGGCTTCAGCTGCTCAGGTGCTATAAAGAGCAGCAGCTGCCGCACAGGTAACACACAGCAACCGGCAACATCAGCAGCAGCAACAGCAGCAGCAGCAGCAGCAACCAGCTGAGCAACCACAGAGGCAACATGACATCCAGCAGCATGAACATGATGGGCAGGGTGAGAAACATTAACTTCAGTTGTTAGTTAATGACTCAATAATTCACATATTATAAACAACTTTACATTCCAGACACAAGCAGGCATTTTTCCAAGCACTACAACATGGTTCCCCACCTTTTCCCTTAAGGGTTTATTTTTACTTAGTTTTAGTGTAATTTCTGTGAACTATAATAACCTTGGTTTTGTATTGAGCTAACTAAAAACGAAACACTAGTTATTTATAATCGACTCTACACTTCAACTAATTTATACTATTCTTGCATTTAACTCGCACATATAAATATAGATCCATTTCTCAGCATTATGTATTTACATTGTCGTTATATATTACATATTTATATGTATTTTCTATTTTTCTATATGTAGTGGTATATATTATTGTATAAATTGTAGTGTGTATTGTTGTATAATGTATATTTGTGAGTTTTAGTTGTTTGACAGGAAGGTTCCTCTGCCCTTAGGTGGTCTTCTATGAGGACAGAAACTTCCAGGGTCGTTCCTATGAGTGCAGCAGCGACTGTGCCGACATGTCATCCTACCTGAGCAGGTGTCACTCCTGCAGGGTGGAGAGAGGCTGCTTCATGGTCTACGACCGCACCAACTTCATGGGCAACCAGTACTTCCTGAGGAGGGGCGAGTATGCTGACTACATGAGCATGATGGGAATGAGCGACTGCATCAGGTCCTGCCGCATGATCCCCATGGTAACCACACAGCCAATCACAGCACTGGCATCAGTATGAGCTGACTAATCACAGGAGAAGAGTTGAGGTGCTGATTGATGATTAATGATTGATTATTGTTATGTTGCAGCACCGTGGCTCCTACAGGATGAGGATCTATGAGAGGGAGAACTTTGGAGGCATGATGCACGAACTGATGGATGACTGCGACAACATCATGGACCGCTACCGCATGTCCAACTGCATGTCATGTAATGTGATGGACGGACACTGGCTGATGTACGAGCAGCCCAACTACAGAGGCAGGATGATGTACATGAGGCCTGGAGAGTACAGGAACTTCATGAACATGGGCATGAGCAACATGAGGTTTATGAGCATGAGACGCATCATGGACTCTTACTATTAGAGTTACCATGAAAACAATCAGAATATATCAATAAAGTTATGTTTGAATCAACATTTACGGCCTGCTATGTTCAATAAACATTGAACCCAATTAAATACTCACATAATCACATTACATATACAGACATCACAACAGTGTAGCAACAGGGTTAATTGATGGTTAAAAAATCAAAACCTTTAATTTTACAATCAGATCCTGATTTAAAAATCATACATATACATTAGTTGTATGCTTTACAAAAGTTTATACTAAAAAAAATTATTTCTACATAAAAAAAACATACCTTTCAAATAGAAATAAATTTCCCTGAATATTTTATTATCCATCATTAACAATATATTACATCCATCTGAGCGCAAAGATTCTTCTTTTTCACTCAAACACAGTCAGCAACTTCTGTGACTACAGATAAATCCAACACTGAAATAACAAAACCTGAGGTTCTCACAAAAGTGAGTCAATCTCCATAAGGCCCAATATTAAAATGCCAAACGTTATTCAATTTTTCAATTCAATTTTATTTGTATAGCGCCAATTCATAACAGAAGTTATCTCAGGACACTTTTCAAATAGAGCAGGTCAAGACCGAACTCTTTAAAACATTAATTACAGAGACCCTACAGTACCACCATGAGCAAGCACTTGGCGACAAGGGCAAGGAAAAACTGCCTGTTAAAAGGCAGAAACCTAGGACAGATCCTTCGGCTCTAGGTGGGTGGTCGTCTGTCTCGACCAGTTGGGGTGAGAGAGAGAGAGAGAGAGAGAGACAGACAGACAGGTGCACAGCAACAACAGTATTGGCAATGGCAATCTAGCAGGACCATGGCAGGAGGCTCCACCAGGATCGATAAGAACCTGTGAGACGAGAAAGCACAAGAACTCCGGGGAAGAAGTGAAGTTAGTAACATGCATTAATGGAACATGAATGAGTGCAGAAAGAGAGAGGAAGGGAGGAGCTCAGTGCACCATGGGAAATCCCCCGATAGTTTAGGCCTATAGCAGCATAACTCCTGAACCATCCCTTGTTCAGGACTCATCCAGCCCTAACTATAAGCTTTATCAAAGAGGAATGTCTTAAGCCTACTCTTGAATGTGGAGAGGGTGTCTGCCTCCCGAACCACAACTGGAAGCTGGTTCCACAGGAGAGGAGCTTGGTTCTGAAGGCTCTGGCTCCTGTTCTACTTTTAGAGACTATAGGAACCACAAGTAGCCCAGCATTCAGAGAACGTAGTGTTCTAGTGGGGTAATAGGGTACTATGAGCTCTTTAAGATATGAAGGGGCCTGACCATGAAGAGCTTTATAGGTAAGGAGGAGGATTTTAAATTCTATTCTACATTTTACAGGGAGCCAATGCAGAGAAGCTAGTACAGGAGAGATGTGATCTCTTTTTCTAGTTCCTGTCAGTACTCGTGCTGCAGCGTTCTGAATTAATTGGAGCATTTTAATGGACTTATTGGGGCCACCTGATAATAAAGAGTTGCGGTAATCCAGCCTTGAAGTAACAAATGCATGGATTAGTTTTTCTGCATCTGTCTGTGATAGTATGTGTCTAATTTTTCTAATATTACGGAAATGAAAGAAGGCAGTCCTAGAGGTCTGCTTTATGTGGGAGTTAAATGACAAATCCTGATCAAAGATAACTCCAAGATTCCTGACAGTGGTGCTAGAGGCCAAGTTAATGCCATCTAGAGTAACTATATCTTTAGACAGTGAGTCTCTAAGGTTTTTGGGGCCAAGAACAAGAATTTCGTTTTTTTCTGAGTTTAACATCAGAAAATTGCAGGTCATCCAGGATTTTATGTCCTTAAGACATGTTTGTAATTTAGATAACTGATTAATTTCATTGGGCTTGATTGATAGATATAACTGCATATCATCTGCATAACAGTGAAAGTTAATGGAGTGATTCCTAATAATGTTGCCTAAAGGGAGCATATATAGAGTAAATAGTATTGGTCCAAGTACAGAACCTTGTGGAACTCCATGACTAACTGTAGTATTTATTGAAGATTCATCGTTAACATGTACAAACTGCGAGCGATCGGATAAATATGACTTAAACCAGCTTAGTGCGGTTCCTTTAATGCCAATTTAATGTTCAAGTCTCTGCAAAAGAACATCATGGTCAATGGTGTCAAATGCAGCACTAAGATCCAACAATACAAGTACAGAGACAAGTCCATTGTCAGAAACAATCAGAAGGTCATTATTAACTTTAACCAGAGCTGTCTCTATGCTGTGATGAACTCTAAATCCTGACTGAAAATTCTCAAATAAACTATTGTTATGTAGAAAGTCACACAACTCTTTGGCGACTACTTTCTCCAGAATCTTAGAGAAGAAGGGGAGGTTAGAAATCGGTCTATAGTTGGGTAAAACCCCTGGGTCAAGAGTGGGCTTTTTAAGAAGGGGTTTAATTACAGCTACTTTAAAGGACTGTGGTACATATCCTGATAATAAAGAAAGATTAATCATATCCAGTAAAGAAGTGCCAATTAGGGGAACAACTTCTTTAAGCAGCCTAGTTGGGACCGGGTCTAATAGAAATAGATATGTCGGCTGAATGTTGGTTTGTCATCTTACCTGAGCAGGTGTCACTCCTGCAGGGAGGCAGATTCAGGTCCAGTGCTGGCGGCCTGTACTAATGACAACAGGATGTTACCTCTGTGTCAAACATCCTGTCAACCATCAACCTTTGACCACCAGCTTTGTTGCTTCATGATAACAGCTGATTCTTCTTCTCAGGTTCCTGACTGAAACTTCAGATGGATTTTTATAGGGAGTCTCTGCATTGGCTCCCTATAAAATGTAGAATTGAATTTAAAATACTCCTCCTCACCTATAAAGCTCTTCATGGTCAGGCCCCTTCATATCTTAAAGAGCTCATAGTACCCTATTACCCCACTAGAACACTACGTTCTCTGAATGCTGGGCTACTTGTGGTTCCTATAGTCTCTAAAAGTAGAACAGGAGCCAGAGCCTTCAGTTACCAAGCTCCTCTCCTGTGGAACCAGCTTCCAGTTGTGGTTCGGGAGGCAGACACCCTCACCACATTCAAGAGTAGGCTTAAGACATTCCTCTTTGATAAAGCTTATAGTTAGGGCTGGATCAGGTGAGTCCTGAACCATCCCTTAGTTATGCTGCTATAGGCCTAGACTATCGGGGGATTTCCCATGGTGCACTGAGCTACTCTCTTCCTCTCTCTTTCTGCACTCATTCATGTCCCTTTAATGCATGTTACTAACTCCACTTCTTCCCCGGAGTTCTTGTGCTTTCTCGTCTCGCAGGTTCTCATGGATCCTGGTGGAGCCTCCTGCCATGGTCCTGCTTGACTGCCATTGCCAATACTGTTGTTGCTGTGCACCTGTCTGTCTGTCTGTCGCTCTCTCTCTCTCTCTCTCTCTCTCTCTCACCCCAACTGGTCGAGACAGACGACCACCCACCTAGAGCCGGAGGATCTGTCCTAGGTTTCTGCCTTTTAACAGGCAGTTTTTCCTTGCCCTTGTCGCCAAGTGCTTGCTCATGGTGGTACTGTTGGGTCTCTGTAATTAATGTTAAAGAGTTCGGTCTAGACCTGCTCTATTTGAAAAGTGTCCTGAGATAACTTCTGTTATGAATTGGCGCTATACAAATAAAATTGAATTGAAAAAAATTGAATTTAGAAAGAAAATATTAAAAAATATATATTTTTCACCAAATGGATTCTGAGCTTTAAGTGAATAAATAAATATAAAATATCAGTTATTTAAACATACTGTTATACCTTTATTGTGTGATTGTTTTTATTGAGCTTATATTTTATAATATATAATATTTATTTTTTGTCTTCTTCTGTATTTTTTGTGGACCATTATAACTACAATATTACAGATCAGGTCAGTGCAGAGGTCAGTGCTGTAGATACAGGGCAGAAGTCTGTCTATTTGATTCAAATAATAGTAACAATAATCATATTATTAATATTAATTTTATTTCGTTATCTGTTTTGGACAGATTTTGGCTAGTATTTCCAGATGTGGGACTCTTTCAGAAGCTGTGCATTTTCTTTCTAGTTATTCTTTTTCGTCTGTCGTACTTTTTTGGATGATTATAACTCGCACATTTTTGAAGATAGAAACATAATTCAGATTATCTCGTTTAAGCGTGTCATCATGACTTTTTGATATCTGTTAAAGACTGATGTCACTTCCTATTATGGTTATATTTAGTGACAGTGAACAGAAACTCACTTGGACTCGTCTCCATCCACAGTCATTAGCCTTGTTCTGGTTGCCATAGTGACTCCACTCTGCTGTTGCCGTGGTGACGGGGGTGGGCGTGTCTGCAGCATCAGGGGAAGAGATGGGATGACTCTGTTTCCCCTGGCGACCTGCCGATCAAGGCTGCGATTTGTTGGAGTGGAGGGGGCCGGGAATAAGAGGGGCAGTGCTTCACTGAGGAGGTACTTCCGGTTCCTGTCCATCACTGCATGCAGAGGAAGAAGTGGAGGACGGGTGAGAGGGGGGTTTCTGGTCTTTAAAATCCCTGAAAACAAACATCGTTACCATCTGCTAAATTAAGAGGAGTGTCCTAATTGGTCAGAAGGTCCTCACCTCGTCGTCTCATTGGCTGCTGGCTGCTGTCAGGTGAGCTGGGCAGGGCTCCGTCTTCAGCTGCTGATTGGTTGTTGACTTTGTTCTCCACTTGGAGCTTCACCTCCTCCTTTCATCTCCTCCTCCACCTCCTTCTCCTTTACTGTCAGTGACTGTGGGAGGAACCACCAGCCAGTAAGCTGAGAGAATTCAGATACATTTATCATTTATCATTTCATTATTGATTGTTTCATTATTGATCAGTGCTTGCTCGTGGTAAGAACTGTTGGGTCCCTGTAAATAATTTTAGACAGTTTAGACATGCTCTATTTGAAAATGGTCCTGAGATAACTTCTGTTATCAAATAAATACACAATATAGACAAATAAAATTTCATTTAAAATAATTGAATCAGCTCTTTTTTATTTTTTGGAGTAATGGAGTATTTTATTTCACTTTAAATTTATTTTTTTATAATATAAGAATAACAATTAGAATAACAATAAGAAGGGGGATAAGAATAAGAATAATAAGAATACAAATAAAAATAAATATAGCCACAAGCAGCCATTCTGAGGTTCAAACAACACAGATGATTAGACATTTAGTAGCAGTCCAACCTATGGTTCAGGAGGAGACAGCAACAATGTGTTTTTTGGAGAGCACATTGAGCTGGGCCTTTATTACAGCCCCACCATCTGGCCAATTAGGCTCATCTTTGTTGGGAAGCACATGCGCATAATTTCCATTTATTGGGCCAAGTTTAATGTTTCCAAATCATTCCAAGTCACAGGAATCTGAGCCGACACAGCAGATAAATAAATAAAAATGTTTTATCAGCCAACCAATTGTATCAGCTGATATTGATTGTGTTTTGTTATAAGTAGTTATGTTATTATATAGCAGTAAAATAAACAGTCGTCCCAATAGTTTGACTGCTTTGTAGTGTATTCGGATTTCCCTTAGGTGGCAGCATAATAAAGCCTATAAATGGGAAGTGGAGGCAGGAGCGTTTGACCAGGGGAGTATTAGTTTGCCATCAGGGTTTTCTGTCAGAAAGGATTTCATTAGATGGGATTTTGGTCGTATTGATCATCCAACACTTCCATTAGTTAGTTTTGTGGTTGAAGTTTACAGTCAACATTATGAATACCTCCTCCTGCACACTGCAGGCGCAAAACACATCTGACACGGACAGTCAGCTGTGAAACCAGCTCAACTCAGCTGACACTTTGATCAAGTTTTTTGCGTCATCAATTGATTTTCACAACTTTTCGGCGACTAAAAAGCATTAATCCGGATTTCACATTGATGTTTTTACCAGTGTTGGGGGTAACGCGTTATTGTAATCAGATTACATTTGTCTGTAACGCAGTAATGTAACGCATTACTGTTGATAACGTCAGTAATCACATTACAGTTACGAATCAAAAATGATCTTGTTACTTGCACTTCTTTGGGAGGACTGAAAACACAAATCAAACGTCCCTTTATATGCGTGCTTACGCAACGCTCGTTTGACCCTATGGTTTGACTTCACTCACGTCACGTGACATGAAGACGTGACCATAGTGTGGACGTGACTCGAGCAGGAGCAGAAGACGAGCGAAAGACGAAGAACACGAGGAAGGAGAGTAGAGGCGACAGAATGGAAACATTCATCATTTGAGAGGTGGAAATTCGGCCACTACTTTAAACTTGTAAAAAGAAAATAAAAAAATGTTACTGTGAAATGTAAGCTGTGCCCGGGGCAGAAACAGCTATCCACCACTGCCAACACAACATCTATTCAATTCAATTCAATTTTATTTGTATGGCGCCAATTCATAACAGAAGTTACAGCAATGACACAAAAAATGTCACCACGGCGACAGGTCCGACAGCACTCCACATCCCAGAGTCCTGAACGAACAACCAGCAGAACTCTGAGCTCCCAAAACCACCAGGATCCAGACCCAGAGAAAGACCTGAACAAGGAGAAGAAGAGGGAACAAACCATGTTAGCATGTTAGCAAGGCTTAGCAGAAAGACTGGAAGTGGGGGGAAACTGTTAGCATTCACTGTTTACTTTACAAGCTATGAATTCCTGTTGTTCCAGGACGTCTTCTCACCTATGATGAAGGCAGGGAGGCCCCAGCCAATAGCGTTATAGAAGGTCATGTGACGGTGGTTGATGTTGCGGATCTCAGTCATCATGCGGTAGACATGCAGCTCCTCCACCAACATCCAGCAGAATGAACACAAGTGGCAGTAATGCAGCAAGATGGCCCCCAGCCTGCACACAGACTGGTTCTGTATTCGGTCAATGGCAAGCAGGAAGAAGATCTGCGACAGGAAGACCGAGGTCACCTGGTTGAAATGGATATTGTGCAGGTTGGAGCGCAGGTCTGTGAGGACCAGGAGGAAGACAAAGGTGACGAGGAGGAGCAGCAGCGAGGAGGAGAGAGAGGTGAAAGTGACGAGCCTCAAAGGAAGAACATCCTCACGCTGACGATAAAAACACAGTGTGTAAACTTTATTTACACTTCAAACAGGTTAACTTTATTCAGCTTACTGTGCCAGGTGGACGTGGCCCTACCTCTCTCCTGGACACATCCACGGCAACGCTGGACGGCTGAACACAGCCACAGATGACGTGAGTTTGATTCCTGCTGATCAGATGACAACCTGTGGAAGACCAACTGCCGGTCCTGTTCACCCTGAAACACCAGAGAAACTGTCAGCCTTGCACAAACCTCACCGACAGACCACAATATGTCAGATGTGGTAACGAGCAGCACTGGCACACCGCAAGGAACTGTACTGTCACCGTTTCTGTTAACCCTCTACACCTCTGACTTCTGTTCCAACTGCAGAGCGTACCACCTACAGAAGTTCTCTGATGACTCCTCCATTGTCGGCTGTATCACAGATGATAGGGAGCAAGAGTACAGAGACCTGATACAGAACTTCACTAGATGGTGCAACAGAAAACACCCACAGCTCAACACAGGGAAAACCAAAGAGTTGGTGGTGGACTTCCGCCACAGCATAAGGCCCCTCCTCCCCAGTTGCTATTAGGGGGGAGAGGGTAGAGATGGTGGACACCTATAAGTTCCTGGGGGTGACACTTACAATAAACTGGACTGGACAGACACTGAGATCCTCTACAGGAAAGGACAGAGCAGACTGTTCTTTCTGAGGAGGGTCAGGTCCTTCGACGTGTGTACTCGGCTACTACGGATGTTCTACCAGTCTGTAGTGGCCAGTGTCATCTTCTGTGCTGTGGTGTGCTGGGGAGGAGGCATCAGGACTTATGTTGCCAGCTCGGTGGGGATAGATCTGGACAGACTGTGCCTGAGAAGAGGATGAGAGGGAAGCTGAAAGCCGTCATGTGTCATTGTTTGTACCATTAACCATCACTCCACAATGCCACAGCTCCCAGTACCTCCAACATCAGCAACCACAGCACCCAGTACCTCCAACCCCCATATCCACAGCTCTCAGTATCTCCAACCTCAGCACCCACAGCACCCAGTACCTCCAACCTCCACAACCACAGCTCCCAGTACCTCCAAAGCTCCCAGTACCTCCAACCTTCACAACCACAGCAGCAAGTACCTACAACCTCCATAACCACAGCACCCAGCACCTCCAACCTCCACAACCACAGTACCCAGCACCTTCAACCTCCACAACCACAGCACCCAGCACCTCCAACCCCTACTGACTAAGACTGGTTTTAGTTCAACCTAACTTATATTATTTGTCTTAAGTTGCACGTGAACAGTTTTGTTGTTAAGTCAAGCTGCTTAAAATATTTTAAACACAATTGTACTGCAGATTATATATAGTGTATATATTTTTCATTTATAGTTTTATATGTTCTATTATATTTTGTAATATTCTTATTTGTCATACTATTGTATGTACACTGTACTGTTTTTATTGCACTATATTTCCCAATGCTGCTGTGTGTAATTTGAATTTGTCCTACGGGGGATTAATGAAAGGTATATCTTATGCTATGTTATGTTATGTTATGTTATCTTATCTTAAAGACTGGAAAAAGAAGTGAACTGTTAGCTTAGCACAAAGACAGGAAACAGAGGAAGACTGTTAGCATGGATTAGCTCACCCTGCTGAGTGACTCCAGACAACGCATCGCGGCCTCACTCGTCCCTCTCTCTTCAGTAGGAGCTGCAGAGTGACAGGACGGTCCAGAGGGCGGGGCCGAGAAACACCTTCACTGTACATCACCGTGGTGACAACAGGTGTGTTGATGATGGACTGACTCAGCGCTCTGAACATGCACACATAGGGTCAGACAATAAACACAATAAACAAACTATGTGTCAACAGTTGTTGTCGCCGTTGCTTTTGTTGCCGCTTTCTTTGTCAATGTCATCATTGTTGTCAGTTTTGTTTTGTTTTTGTTGTCATTATTATTTGATTTTATGATTATGATTGTAGATGATCACCACGGCAACCAGCAGTGAGCTCGAGGCCTCAGTGTGAAGTTTCCTTTTGACAGGCGACACAGTCTGATTGACATCACTGGTGACATTACTTGTGACATTACTTGTGACATCAGCAGGCTGTTGAGTTGGTGTCTCCATGGAAACTGCAGATCAGAACAAAGGGTTGCTGTTTGACTGTTTATGGTGCAATAAAATGTTTGATTCCCAGCGACTCTGATACCTGCAGCAGGTGTAATGTCATCATGTGAAAGGAATTGTGGGAAGTTGACGGCAGCCTGGAGGTCGATAGGAAGTTCAGTCTGGATGTCAGAGAGGCGGAGCTTCATCCTGCTGCTGTCCAGGAAGTCAACTGAGAAAATTGAACACAGAGGACAGTTACTGGGAAATAATAATAATAATAATAATAAACTCACTGATGTTTGTATTTGTGAATTGTTTGTAAACTCACCAATGTTTGACGTGAGGATGATGAAGGGCTTCAGGTAGGTCTTCTTCGTGTTCTTGGCGAGGTTTTGGCCATAAAGCTCAAAGCTCCTCAGCAGATGTGAAGCTCCGCCCTCTGACCTTTGAACCTGCTGCTGCAGCTGGCTGCCACGCTCCAACAGGGCACTTCCAGTCTGAACAATATTCTACACAGCAGGTAATCAATAATCAATATGGACGATGTTTAATACAAACTGTGAAGTAAAAGTTGTTATAATAATTGTATGAAAGCCAGTTAAAGGATTGCTTGATTGATTGATTGATTGATTGTAACCTGGTGGAAGTGGCGGTCCTGCGTGGCAGCCATGTTGAAGCCGTGTTGTTGGCTCTCGTACTGCAGCAGCTGACTCAGCAGACTGAACGCCAACTGCAGGTCGCTCCCGTGAACAACCGCCTTTTGACTGGTCCTGCAGCATTGCAGCAATCCTGAGATCAAAGGTCAGAACTGAAGCTTTCTATTGGACAGAAAACTAAACTAAACTAAATCACATCCAATCTGAAGGCAATAAACACAAATTCATGTGAAATCTGCCCCATTAGCAACTTAGTAATTGTGAGGATGTCATTGTGTCGTATGTCGAGGTGTTTGCAGTCGGGGTGGAAGAGGGAGAGACAGAGCTGCTACTGCCCACAGACAGCTGCTGGAGCCCGGGGAGCTCTGCAGGAGAGAGCCGAAGCTTCTGGAGGAATAAACAGCCGAAGCGTGCTGGATTCTGCTCTGATCTGGAGACGATTACACTGTTTATCTTTTAAACTTCTGAGATTAAAAAGTGGATTTATCCTCACTCTCTGTTCTCAACCTGTCTACTGTGAGCCACAGATGTGACAGTACAATTTAGTGCAGTATTATAGAGTATAAAACAGTGGGTAACACTTTATAATGAGTACACACTATTAAGCATTAGTTAAGCATGAATAAATAATGAAATCATCATTTATAATGCATGAATACACATTAGTATGTAGTTTATATGTGACAAGTTGTATATAACAATTTATTCATACATACAATTTATTTTGAGTTAAAACACAATTCATCTGAAAAGCTCATTTCAGTTTGATATTATCACAGTTATTATAGTATCTATTTTAAAAGATGTAATTTCATTTATGGTAGTTGTGAATGTATATGAAGAATATGCAACGAGTGAGTAACACCAAGAAGAGGAATGCAGATAGGTAATACAAATCTTTATCTGTGTGGTTTAATGGTTCGTCGATCTGTTGGTAATGCCTCGGGGCTCCAGTAGGGGGATCGCGCTCCTCTTCCTCATTCAATACAGACGAGTGAAGGAAAGAGCTGCGTGTGTGTTTTCCTCATCCTTCTCCCGTTACTATTCCCCTTTTTAAGGTAATTACCATTTGCAAAGCACTGTATACTTATGAACACATGTCGATAGCATTTTTCTTTATGTTACTCTGTTACTGTAAATGCATGGAAAAGACGTTTTGTTAGACTTATTTGTTGTTTAGTTTCTTGCTAATTCAGACGTGTAAGCTAGCAGTCGGATACCTCGTGGCCACGCCGTAGAGTCTGAATGTTGACATTGGTGTTTAAGTGTGTTACTGTTTCATTTATATATTTATATATTTGTGTCTAGTTCATGTCATAATGACGAGAATTGATGAGTCAACATGTTAAAAAATACATTTCATTATTCAAAAGTTCCATGATAATTTAACTTGTTAAAAACATAATTTACATGTCGTGTGTATTTGATTAAAACAATAATTTAGATAATTTAGAACATGTTAAAAAGACACATATGATATTTGTGGTCCTAAAACTGAGTGTGCATATGTATACATTTGTCTGTTGTTCGTATGCATTGTTTAAAATAAGATTCAATACAGACGAGTGAAGGAAAGAGCTGCGTGTGTGTTTTCCTCATCCTTCTCCCGTTACTATTCCCCTTTTTAAGGGTACAACATTTGGAGGCACCGCTGGGATGTTTGGCTTGAGGACCATCCCTGAGATCTAAGTGGAATCCTCGCGTCCATCATCCCTTAAAACAACCCAGGCATCAGAGAGAAGAGTCGGACAAGGCGGTCAAGGTGGTCTTCAGACATGTACTGGCAACTTGTATCCTGAAGTGAGCAAAAGTGACCACTAGGGAGCAGCAAAAAACCAATTAAGTCAGATAGACCTTTACTTTACTGCTTGTGCCAACTCTTCTGATAAAATGGAGTCTGAATTGGAGAAGCTGCAACTGGAGATTAAAGGAACATTGTACCAACTGACTGTCAAACAGCTGATTAAAGTATGCGACACACTTCAGATTTTGGGACCAGGAATAGAACACGTGGCTGGTAAAACTCGCAGTCAGTTAATTTCTCATGTAATAGAGTATCTTGAGCGGGAAGAACTGGCCGACCTGGAGGATGAGGGTATGTCAGACCTCCTTAATGTTCAGGACATAATATACAAAGTCCATATGACAACAAACCTAAGTGAATGTGAAATCCTAAGTCAAACTGATGAACAGGAAAACCTTCAGAAAGAGGTAGAGGCGCTGAGGCTGTCACTGAAAGAAAAAGAGGATGCAATGCATGGCTTAATGAAATCAAGTACGAACACCCCTGTCAGTCCCAGCAAAACAGCAAAGAATATGGCCCCAGCACCGTCTAATGGTTCCATGTGGCGCAAAGATTTTAAGATATCTGGCCAGATAGGTGAGCCAGGGCAAAAGGATAGGCTAACCTTTTCTAGTTTAGCCCGACAAATTGAAAGTGGGCTCAGCAAAGACTATCCAGAGTCAGAGATCATTGATGCTGTAATCCACGCCATCACACCAGGTCTGCAATTGCGAAGTTACCTTGAAGGGAAAGACAAACTTACCCTGCCTGCCCTTCGCAGAATTCTCAGATCTCATTACCAGGAGAAAGCTGCCACAGAGTTATATAAACAACTCACCTCTGAGGTTCAAAACAGTAAGGAGACCCCTCAGAATTTCCTGATAAGAGCAATGGACCTGAGACAGAAGATCCTGTTTGCTTCTCAGGAAGCTGACTCAAGTCTAAAATATGACCCAGCACTAGTCCAGAGTCTATTCATGCACACTGTTCTAACTGGCCTTCAGAGTGACAATATTAAGAGTGACCTGCAGCCTTACCTCCTCCAAACGAGCACTTCAGATGAGCTGCTGCTGGAGAAACTGAACATTGCATGCAGCAACGAAAAAGAGAGGCAGGACAAAAAGAAACATGCTGCTCCATCACGTGTAACTACTGTGAATACAGTTCAGTCAAGCGAACCTCCAGTGGAAAAGAAAAGCACCATCCCACAACGCACAGCTACACTTCCTCCAGATCTGCTTTCTGAGATAAAAGAAATGCGCTCTGACATGGTGCTGTTGAAGGACTTGAGAGCTGAGGTCTCCCAGATCAGGGAAACCATCCAAAGATCCACACCTGCACCCCCACAATATCCCCAACCAAACAGAGAACCAGCAAATATGCCTGCCCCATATCCAGTGTTCTTCCCCCCACAGCCCCCACATTGTAACAATGAATCAGATCCCATGCCCTTTTACCAACAGCAGTCACCAACAGCAGTGCAGGAGTACCGACCAGTATTTGGTCCTGGGCGAATGAGGGAGACAACTCAGTTTCAGCAAAGGTTTGCACCTCAGCGGTTCTACCCAGCACCACGCTCTCGCCCAAGGTGTTTCTCTTGTATGCAAGCAGGTGAAGAGTACTGTCAGCATTGCTTTAAGTGTGGAAGCAGTGAACACTTCAGAGCAGGTTGTAAAGCACAGAGATCAGTAGAGCCAGCTAGGAAGAGTCCTTTAAACTAAGAGGGGTTGCTCCCACGGGACATGGAGTAACCAGTAACATAGATAAGTCCCAAGTTTGCACAAGTTGTGAAGAAGAAAAAGGAAGTGAGGAACTAAAATGTTGTTCAGTTTGTAAAACCACACTGTACTGCTCAAAAGAGTGCCAGAGAACCCATTGGCCAGCACACAAAAGACACTGTAAGCCTTCTGCATGTTCAAGTATTAAGAAAAAGGCAACTCAGTCATGTGAGAAAGTTAAATGCAAAGAAAGTAGTGCTCCAGAGAAAACACCTACTGTAAGAGAGCTAGTAGGGAAGAAGTGTGTAATCAGGTGTTTCCTGCACAAACAAAAGATTCAGGCACTTTGGGACACAGGTTCACAGGTTTGTGCTATAGACGAACAATGGAAAAGAAGCCATTTACCTGATGTGCCACTCAGAGATGTAGCAGAGCTAGTCGACCCACTTGATCCGTTACAAATTGAAGCAGCCAATGGGACAGAAATGCCATACATCGGCTGGCTTGAAGTGTCCTTTAAGCTCACCGCTAGTGATCATGAGTTGCTAATACCCATGCTAGTGCTAAGAGGCAACCAACAACAGTGTCCCATTATTGGCTTTAATGTTATTGAACGCCTTGTCCTAGATAGCATGCAAGATCAGACAAAGCAAGGAGACAAAGAGAAACTCGTGAAGGCTGTAAAAATGGCTTTTCCTCATCTCAGGAAGAACAAAGCAAAAACCTTTATTAATGCAGTGAGTGTAGGGCAAGAATGTGATCATAATGTAAGGACAGTAAATGAGAGAATCAGTGTGCCTAAACAGAGCTCCATCCAAATTGAGTGTCGAGTACAGGCTGCACCTTTCAAAGAGGATAAGACTCTTATTTTCGAACCTTATGAGAATCCACAGTGGCCTGAAGGACTGGACTTTTGTGATACCCTTGTGTCAGTGAAGGCAGGCATGACCCCAAAAATCATTGTTAGTGTGCAAAACCCTACAGGTCATGACATTACGCTGCCCGGAAGGACTGTTATTGGAACTGTACAGTCAGTGAGGTCAGTGTATCCTGCCAACATATTTAAAACAGATCATCTAACAACTGCATCCATTCATCATGTCCAGGCCCAGAGTTCCAGTGAAAGCATCCCTGCACATGAACCTTGGGATCCTCCTGTGGATTTGACTCACCTGGAAGAACATCAGAGACAAATAGTCCGTCAGATGTCAGAGTCATTTTCTAAGTCTGATAATGACATAGGCTGTGTGGAAAACCTACAAATGGACATTTCACTAAAAGATGTTGAGCCAGTGTCAAAAGCATATCTCTCTGTTCCAAAGCCTTTGTACAAAGAGATGAAAGACTACTTACGGGACTTGATAGCGCAAGGGTGGGTTGAAAAATCTACCTCTTCCTACTCCTCCCCAGTTGTCTGTGTAAGAAAAAAAGACGGTACGCTGCGCTTATGTATTGACTACAGGGAGCTCAATAGGAAAACTCACCCAGACCGCCACCCCATCCCCAGAGTACAGGACATTATGGACACTCTGGGGGGAAACACCCTCTTTTCACTGCTGGACCAGGGTAAGGCATATCACCAGGGGTTCATGTCAAAGGACAGTAGACACTTAACAGCTTTTGTGACCCCCTGGGGCCTGTATGAGTGGGTCCGAATCCCATTTGGGCTCATGAATGCACCTGCAGCATTCCAGCGCTGCATGGAACAGTGCTTAGAGGGCTTAAGGGATGAAATATGTGTGCCTTATCTCGATGACGTTCTTGTGTTTAGCAAAACCTTTGAGGATCATGTCAGTGATGTCAGAAGGGTGCTGCGACGACTGAGGGGACATGGGATAAAACTGAAACCCAAGAAATGTGACCTGTTTAAGGCGGAAGTACGGTACCTTGGGAGGATTGTGTCTGCTGAGGGAAACAGGATGGACTCTGCTGATACTGCTGCAGTAAGGGCTCTGAAAGACAAGCAGCCAGGTACTGTTGGTGAACTAAGAGCAATATTAGGACTGTTGAGTTATTACCGGCAGTACATCAAGGATTTTTCACGTATTGCCTGCCCCTTGTATGACCTCTAAAAACCTTCAGAGACTGAGACCTTGCAAAACAAAAAGAGGAAGTGGCAAACAAAACGGAACAGCAAAGGAATGCCATCCAACACACCCATTGAGTGGACTGATGCACACCAGTCAATACTGGAGCAGTTGATAGACTGTCTCATTCAGCCTCCTGTTCTAGGCTTCCCAGAGTTTTCACAGCCCTTTATCCTCCATACTGACGCTTCCAACCAAGGACTAGGTGCAGTTTTGTACCAAAGGCAGAATGGGAAGCTTCGTGTAATTGCTTATGGCTCCCGTACTTTAACTGCAGCAGAGAAAAATTACCATCTACATTCAGGCAAGTTAGAGTTCTTAGCTCTTAAGTGGGCAATCACAGAGAAATTTCGTGATTATCTATACTATGCACCATTCTTCACCGTCTACAGTGACAATAATCCACTTACCTATGTGCTGTCCACTGCTAAACTGAATGCAACAGGGTGCCGATGGGTAGCAGAACTAGCAGATTTCCATTTCACGATCAAATACCGCCCCTGGTAAAGAAAATATTGACGCAGACAGTCTGTCCAGAATGCCTTTGGATATAGAGACATTCATGAAAGAGTGTTCAGAGGAAATGGCATATGATGTGATTGGTGCAGCTACACAGGCAGTGGAAAATCAGGATGAATCCAACGTGTCTTGGTCCATGGGCGTTTCAGTTGAATGTGCGGCAGTTGCTACAGGCACATCCCTCATTCCACTCACAACAGGACAAATTAAACACGACCAGAGGAATGATCCCACTGTTGGATCGGTGGTTCAGTTCAGACTGGCTGACAAAAAGCCATCAGGTCAAGAACTAAAACAACTCAGTCCACAGATCACATGTCTTCTCAGACAGTGGGACAAACTGGAAATTAATGAAAGTGGAGTGTTGTACAGGAAAACTGCAAACAGAAAACAATTGGTGCTTCCTGAAAAATATAAAAGTACAGTGTTAAAGGAACTTCACGATGAGATGGGCCATCAAGGTGTTGACAGGACAACATCACTGATACGAGACCGATTTTACTGGCCCTACATGCAGCGAGAGATAGAGGAATATGTCGCAAGAAGATGTGTGTGCCTAAAACAGAAGAAGCCAAGTCATGAGACAAGAGCACCGCTGACGAGCATTGTCACCACTCAACCGTTTGAGCTTGTCTCAGTGGATTTCTTGCACCTTGATAAATGTAAAGGTGGTTATGAATATATTCTTGTAATAATTGACCATTTTACACGTTTTGCACAAGCTTACGCCACAACTTCCAAATCAGGCAAAACAGCGGCAGACAAAATATTTAATGACTATGCATTGAAATTTGGCTTCCCAACAAGGATACACCACGATCAGGGTGGTGAATTTGAAAATCAACTGTTCACACAACTAAAAAAGTACTGTGGAGTTGCTGGGTCGAGAACTACTCCCTACCACCCTCAAGGGAACGGACAGGTAGAGCGGTTTAACCGAACACTACTCCAGATGTTGAAGACCCTCACAGAGAGACAAAAGACTAACTGGAAAGACTCACTAAACAAACTGATGTACGCATACAATTGTACTCGCAGTGAAGTGACTCAAATTCCCCTTTTTAAGGGTACAACATATAAACACAGTTAAAAATGTTTTATTCATCATTGATAAGCACATTAGTTGTGGAGTAGTAAATCCTGAATTCATCATTTATAAAGCATGTTTCTGCTGTAAATAGCCATTACTATGCGGTTTATAATCACAGTTATACACATTTCTGCATGCACTTGCACATTAGTGACTGTGTTAGCAGATGTTCTATAAAAACTCACAACAAATTCATATTCTAATGATGGCCTATAAACAGTTATTAATGTAGGAATTCATGAATTGAGGCAGTTACAAAGCACTTACTACTCGTTAATTAAGTATTTTGCACAAGCTCATCTAAAGTGAGCACTATCTATGTCTTATTAAGCATTTACAAATGAGATATAAAGGCTGGCAATGCCAGTATGTCTGCTAACACAGTCAGTAATCATTAATACATGTCTGAATAGTGGATGTGCAAGTGCATGCAGAAATGTACAGTACAATGAAGAGTAAAACATTTATAACTGTGATTATAAACCACATAGTAATGACAATTTACAGCAGAAAGCTTTATAAATGATGAATTCAGTATTTACTAATCCATAACTAATGTGCTTATCAATGATGAATAAAACATTTTTAACTGTGTTTATAAACTACATACTAATGTGTATTCATGCGTTATAAATGATGATTTCATTATTTATTCATGCTTAACTAATGCTTAATAGTGTGTACTCATTATAAAGTGTTACCAAACAGTGCAGTGCAGTACAGTGTAGTACAGGATTATACAGTATAATACAGTGCAGTGCAGTGTAGTACAGTGCAGTATAATACAGTACAGTGCAGTATTATACAGTATAATACAGTACAGTGCAGTGTAGTACAGTGTAGTATTATACAGTATGATACAATACAGTGCAGTTTAATACAGTGCAGTGCAGTGTAGTACAGTGTAGTATTATACAGTATAATACAGTACAGTGCAGTGTAGTACAGTACAGTATAATACAGTACAGTGCAGTGTACTACAGTGCAGTATTATACAGTATAATACAGTACAGTGCAGTGTAGTACAGTACAGTATAATACAGTGCAGTACAGTGTAGTACAGTGCAGTATTATACAGTATAATACAGAACAGTGCAGTGTAGTACAGTATTATACAGTATAATACAGTGCAGTGCAGTGCAGTACAGTGTAGTACAGTGCAGTATTATACAGTATAATACAGAACAGTGCAGTGTAGTACAATATTATACAGTATAATGCAGTGCAGTGCAGTGTAGTACCTGGGAGTGCAGGTGTCTGAAGCTCACTGAGGTGCAGTTCAAGAGGAGGGGGCGGAGCCAGCCTTGTTGCTCGTCACAGTGACGTATAGCCGTACCTGAGGATAGGGCTGAGTCAGAGAGATGACGGAGCTTCTGATTGGTCTGTTTGAACACTTTAGGAACAGGACAACACAGCAGAACACTTTATGTTACCTGTGGAGCCTCAGGGACATCTCACAGCTGCAGGTTGATTAAACTGAGTCCTTGGCCACCAGAGTCCAGATTCAAACACCCTCGGACAGACATCATACACCACTGCAACATATGGGGAGGGGCCTGGTGAGCAGGTCGGAAAGGAGGCAGGAAGAGAAAAAGATAATGCAGATTGATCAACATACCCTCACAGCCTCTGGATGTGAGCTCAGCATACGGGTTGTCACAGGTGTTGCACTGACGTCCAGTCACACCTGTCCTACAGAGACACTGACCGGTATGAGAGTCACAGACCCGAGACTCAGAGTCCAGCTGGAAACAGTTGCAGGGGAGGCAGGAGTCTCCGCCCTCCTCCCTGTAGTGTATAAGTACATACCTATACCTAACATATATATGCAGGTGTCTGAAGCTCACTGAGGTGCAGTTGAAGAGGTGGGGGCGGAGCCAGCCTTGTTGCTCGTCACAGTATATATATGTATATGTATATGTATATATGTATATTTCTGTGTTTAAGTACCTTACAGCTGCACTCTCCTGTAATTTTGTTACAGTCTCTGTTGAATCCTTTAGAAGTATCACAGTTACAAGGACCACAGACTGGACCCCCCCACCAGCCCCGAGGACACGGGGCTGGATCTGAAATCCACAGAAAACAATTAAAACAACTGATCAATACTGACATTGATCATATATCCAGGTCACACACCTGATGATCTCATATGGTCATATGTCTGTATGATCTGCCTACCTGTACTGTCTCCATAGTAACCATCTGACCTACCTGTGCTGACAGTAGTCTCCATAGTAACCGTCTCCACAGTGACAGCAGTAAACGCGGCGGGAGTTCGGCTGGTGGACACAGGTGGAGTTGTGCTGACAGGGGTTTAAGAGACAAACATCCACACAGTTCCTCCCAAAGAATCCTGGGGGAAAAAAAGGACTTACTTGACACAGATCAAGTACTTCATCAATCAATCAATATGTTCACCTATAAGCAGGCTGGTAATAATCACCTGGTTGGCAGGTGCAGGTGTGATGTTCCCAGTGGTCTTTGCAGTGACTGTGCGGCGGTCAGACACTATTGCTGCAGGAGTCGATGACGTCACATTCGTTCCCCACACCAACCATCCGAACCCCCCACAGGTTATTATTTGCCAGCTTCATGGACGTCTCGCCCATCCTCACACCCTGAGGATGTATTGACCAGTGATCAGATCTAATTCTAAGTTTATTCTTTTTAAATGTGAAACGAGTCGAGAATTCCAAAAAGCTCATTGGGTTCATGAAGTTCAACTTCCTGTACTTCAGTATTTACTGCGATGAAACAAGCAGAGAAGGAAGTAACGAAGTACAAATACTACACATTAGAACCTGTACTTTTACACTTTTATCTGAGTAAAGGATGTGTGTAATTTTGCCTCCTCTGGAAACAGGTAAGGGTCTCACCTGGATACAGCCTCTCCATCCGTTCACCACCAAGCCGTTCTTCTTCATCAGTCCTCCAACAAACAGACTTTTAAGTCTGTTTGTCTGTTTCTGTAAACTGTGATGACGTCATCGGGAATCCTTTAATTTATCTTTAATTCAACAGCAAACAGAACAATCTGTGTGGTCTTACACTGATTTTTTATCCACAGGGAACCTGTCTGGAGCCACTACTCATTTGAGTATTTTAGTGTAACAACAAACCATATAGAAAGGGTTTATAATGAGGAGCCAGAGTCTGTACAGTAGTGAATGGATTAGCCATAAGGGGGAGATAGAGAGGGACTGGGTTCACTGTTGGAGAGCTGTCATGTCATCCACCTTTATACATTTTGATGGTTGTAACTAATTGCTTTATTAATAGTTAATAAATAATTTAATAATGCTTTTTAGATTAGTTAAAAACCATTAATAAGAACTTTTGGTTATTAAGTTGCCATTTACTCTTCTCCAACAGGAGACTTTTTCTTTCCAGCTCTTTCATTCATAATAAATTATCTCCTGCAGGTTGTTTTTATTGAAACGGAGCAGTTAGGTGCACCTGGTGTCTCAGCGTGTCTTGTTTTTCCTGTAGAGAATTTATAGCAGATTGTAAATAAGTGACTTCTGTAACAGAGTTTTCAGACTTTGTACCTGAAACAAGCTGTAGTCCAAAGACACCTCAGCCATGTATTTAATGTCCTTTCCATCTTTGCTGCTCTTCAGCTCCATCAGGACATGATGCCACTCTCCGTCATCGACTCAAGTCTGATGAAAGTCCAGCAGAGCAACTCGCTTCACACCTGCAAACACCTGGAAACTCAGGTGACTGCTGCTGACCTGGACAAGGACAGGTAGACTGGTTATTAAGCCTCAAGAGAAGAAGCTATTCCCCTGAGCACACAGTGTCAAAGGTTTATTACATAATGTCCATTAAACTGTTGTTAACAGTGCCACCAGTGGCCATTAAGTGAACTGCAGCCAATGTTGTTAAATCAGTCAGTTGTTAAATCAACACGTTTGTCAGAATACACAAGTTAGTATCATGGATTACATAAGCTGGGGAAGCTAACTCAGATGATGCATAACTTTAGTGAGTAGACAAGCTAACATTAGCCAGCTGCAACAATACTGAATAATGTTATCTGGCACCGGCCACCCGGTATTGCCAGCCGACAAAGTAACTAACCCTAACCCTAATGAAAATCTGACCCTCATCCCTACATAGAAGCACAAATAAATCCACAGGCAGCAGATGAAGTCGCTATCCATTCACTCATTGCTGATAAAAAGTCATTCATACATGAAAATAATATGATTCACAATCGGACAAATGGAACCTTCCAAAGTTAACTAGTTAATTGTCTCCTCACCAGCAGATGAATCTCGGCTGATTCTCCAGCATCGGCCTTCAGCAGAGATCCAGCTCTGTGTCTCGTCCTAAACATCAGACCCAGGTACCATGGTACACTGATGGTCACGTCGGGCTCCACCCACCACACCGACGCCTCGCCGTTAAACTTCAGAGGGGATGGCATGACTGTGGAAACAGTGAGTGAGTTTTTTCAGTCAGACAGCAACTCAGTGAGTTTGAACACAATCACACCTGAACTCACCTTGTTCACAGTTCTTTCCTCCGAAGCCGAGCAGACACTGACAGCTGTAAGAACTCCACTTGTTCACACAAACTCCTCCATTCAGATACAACGTCTTGCTACAGAAATCCTGCTTCACCAAACAACCTGAGTCAGTAAAAGAGAAGAAACTGCCATCTTGTCCACCCAGAGCCCTACATGGTACTGCTCCTGGTGGATTTCTGACCGTTACCGCCTGCTCCTGCAAGCATTGTGACTGCTCCCTATAGAGATTTAATGTCTTCTCCTCCCTCAGGTAAAGTACGTTATTTTACTGTCAGTAACACCTCAGAAATGTATCCATATGCCAGACTTTATTTTGTTTGCTGACCTCTTATATTTTAAGATAGTTAGCGACTCATGGCCACTTAACAAGGATATTGTGCCAGATAGATTCAAGACATGCAGTCATACCTGCATTTGTGCCGTAGTTGGCAATGAATCAGCCCATGTCCACCTGCTGTCCTTCAATGTTCAGATCTTTAATGCAGCCCTCAAAGTCTCGACTCCCAACAGGAAAATCCTCTGGCAGATCGGGAACGCCACCGAGTAGCAGCGGTCCAGTCAGATCCAACGACCTGCAAGACACAAGGACAATGATACATCCTGATAAACTTACTGTGATGACCCCTCCCCCCTCTGGTTGGTCTGGGTCTTTTTCCCTTCTTCACAGGAGATAGAGTGGCAGAGGGTGTGGCCATTAGATGGGCTATACCTGGTGTGTCCTGATTGCTGGTCTTTATAAATGGATGATTTGTGATCATTCTCTCTCTCTCTCCTTCCAGTCAGCAGGTATTTGGTATTTGGAGACATACATTACCTTTTTCCACACACACTTCACCCATGTCCACACACACACTACACTACTGACCTCACTGACGTATCTATAGATATTATGATTTGTGACCGTGAATATTGTTTAATTAAACTTCTTTTTGTTTAAAACATTTAAACTATCTGTGTGTTCTCCTTCCTTTGTCATCATCCTAGAGCCGGTTCATGACACTCACACATAGATCGAACTATTTATATAAATATATATTAATATACATCTGTATATGTATTGTCTGAGTTATTTGTTGTTCTGATATTTTTGTCAAGAGGAATTTATTTTACTGCAAACTAAATCAACCTACAGGAACAAATAAAGTACCTTGACCGTTGACCTAGAAACTCTGCCGATGTAAAACACAACGAAGCAGCGTCTGAATGAGGTCACTGACATTTACACAACAATACACACACACACACACACACACACACATTCACTTCTTCAGTCCTGTCTGAGCTCTCTGAGCTGCACATGAATAGTTTCTGATCCGGCTGCCAAAACGAATCGCCACCCCCACATCACAATCGTCAATGGCAACCACTGCCACCTTCTCAGCAGGCGGCCCAAGAAGAACCCCAACACCCCTGACACTGGGCTGAGAGAGCGAGAGAGAGTGAGGAGTCAATAGTTCAATATGATTTTATCAGAATCCTTCTTGTTGATCTGAAGATTTCAGAGACAAATACTGAAACTGTACATAGACAACTTCCTGTTAGGAGACGGCAGGTGACAGTTTCTTCATTATAAGATTCGTATTACAGTAAAGATCATTCAATACATTCATGTAAACCAGTTGTCTTCTATTTTGGTTTAAAGGTTCCATATTTGAGATTGTGAATCCGGTTCTGCCTCTATAATAATCTGTGTGTGAGAGCAGTGAGTGAACTGGTTGTAGCGTAGCGTTGTTCGTCTGCTGCGTGTGGACTGATTTCTATGTGTTTCTATGTAGGGTCCCAAGTGCCTTCTCTCTATAAATGGAGACAGCTAACGTCTGCAAACGACCGACACCCACCACAACACAGAGTCCAACACAGAGTCCAAAGTCAACGCTAACATTACTGCTAAGCTTGTGGAACATATTGTCTGGTTGTGCTTTTAGCAGGATAACGTTAGCTTGATTGCTAACAAATTGCTAGATAGATAACGTTGCAAAATACTGTCAGCAAGCTTTATCCAGACTCCAAGGGCTGATATGGTTTCTGCCTTTTAACAGGCAGTTTTTCCTTGCCCTTGTCGCCAAGTGCTTATTCATGGTAGACCTGCTCTATTTGAAAAGTGTCCTGAGATAACTTCTGTTATGAATTAAGTACTGACCTTGTTGTAGCATGAGTACAGAGCTTGTTGTAGAGTAAGTACATAGCTTGTTGTAGTGTAAGTACTGACCTTGTTGTAGAGTAAGTATGGAGCTTGTTGTAGAGTAAGTACTGAGCTTGTTGTAGAGTAAGTACTGAGCTTTTTGTAGAGTAAGTACTGAGCTTTTTGTAGAGTAAGTACTGAGCTTGTTGTAGAGTAAGTACTGAGCTTGTTGTAGAGTAAGTACTGAGCTTTTTGTAGAGTAAGTACGGAGCTTGTTGTAGAGTAAGTACGGAGCTTGTTGTAGAGTAAGTACTGAGCTTGTTGTAGTGTAAGTACTGACCTTGTTGTAGAGTAAGTATGGAGCTTGTTGTAGAGTAAGTACTGAGCTTGTTGTAGAGTAAGTACTGAGCTTTTTGTAGAGTAAGTACGGAGATTGTTGTAGAGTAAGTACGGAGCTTGTTGTAGAGTAAGTACTGACCTTGTTGTAGCGTAAGTAGTGACCTTGTTGTATAAAATCCTGGATGAGCTGCAATTTTCTGATGTTAAACCGCAATTCTTGTTCTTCGCCCCAAAAACCTTAGAGACTCACTGTCTAAAGATATAGTTACTCTAGATGGTATTACCTTGGCCTCTAGCACCACTGTCAGGAATCTTGGAGTTATCTTTGATCAGGATTTGTCATTTAACTCCCACATGAAGCAGACCTCCAGGACTGCCTACTTTCATTTACGTAATATTACAAAAATTAGACACATCGTATCACAGACAGATGCAGAAAAACTAATCCATGCATTTGTTACTTCAAGGCTGGATTACTGCAACTCTTTATTATCAGGTTGCCCCAATAAGTCCATTAAAACGCTCCAATTAATTCAGAACGCTTCTCTGCACTGGCTTCCTGTAAAATGTAGAATAGAATTTAAAACTCTCCTCCTCACCTATAAAGCTCTTCATGGTCAGGCCCCTTCATATCTTAAAGAGCTCATAGTACCCTATTACCCCTCTAGAACACTACGTTCTCTGAATGCTGGGCTACTTGTGGTTCCTATAGTCTCTAAAAGTAGAACAGGAGCCAGAGCCTTCAGTTACCAAGCTCCTCTCCTGTGGAACCAGCTTCCAGTTGTGGTTCTGGAGGCAGACACCCTCTCCACATTCAAGAGTAGGCTTAAGACATTCCTCTTTGATAAAGCTTATAGTTAGGGCTGGATCAGGTGAGTCCTGAACCATCCCTTAGTTATGCTGCTATAGGCCTAGACTATCGGGGGATTTCCCATGGTGCACTGAGCTCCTCTCTTCCTCTCTCTTTCTGCACTCATTCATGTCCCATTAATGCATGTTACTAACTTCACTTCTTCCCCGGAGTTCTTGTGCTTTCTCGTCTCGCAGGTTCTTATTGATCCTGGTGGAGCCTCCTGCCATGGTCCTGCTAGATTGCCATTGCCAATACTGTTGTTGCTGTACACCTGTCTGTCTGTCTCTCTCTCTCTCTCTCTCTCTCTGTCTCTCTTTCTCTCTGTCTCTCTCTCACCCCAACAGGTCGAGACAGACGACCACCCACCTAAATCCGAAGGATCTGTCCTACGTTTCTGCCTCTTAACAGGCAGTTTTTCCTTGCCCTTGTCGCCAAGTGCATGCTCATGGTGGTACTGTTGGATCTCTGTAAATAATGTTATAAAGAGTTCGGTCTAGACCTGCTCTATTTGAAAAGTGTCCTGAGATAACTTCTGTTATGAATTGGCGCTATACAAATAAAATTGAATTGAATTGAATTGAATTGAATTGTAGTGTAAGTACTGAGCTTGTTGTAGAGTAAATATGGAGCTTGTTCTAGTGTAAGTACTGACCTTGTTGTAGCGTAAGTACTGAGCTTTTTGTAGAGTAAGTACGGAGCTTGTTGTGGAGTAAGTATGGAGCTTGTTATATAATTCACTACCAGACACACCCAACAGACTGTCAGCTCACTTGTTGTTTTGTTTTAAATATTGATTATATTGGCTTTAATAATTTTAATAAGGGTTAATAATTTTTTTTTCATCTGTTAGGTGAAAATAAATGCTTTACTTTTTATTGAGGTAATTTAGCCATTGTGTCCTTAATGTTCTCAGAGACTTAAATTAATTCAATTCAATTCAATTCAATTTTATTTGTATAGCGCCAATTCATAACAGAAGTTATCTCAGGACACTTTTCAAATAGAGCAGGTCTAGACCGAACTCTTTAACATTAATTACAGAGACCCAACAGTACCACCATGAGCAAGCACTTGGCGACAAGGGCAAGGAAAAACTGCCTGTTAAAAGGCAGAAACCTAGGACAGATCCTCCGGCTCTATGTGGGTGGTCGTCTGTCTCGACCAGTTGGGGTGAGAGAGAGAGAGAGAGAGAGAGAGAGAGAGAGAGAGAGCGACAGACAGACAGACAGGTGCACAGCAACAACAGTATTGGCAATGGCAGTCAAGCAGGACCATGGCAGGAGGCTCCACCAGGATCCATGAGAACCTGCGAGACGAGAAAGCACAAGAACTCCGGGGAAGAAGTGGAGTTAGTAACATGCATTAAAGAGACATGAATGAGTGCAGAAAGAGAGAGGAAGAGAGTAGCTCAGTGCACCATGGGAAATCCCCCGATAGTCTAGGCCTATAGCAGCATAACTAAGGGATGGTTCAGGACTCACCTGATCCAGCCCTAACTATAAGCTTTATCAAAGAGGAATGTCTTAAGCATGAATGTTGAATGTGGTGAGGGTGTCTGCCTCCCGAACCACAACTGGAAGCTGGTTCCACAGGAGAGGAGCTTGGTAACTGAAGGCTCTGGCTCCTGTTCTACTTTTAGAGACTATAGGAACCACAAGTAGCCCAGCATTCAGAGAACGTAGTGTTCTAGTGGGGTAATAGGGTACTATGAGCTCTTTAAGATATGAAGGGGCCTGACCATGAAGAGCTTTATAGGTGAGGAGGAGGATTTTAAATTCAATTCTACATTTTATAGGGAGCCAATGCAGAGTAGCTAGTACAGGAGAGATGTGATCTCTTTTTCTAGTTCTTGTCAGTACTCGTGCTGCAGCGTTCTGAATTAATTGGAGCGTTTTAATGGACTTATTGGGGCAACCTGATAATAAAGAGTTGCAGTAATCCAGCCTTGAAGTAACAAATGCATGGATTAGTTTTTCTGCATCTGTCTGTGATAGTATGTGTCTAATTTTTCTAATATTACGTAAATGAAAGAAGGCAGTCCTAGAGGTCTGCTTTATGTGGGAGTTAAATGACAAATCCTGATCAAAGATAACTCCAAGATTCCTGACAGTGGTGCTAGAGGCCAAGTTAATGCCATCTAGAGTGACTATATCTTTAGACAATGAGTCTCTAAGGTTTTTGGGGCCAAGAACAAGAATTTCGTTTTTTTCTGAGTTTAACATCAGAAAATTGCAGGTCATCCAGGATTTTATGTCCTTAAGACATGTTTGTAATTTAGATAATTGATTAATTTCATTGGGTTTGATTGATAGATATAACTGCGTATCATCTGCATAACAGTGAAAGTTAATGGAGTGATTCCTAATAATGTTGCCTAAAGGGAGCATATATAAAGTAAATAGTATTGGTCCAAGTACAGAACCTTGTGGAACTCCATGACTTACTTTAGTATTTATGGAGGATTCATCGTTAACATGTACAAACTGAGAACGATCTGATAAGTATGACTTAAACCAGGTTAGGGCAGTTCCTTTAATGCCAATTTGATGCTCAAGTCTCTGTAAAAGAATATCATGGTCAATGGTGTCAAATGCAGCACTAAGATCTAATAATACAAGTACAGAGACAAGTCCATTGTCAGAAGCAGTCAGAAGGTCATTATTAACTTTAACCAGAGCTGTCTCTGTGCTATGATGAACTCTAAATCCTGACTGAAAATCCTCAAATAAACTATTGTTATGTAGAAAGTCACACAACTCTTTGGCGACTACTTTCTCCAGAATCTTAGAGAGGAACGGGAGGTTAGAAATCGGTCTATAGTTGGCTAAAACCCCTGGGTCAAGAGTGGACTTTTTAAGAAGGGGTTTAATTACAGCTACTTTAAAGGACTGTGGTACATATCCTGATAATAAAGAAAGATTAATCATATCCAGTAAAGAAGTGCCAATTAAGGGAACAACTTCTTTAAGCAGCCTAGTTGGGATCGGGTCTAACAGACAGGTTGATGGCTTCGATGAAGAAATGATTGAAGTTAACTGATGAAGATCGATAGCAGAAAAACAGTCTAAATATACATCTAAGTTTACATTGACAGAAGTCCCTGAACTTGGAGAGCCACTGATAACTGTTGATGGCAGTTGGTGATTAATTTTTTCTCTAATAGTAATAATTTTATTATAGAAGAAGCTCATGAAGTCATTGCTACTTAAGTTTATGGGGATATGTGGCTCGATAGAGCTGTGACTCTCTGTCAGCCTGGCTACAGTGCTGAAGAGGAACCTAGGGTTGTTCTTATTTTCTTCTATTAGTGCTGAGTAATAGGCTCCTCTGGCATTACGGAGGGCCTTTCTATAAATCTTAAGATCATCTTGCCAATTTGAGCGATATTCTGATAATTTGGAAGAGCGCCATTTCCTTTCAGATTTCCTAGCTATTTGCTTTAACTGGCGGGTTTGGTGGTTATACCAAGGTGCTAGTCTCCTATGTTTTAATAATTTCCTTTTTATAGGAGCGATAGAGTCTAATGTTGATCGTAGTGAGCCTGTAGCACTATCGACAAGATTATCAATTTCAGAGGGACTAAAGTTGTTATAGGACTCTGTTAAATTCAGACATGGCATTGAATTAAACACTGAAGGAATCTCCTCCTTAAATTTAGCTACAGCACTGTCAGATAGACATCTGCTGTAGGAAGTTTTGCCTAATGGCTTATAATCTAATAGTATGAATTCAAAAGTTACTAAATAATGGTCAGATAGGAAAGGATTATGTGGGAAGACTATTAAATGTTCAATATCAATGCCATATGATAAAACAAGGTCAAGAGTGTGATTAAAACAATGAGTTGGTTTATTTACACTCTGACAGAAGCCAATTGAGTCTATTAATGATATAAATGCATTACTAAGGCTGTCATTGTCAACATCCACATGAATATTAAAATCACCTACAATAATTACTTTATCTGATTTAAGGACTAAGCTTGATAGAAACTCTGAAAATTCAGATATAAAATCAGAGTACGGTCCAGGAGCGCGGTACACTATAACAAATAGAACTGGCTGCAGTGTTTTCCAGTTTGGGTGAGAAAGACTAAGAACAAGGCTTTCAAATGAATTATAATTTAGTTTAGGTTTAGGGTCCATTAAAACGCTCGAATCATATATAGCTGCTACTCCACCTCCTCGGCCTGTGCCTCGAGGAATGTGAGTATTAATATGACCTGGGGGGGGTGGATTCATTTAGGCTAACATACTCCTCGTGGGACAACCAGGTCTCAGTAAGACAAAGTAAATCAATATCATAATCTGATATTAATTCATTCACTAAAACAGCTTTAGAGGACAGAGACCTGATATTTAACAGCCCACATTTCATTCTCTTATTTTGTGCTACTGAGGAGTTGGTTTTAATTTTTATTAGATTTTTATGTTGAACTCCTCTTGTTTTTATTTCTTTAAATAATTTAGGTGGTCGGGGGACAGACACAGTCTCTATGGGGTTTTGGGTGGGTGACTGTTCTAAAGAAAGCGCAGAGAAGTGTGTAAGACAGCAGCTCTGCTTCCTGGTCCTAACTCTGGACTGTCAGGTTTTAGAGATAAACTTCGCCATATTTCTAGATAAGAGAGCCGCTCCATCCAAAGTGGGATGGATGCCGTCTCTCCTAATCAGACCAGGTTTTCCCCAAAAAGGCTTCCAGTTATCAATGAAGCCCACATCGTTTGCTGGACACCACCTCGACAGCCAGCGGTGGAATGACAACATGCGGCTATACATGTCATCACTGGTCACATTGGGCAGGGGTCCAGAGAAAACTACGGAGTCCGACATTGTCTTAGCATAGTTACACACCGACTCCACATTAATCTTAGTGACCTCCGATTGGCGTAAACGGGTGTCGTTACCGCCGACGTGGATAACAATCTTACTGTATTTACGTTTACCTTTAGCCAGCAGTTTTAAATTTGATTCAATGTTTCAAATTAAACTGACTTCATTTGAAGAACTAATGACAAGCAGCTGAATAAAACCGAACTCAAGAACTGAAGATGAAGGTGATGAAGAAGAATTTCTACCTGCAGAAAAGCTGAGCTGAATCTGTTCCTTGATGATCTCCACAGCAATGAAGTTGTGTTTCTGATTGAATCGTCCGTTATACAACAGCAGAGCATTTCTGTCTCTGGTCACAAACCTGACACAATATGACATATGACATGTAACAGAACAAATACTGCTCTCCTGGGGGAGAATGAATCAAGGCTCTGATTCTGGGCTATGTAATATATACCATCACATATATAATTCATACAACAATGTACCATAACAGATATATTTTTAAATTTATTTTTCTGAAAGGTTTCTTTACAACAATGATGCCTTCTTTGTCAGCTTCCCTACAGTGTAATCAGTGTGCAACTCTAGCTAATGTTAAGCTTATAAATGGAGTCTGCTAATGTCTACAAACGACACCCACCACAACACAGAGTCCAAAGTCAAAGCTAACATTACTGCTAAGCTAGTGGAACATATTGTCTGATTGTGCTTTAAGCTGGATAACGTTAGCATGCTTGATAACATTACAGACTCAACATTATTCCGCATGGCTGGGTAGCAACTGGCTGGCTAAACTTAGGTTGCTAGCAAGCATTATCGCTAGCTAGTAGAATACTAGCTTTCCCAGCTAACGTGATCCATGATGCTAACTTGTATTCCGAAAAACGGTGTTGATTTTAGCCAACAATAAATGATGTAGCGGTACAAAGCCAACGATAGCTTTCTACTAGCCAAGACTGATGCAAGAAATGGGCATCCAGCTAGCTAACTGTAGCTAAGCTAACTGGGGTTGTCAGGCTGGCTGTGTCTTGGCTGCGCCAAGTGGGCTTGGCGTCGGTTGCTTCGTGGTGTTGGCTGATGGGGTGATTTGTATACGGCATAGTTCTGTCTGGACACTGACTCAAATCAGCTCAGTGAACATAAATGACAGGAAGTCAAACAGTTCTGCTGAGCTCAGGAAGAGAAGGAATTGGAAAGAAAGAGATAAAAGGACATAGTGAAAGTCTGCAGTCAGAGGTTAGACAGCAGACTGCACAGAAACAGGAAATCAGGACAGAGCTTCCTGTCACCTCTGTCCAACACACCACATAATTTCCTGTTTTGAATACACTGCAGCTTTGATTTTATTAAACTCGACCAGAGTGGATTCATAAAATCATATTTACAACTAAATCATTGATCATTTGACCCTTCCTATGTCCCGCCCCTAAATTAGTTATAAATGTAGTTGTGTGTGACTATATATATCTCTCTTTTATTTTAGTTTTTCTTCTAAACATAGATAAGCATAGCACATAGCATATTTTTGCTTGCAAAAAGGGGTGGACTGAGGAAGGGTCAATTAGTCAATCAACCGAAAATTAATCTGCAACACACACCTGAAGGACAGGTGGAAGTGGAATCTTTGTCTCAGGCCTCTGTAGGTGGCGAAGGATTGTCTTGTGAAGCTTCGACTCGTTGCTTTACAGTATGCTGTCTGAAAGTACGTCGTCACTGTACTGTGGAACCTCAGAACCGACACGCACTTCATGTAGTTCTCACAGGGCTTGCGCAGACAGATGTTATTGTCAAACGGCAGCACATTCTGATTGGACAGCAGCGCTAACAGGGTCCAGTTCAGGTAGATCTGCTCCTGCAGTGTCTCAGAGGACAAGAAACCACCTCCCAGTGCATTGTGGTCCTCAGATGGCAGCAGGACAGAGAGCGTAACGTTTAGGACGTTTCCCTCCACCGAGGAGTCGTTCTGGATGTTAAAGAGGAAGACATGGTCTCGGTGGGTGGAGAGGATGCTGGCCACAGCGTCCACAAACAGAGACAACAGAGGGGACAGGAAGCGCTGTAGAGACATGTTGTCCAACCTGATGGTGCCTTCTTTCATTTACGTAATATTACAAAAATTAGACACATCCTATCACAGACAGATGCAGAAACACTAATCCATGCATTTGTTACTTCAAGGCTGGATTACTGCAACTCTTTATTATCAGGTTGCCCCAATAAGTCCATTAAGACGCTCCAATGAATTCAGAACGCTGCAGCACGAGTACTGACAGGAACTAGAAAAAGAGATCACATCTCTCCTGTACTAGCTTCTCTGCACTGGCTGCCTGTAAAATTTAGAATCAAATTTAAAATCCTCCTCCTCACCTACAAAGCTCTTCATGGTCAGGCCCCTACATATCTTAAAGAGCTCATAGTACCCTATTTTATTTTTATTCCATGTGTTTCTTATCTGTTGTGTCTGGATCTGCTGTCACATGTGAATTTCCCCAGTGTGGGATCAATAAAGTCAGTCTTATTGTATCGTATCTTAACTTCATGATGTATTCCTTCCCAACAACCGACACCTTCATCAGGTAACTTTTTGAATATTTTATGTTCTATAATATAACTTTTAAAATCTTTAAACCTTTAAAAGCACTGTTGGGAGATGTCAAGGTTCTATATGAAATTTAAAACATTAATATAGCAACAAGAAAGATACACTGTGTGTGGCTGTAATCTGAACTTTGTTTTGGTTGCTTGATACAGCAGCTGATTCTTTTCATATCCAACTTATTTCAACTACTTTCAAGGATTTATTGGTGATTGTTGAAAAGACGGTTTTGGTTTTCTTAGGGACCTTGCAAGCGACCGCTGGAGGTCCCTAGGTCCCTATTGTTTTTGCTTCGTTTCTTCTTCCCTATTTTTAGCACTTTTGATTGCGTTTTTGCCCCCCTCAACATATACAAAAAGTCAATTTTATTTGGCAAAGTGATCAGGCCTGGTGAAAAATATGATATTCTATGCGTCGCTTTCGGGTCCGCCACTAGGTGGCGCTACTATCTTGAAAAGTGCGTTTGGGCTAATAACTCCCGCATCGTTTGTCACACATTCAAAAAACTTATATCCAGCGTTCAGTGAATAGAGCTGAATCTCCCCTTATAGGCCCCGTCCACTTCTGCCTAGAATTTGTTTTCGTTAGAGTGCAAAATATCCTTAAACTACTTTTTCGTGTTCCTCCTACACGCTTTGTCTGATTCGCACGAAATTTTTCACCTAGCACCTGGGGACCGCCCTGGCAAAAAGGCATCGTGCACAATTTCAGGCCATCGCCTCTAGGTGGCGCTCTTTAAAATGAAGAAGTTTATATCTCCATAACGGCACGTGTGATTGAAATGAAACTCGGTACGATGCTTGCCCATGGCTCAAATGTGTCAACAATCCGCCACTCGGTGGCGCTCTGGTGGCATGGTAAATCACTGTGCGGAGACCGTAATAGTTATGAATATGAAATTCACAGGGCACGTGTAGAGTGGTGCCTGAAGCTCACATACCAAAAATCGTGTTTGTCGTGTTTGTAGCGCCCCCTACAGGATAAAAAAACAGCAGCCCCGGCGCCACGTTTCACCGATATATACGAAATTCGGTAGGCACGTGTAACATGCCGGGACGTACAAAAAAGCCTCTTGGACCCATACACCAAACCCCACAGGAAGTCGGCCATTTTGATTTTCAGTTTCCCTTTTGGCGAACTTTTCGCGTTGTATTTGAATGAACTCCTCCTAGGGAATTTATCGGATCTGCTTCAAAATTTGTGAGTACAGTCAAAAAATGGTTCTGATTAAAAGTTGTGCTATTTGTGCATGTACGTTGAAGGGTGTGTCCGTGGCGTGCCCTCAAATTTGACCATAGTGAATTCCATGCGCATTTTCAGTTAATATTTCGCATTGTATTTGAACGAACTCCTCCTAGGGAATTTATCGGATCTGCTTCAAAATTGGTCAGTACTGTCAAAAAGTGGTGCTGATTAAAAGTTGTGCTATTTGTACATGTACATTAAAGGGCGTGTCCGTGGCGTGCCTTCAAAGTTGGCCAGGTTGAATCGAATGTCAAACTGTGATGCCATTTCCGGCATTTTGCAATGATTTTCAGCATTTTTTTGCGTTGTATTTGAACGAACTCCTCCTAGAGAATTTATCAGATCTGCTTCAAAATTAGTCAGTACAGTCAAAAAATGGTGCTGATTAAAAGTTGTGCTATTTGTGACTGTACGTTAAAGGGCGTGTCCGTGGCGTTCCCTCAAAGTTGGCCAAGTTGAATCGAATGGCAAACTGTGATGCTATTTCCGGCATTTAAGGGCTTCTGTTTTAACTAACTCCTCCTACAGATTTTATCAGATTGACTTCAAATTTGATCACTTCAATCTACACACATTGGTTATCAAAAGTTGTGCTATTTGTGACTGTATGTTTAACCGTGTGCCCGTGACGACGTGTCGAATTCCACCGATTGGCCATCAAACAGATAGTACTCATATCTTCAGTGTACAGTCCCACCCTGAACACGTCCTCATAACTTCAGCGTAATGATCCAATCTCAATGAAACTTCACGTGTTTGATAACAGTCCCACCCTGAACACGTCTACATGACAATATTCAGACATAGTGATAGCGTCACATACTGGCAACAGGAAGTATCACGTTTTATACTTTCATGTTGTACTCCTCGCAGGATGATCAGATCCAGCTGAAATTTACTTATAAAATGCAAAACACATTGTTGATGATATGTGTTGACTATGGTGAGGGGGCGTGTCTGTGGGGTGGCGGGAAATTTTGATGGACCGCCACAAAATATGAATTCGCTATAACTTGAGTGTACATTGTCCAATCGGCTCCACACTTAAAATGCTTGATAACAGTCCCCCCCCCGAACACGTGTACATGACAATATTCAGACATAGTGATAGCGACACCTACTGGCAATGGGAAGTAAGCGCTGCGTGGCGATTTTGAGCTGAGTTACGTGAAATGACCGTGCCAGTGACGATTTGTCGAATTCAGCAGATTCGCCATAAAACAGCACTCATAACTTCAGTGTGCAACGTCCAATCTCCAGTGAACTTCATATATTCTGTAACAGTCTCGCCCTGAACACGTCCTCATAACTTCAGCGTACGTGGTCCAATCTCAATGAAACTTCACGTGTATTATAACAGTCCCGCCCTGAACTTGTCTACATGACAATATTAAGACATAGTGATAGGGCCACCTACTGGCAACAGGAAGTAAGTGCTGCGTGGCGATTTTGATCTGATTTACGTGAAATTTCATGTTTTGGTCCGCACATATAACGATGGCACGCAACGCGGCCGCAGCACGCCCGAGTTGCGTGGAGTGCGAGGTCCCGCCCAACGCTGCTTGCAGCTTTAATTTTGTTTTTGTTTTTGTCCACTTTGAAAGGGGTTTTATCATCAGCATGGTAAGATTGCTGTTTTTGTCACTGGAATCTGGTGGGCCATAGCGCTCCCTACTGCTGTATAACAGAGACAACGCAGCAGCTGGAGGATTACAAACTCTCTCTTTTACAAACAACAAAACACTGTATCTGATCTGTTATTAAATACTTATGTGAAACCTGAGAATCACCTGAGAGCTCACAACAGGAAACTGCCCAACTACACCGCCTGTTTCTGTGTCTGATTCAGCTAGAAGACATTTAGGGACATTAAAATGTCTTACAAAGACAGATGAAGTAGATAATTGAAAGGGTTTGAATTGTCAGTTCAGAGCTGAAAGGAGATCAAACAGCCAGAAGAAGTAGACAGAACAGCAGAAAAGTGAAAGCAACTCATTCGAAAAACATAAAGACAGAAACATTCACCATCAAACCTTTTGTTATGACAAAGAATGAGAAAAAATATTATATATTAATATATTATTATTATTATATATTAATCATTTCATAAATAAAATAATAAGGCTTTAATTAGTAAAACTGTTCTTTGTTATTATTATTATTATTATTATTATTATTATTATTAATATTATTTGCATACATTTATTTCTTAATAGATGTTAATGGCCTTCCAGACTCTGTGGGACTGAGCCTGTCCCTCTTTGTCAGAGATTCAAGTTTCTGTGTGAGTCCTGACGTACAACCAGATCAGTTCCAGAGTGAGTTCAGTCTAATCTGCATCAGGACAAAAGACACTGCCCGCCTTACAGCCCCCCTACAAACCCCCCCTTACAGCACACACACTTTGAAACTGTCAGGCTGGTCGTCTAAACAACCCCCCACTACCCTTTTTCTTTAACATGTCCCAAAAATGCTGCCTGTTGTTGCCATGGTGGCACATCGTGAGAGAATGCCCCCTCCCCAGCCTGAGCCCCCATACAGTCCTGAGAGTCCCCTGTCAGACTGATCCAGATTCTGTTTAAACTGCTTCACTGTGAAACTACTTCCTGTTTTTCTATTTTGCTAGGATTAGCTGACTCTTTAATCTTTGAACGATCTTCACATTGTGGTTGTCTTTTCAATATTAGCTTAGCACATAGCATATCTAAAGTTAAATCCATTCAATGTTTTGAACAAGGAGTAACAAAAGGTTATTGATTGTGAAGGAAGTTGTATTGAATGTATCTGAGGTGTTTGGGAGGTTTCTTACCACTAACTTGAATCTTCATGGAGGCCTCCAAAGGTCTGTTGTTGTCCAGGTCCCTGCTAAGCTGCAGCTCCCCCCCGCTGTCCGGATTCAGGATCAGTAATTTTAGCTTGTTTCCCTCCAAAAAACTGAACCTCAGCCTATCCGTCACATCAGGGTCCCAGGACGGCACTGACCCAATCGATCCTGCAGGGAAGGTATCGTCCTGCCGTGTGCCGTCTGATGCCGCCACTGTCAAGACATACTGCCGCTCTTGCTTGTAATCCAGTGGCAACGCCAAGGTGATCAAACCACCAGCACTCTGACTGGTGATGGAGAACCTGTTCCTGGTGTTTCCACTGGAGATCTGGTAGGTCACAATGCTGTTTGCGTCACGGTCGATGGCGGACAGCAGCAGCACGCTCTTTCCCACAGCGGCATCCTCGTTGATCTTAACGTTGTACAGTGTCTGAGTAAATGTGGGGACATTATCATTCACATCAAGGATGGTCACGCTGACAGAGGCAGAGGATGACATGGTGGGAACTCCATGATCCACTGCTTCCACCCCAAATGTGTAAAACTCTTTGGTCTCTCTGTCGAGCTCCACGCTGACCGTCACCCACCCAGTGCTGTTGTTGATGGCAAAGGGGAAGCCCAGCACTGTGTCCGTCAGCCGGTACTCCAGGTGAGAGTTGTTACCAGAGTCTGCGTCGATGGCTTGGATGTGGATCACAGAGTGACCGACGACCACGCTCTCCAGGACAGATGCCTGGAGCGGCGTGCTGACGAACATAGGGGCGTTGTCGTTCACATTCACCACCTTGATGACTACGAGCCCGGTACTGTTCATGAGTGGAGGGCGGCCTCCATCCTGAGCTTTGACCCGCAGTTTGTACTCCCTGATGGTCTCATAGTCCAGAGGGCTGATGAGGTCGATGATGCCGGTCAGGGAGTGGATGTAGAATTGGCCCCTGACATTGCCACTGATGATGCTGTAGTGGACTCTACCTTTGTCGCCCTCGTCCTGGTCTGTGGCTTCCACCTGAGTCACCCTGCTGTTCACCATCATGCTCTCGAACACCTGGACGATGCAGCGTCTATGGATGAACTGCGGGTAGTTGTCGTTCTCGTCCTCCACATAGATGAACACATTCCCTGTCAGGCCGCTGTGTAATCTGGACCAGCCCGGTCCTGGGGTTGATCTCGAATGTTCCAGCATTCTCCTCGCTCAATCCTGTAGATCATGTTAGCGTTGGATGGGGCATCTCCATCTGCAGCCCTGACGGTCAGCACCTCAAAGCCCACCTCCACGTTCTCCCTGAGGTCAACCCGGTACTCGGTCTGCTCGAACACCGGCCCGTGGTCGTTAGTGTCGCTAATGGTGATGGTCAGGTATGCAGTGGTCGACCTCCTGGGGGCGCCGTTGTATATGGCAACGACCCTGAAGATGTGCGTGTCCTTGACCTCCTGGTCCAGGGGCTGCAGGGTGGAGACGCAGCCAGAGTTCGGGTCGATCTGGAAATAGTTGTTGGACCGGCTGTCGAACAGAGCCTCCAGGTCGTAGACCACCTGGCCAGTGGCTCCAAGGTCTCCATCCAGAGCTTTCAGGGTGATGATTCACGTTCCCACCAGCTCGTTTTCAGGTACCGACACTTGATAGTTGGGCAGCTGGAACTGAGGAGCTGCGGTCACCACTGCACGTCTGCTACACTCAGAAAACACCTGAGTGACGTCAGGAGGGGCGGGGCTGAGCGTCAGGAACACAGGGGGGGTGGAGGTGTCAGCATCCCACAGCGCGCACACCGTGTCCACCTCAGACCTGAAACACTCACTAAAGAGACTCTTCTTAACTGCACAGGAGATCTGAAAATGTTTATTTCTGCACAGGAAACGCGGCTGGTGCGCCTGAACTTTGTTCTGCAGGTTGTCAGTGGAGACTCACGTGCCAGACCGGAGCCTCATGTGAACACTCACCGGGTTAACGGACAGTCCCCCGGGTCGGATCACACAGTCCCGACTGCGGAGGATAAACTCTAGGTGGATCAGGATGGACTCGTGTGGTTCAGTCTGTGATCGGACCTGAACATAAACCAGAGAGAGTCTCTGCTCCGGGATGCGCAGTCCGGCTCTCCAGACAGACAGCTCCTGATCCAGGATCTTCAATAATGAGGTCATAGGGAGGGGGGAGTGTCACAGTATTAAAGCAACTTTATTACTTTCTGTTACTTTTGGATTATTCATCATCAAATATGCAAATAAAAATGTGAGTATTTATAAACTCATTTTAATAATAATCCCCACTGTAATCTGATTACATCTTTTTTCTGTAACTATAATGGATTACCATTTCCATTACTCCCCAATCCTGAGTTACAATAATCAATAATGTCAGTGCCAACACAAACTACTGCAGCTCTTAATGGCAATAAAATATTTCTCATATATGGAGCGAAGCCTGATTAATATGGAATATATTGATTAATATAGAATATATTGATTAATATAGAGCATATTGATTCATATAGAATATATTGATTAATATAGAATATATTGATTCACATAGAGCATATTGATTCATATAGAGCATATTGATTCATATAAAAGACAGTGCATATTGATTCATATGGAATATATTGATTATACACTGATATGCAACAGATGTATTATAATAAATCAATATTATACAATAAAATAATTCTCGAGGTCCAGATCGGATCAAATAAAAAATGAAACAACATGAAATGTATGGAACTTTTTATTTATTATTGATTTAGTTTAATTTGTTAATTTTCATTAAAACAGCATCAATAACAACAAAATACAATAAAAAGCATGAGCATTAATATCAGTTTCCTCCAGTTTAGGTCCAACAGGGACATGAAGTCCTGTTTCAGATATTTTCAGGTTAATGGTATTTTAGAGTTTCCTGAGGATCAATAAAAGTAGTTCAGTCAGCCAACTCACATTTGAAATGTTTATTACAGCAGTATAGCATATTTAGATTTTGGCGTCTAGGCTCCGACCTCATCATTCCCCGCAGATATGTTTCCATATATATGGGAGATATGGGGGACTGATACCTGCAAAACTGCAAATACCTTAAACCCTGAGCCGGAGCCTACAGGTGGATGCTGGGGTGGTGGTGGGGCTTACAGAGCAGCAGGCAGCAATACAGATGCAGGGCAACAGCGGCATTGACAGAGCAGAGGGAGAGCTGGGAAATTGTGCAGTTTAAATAGACCGCCAGATTGGAAGGGCACGCTTCGTTAGTGATTGTGGAATAAGGCATGTCATGTGTGTAATCAGCGCAGCTCGAGTTGACTGCCTGAACTACCTCACAGGCTTCGCTCCATTTGATGACTTATCATGTGACCTTGTGTTATCCAGTCTCTCATTTATTGCTAATGTTAATTTCTATATTGTAGTTAAAAGGGATGTTAAGTGATAATATTTGCAGAATAAAGTCGTAATATTTCCATAATACAGTTAGTATTAATAATATTAATTAGAATATTGTGCGTTAGTAGCGCTGCTGACTGACATGAGTTTTTATTTGCTGCTGTTTTACAAACTTTGTCTAACAAATGAAACAGTTTTGTCTTTAGGTTGTTATTGGCCACATTAGCAGTTTATCTCTCAGAGCCATTAGCAGACTCCATGAGACCAAACAGCTTTAGAGGGGTGGAACCCTTTAAGTTCAATGATAAAAGACATAAAAGAATTGATTATGATTGATAGATTCATCTCTAATGCCACCTTTACACATCAATATTCAATGCGCCACCAGAATGTTTGTGAGTTCAAATATCTATCACCCTTTGGACACCCCATCAATATTCCTCTAGATCGGCCCCTGTGCATCTTTTGTTGATCAGATATCTGATCTCTAAACAGCTGAGTGTAAATACATCCAGGAAGGAGTCAGCGCCCCTTCTGGACTGAGAATAACTGAAATCTGATCTGATAAGAGACTCTTGAAATGGTGCTTTTGGTATATAAGTGTTAATAATAAACTGCATTAGTACTTGTATAACATTTATTTGGACCGTTTTGGTGAGTGAGCAAGGCTCAACAAAGATAATAAAATGTTCAAAGCCAGAAGAAGAGCGATGTGCAGCGGACTCTGTCCGTCCACAGGTGAGTCCCCTCGGCACTGAGGAGAAACACGTCATCAGATGATAGACTCCCTCAGGTTCTCATCTGGCAGGAAGTTGTGAAGGAAAACCTCACTCTGGGTGGGAGGAGCCTGAAACAGCGCCGCCACTGTTCACAGACTCTACCACCGTCACCGTGGTGTCTCTGTGCTGCAGGAGGCCCTTCCTGTACGCTCTCTGGATCACCGTCGCCGCCACCTCTTCCCGTTTCCTCCACAGGGTGCTGCTGATTGGTTCACAGGACACCTGGAGGTTACAATACTCGATTATTTGATGGATGATACATGCTGATAACTAATCAGATCTTCTCTCATGATATAATATAATATAGTATAATATAATATAACATGATATAATATAACATGATATAATATAATATAATGTAATACAATATAATATAATACAATGTGATATAATATGATATAATATAACATGATATAATAGAATATAAAACCTTGGACGAGTTGGCGATGAACTTTTCCTCCATTCTGGTTTTGAAAGAGTCCATCTGTCCTGAATCATCCACCACCTGCACACATACAGAGTGAAACAACACTGCTGCTTAAAGAAGTCATACCCTTAGTTGGCACTTCTTTACTGGATATGATCAGTTTTTCTTTATTGTAAGGACTTGTCTCTGTACTTGTATTATTAGATCGGGTCATTCCTTAATTGGAAGGTTGTGGGTTCGATCCCCGCTCCTGGTGCCACATGTCTAAGTATCCTTGAGCAAGATACTGAACCCCAAATTGCTGTGTGAATGCGTATGAATGTTAGTTTCTGTTCGATGGACTTTGCCATCGCTGTGTGAATGTGTGTGAAAGGGTGAATGTGGCACGTAAAAAGCGCTTTGAGTGGTTGGAAGACTAGAAAGGCGCTATACACGCAGGTTCTTATCGATCCTGGTGGAGCCTCCTGCCATGGTCCTGCTAGATTGCCATTGCCAATACTGTTGTTGCTGGGAACCTGTCTGTCTGTCTGTCTCTCTCTCTCTGTTTCTCTCTGTCTCTCTCTCTCTCTTTCACCCCAACTGGTCGAGACAGACGACCACCCACCTAGAGCCGAAGGATCTGTCCTAGGTTTCTGCCTTTTAACAGGCAGTTTTTCCTTGCCCTTGTCGCCAAGTGCTTGCTCATGGTGGATAATGTAATGTGTAAATAATGTTTTAAAGAGTTCGGTCTAGACCTACTCTATTTGAAAAGTGTCCTGAGATAACTGCTGTTATGAATTGGCGCTATACAAATAAAATTGAATTGAATACAAGTTTAGGTCCATTTATCATTTCCACAAGGTTCTGTACTTGGACCAATTCTATTCACTTTATATATGCTTCCCTTAGGCAATATTATTAGGAATCACTCCAGTAACTTTCATTGTTATGCAGATGATACACAGTTATATCTATCGATCAAGCCCGATGAAATTATTAATTATCTAAATTCCAAATATGTCTTAAGGACATAAAAACCTGGATGAGCGGCAAATTTCAAACTCAGAAAAAAACGAAATTCTTGTACTTGGCCCCAAAAACCTTAGAGACTCACTGTCTAAAGATATAGTTACTCTAGATGGTATTACCTTGGCCTCTAGCACCATGGTCAGGAATCTTTTATAAGGGATTTGTCATTTAATTCCCACATAAAGCAGACCTCTAGGACTGCCTTCTTTCATTTACATAATATTACAAAAATTAGACACATCCTGTCACAGACAGATGCAGAAAAACTAATCCATGCATTTGTTACTTCTAGGCTGGATTACTGCAACTCTTTATTATCAGGCTGCCCCAATAAATCCATTAAGACGCTCCAATTAATTCAGAACACTTCAGCACGAGTACTGACAGGAACTAGGAAAAGAGATCATATCTCTCCTGTAGCCTCCTCTTTAGTCTCTAAAAGTAGAACAGGAGCCAGAGCCTTCAGTTACCAAGCTCCTCTCCTGTGGAACCAGCTTCCTGGTGTGGTTCGGGAGGCAGACACCCTCTCCACATTCAAGAGTAGGCTTAAGACATTCCTCTTTGATAAAGCTTATAGTTAGGGCTGGATCAGGTGAGTTCTGAACCATCCCAGAGTTAAGCTGCTCTAGGCCTAGACTATTGGGGAATTTTCCATGATGCACTGAGCTCCTCTCTTCCTCTCTCTCTCTTTCTGCACTCATTCATGTCCCATAATGCATGTTACTAGCTTCACTTCTTCCCCGGAGTTCTTGTGCTTTCTCGTCTCGCAGGTTCTCATGGATCCTGGTGGAGCCTCCTGCCATGGTCCTGCTTGACTGCCATTGCTAATATCACTGATATTATTGTTATTATTATTATAACTATTATTATTATTACAGTTACTATTATTACTATTGTCACTGCTCATTGTCCCCCATCGTTGTTTTCATTGCCATCGTCTTCTTCATGTTCATCATCATCATCATCATCAGTCACTTCTATTAGTATAGTTGTTGCTACTGTTGTTGCTGTGCACCCTCTCTCTCTCTCTCTCTCTCTCTCTTTCTCTCTCTCTGTCTCTTTCTCTCTCTGTCTCTTGCTACAACTCCAACTGATTGAGGTAGACGACCACCCAAGGACGAAATTTTGATTTCAGAGGTGGGGGGGATACAACTCTAACTATTTCAGTTCACTGTGTTTTTCTAGAGGTCTTCTAGTTTTCTCTTGCTACTGTACTGTTCCTTTTTTGGTTTGACTGGTTGTAAAGCATGTAGCAAATCATTATCACCCAATTCTGTGTTTCACCTTGTTAGTCAACTTCACTCCAACTCAGTACCACCAATTTTACACTTATTTGTGGAATATATGGTAAACAGACCTCATTTACATAGCACCACCCAGTGGTGGGCAGGTCAAACTGGCAGGAATATCACAGGTGGGGAGAAATTGAATAAAATGTCCATAAATCAGTGTAAGTAGTCAAGTAATCAATTTTATTTGAAATGAGTGTAACAGAGAACCACTGTCATTTTTAGGCAGTTATATGGAAGAAAATCCTATTTGTGATGTAAATGAAAAGTGAAGGGTCAATTTGACCCAAAGACCACAGAAGGGTCAACATAATCAACTCATCCAAAGCTTCCAACATCGATCATTGGCAGAGATAAATTCCTGGCAGAGTTTCTTCCTGTCCAAGGCATCAACCCTTTCTTGGTGTATGTGACAAACTGCCACATTGTTCAGGCGTTTCTGCTTCATGCTGTTGCGAAGCCAGGTCTTTCAACTAGCAGACCGGTGTGCAAGCAAGATGGAGTGACAGCGGGGATGGCCAATCTCACAAGAAATGGCAGAGCCAATCGAGGAGCTTGTGGGTGGTCTAAACTAAGGGAAACAGGCTTCAGCTTGATCGGCCGTTTTCCGCTTGGTCCCAGTGCTTGATGTGTCTCTGTTTACTACAGCGTAACATTGTTTTTGGACGGTAAAAACTGCAGGGGACCAAAACGGCCTTTTGAAAAAGTGCAGGGGACATGTCCCTTGTGTCCCCCCCCCCTCCCAAATTACGTCCCTGCGACCACCCACCTAGAGTCGGGGTCTGTCCGAGGTTTTTGCCTCTTAAAAGAATGTTTTTCCTTGCCGCTGCCTCCAAGGTCTTGCTCATGGTGGGAACTGTTGGGTCTCTGTAAATAATGTTATAAGGAGTTTGGTCTAGACCTGCTCTATTTAAAAAGTGTCCTGAGATAACTTCTGTTATGATTTGGTGCTATACAAATACAACTGAATTGAACTGAACTGAATTGAACAACAACAACAATATGTGAGGGGATGTTACCTGTGTGGCAAGTGAAAGAAAGACGTCCATACAGTGGATCTGGTCTCCAGGAAACAGAGGCAGGTCCATGTGGATCAGTTTGATGGTGTTTGGTTTGGGAATCCTCAGAGGATCCTTCAGGGTGTCACAGAAGTCTGACAGCTGGCTGTGGAACACAGTACAGTCCATTGGAGTCCACTAGAGACCACATTACAAACCGCCCCACTTCCAACCGTCTCCTCCTTGCTGCCAATGAAGGTGGACAAACATGTCTGTACCAAAACAAACTAAAGACTTCAGATTAGACTCTTCCCATGTCAAACAGCACCTGACCCAGACCCAACAGAACCGGTCCAATTGGGTCCTACAAGTCGGCCCGCACCCTAACAGACTGCCATGGGTCCGCTTCTGGCATCTAATCTTGACTAATTAATACACAATCATAAGTTTACAACTATTATTATTATTATTATTATTATTATTATTATTATGTTATTATTGTCTGGTAAATAATTATTGTTATTAGACTGGAGACTTAATAATTAATTTATTCTTCTTCTACTCAGTTTATTATTGTAATGGTTACCTGGGAGACAGACAGACAGACACAGATATACAGACAGACAAACATACATACAGTTTCGACTCACCTGTACTGGATGAACTGGGAGGCGTCAGGGTCGAACCTCCTCCAGGTTTTATAAAACATCTGGAGTTCGTCGTCGCACAGTGCCTCGGCGTCCTCTGAGTTGAAGGTTGCCATGACGACGGCGATGTACAGGTGGACCACTAGCAGGAAGGACAAGCAGATGTAGGTGGTGAAGAAGACGACACCCACCACAGGGCTGCCACAGTCCCCTCTGACTGTGGATCCCGGGTTCTCCATGTCAGAGTCACAGTCTCGGGGAATGCTCATGATGGGACTCAACAGTCCAGCAGAGGTCATGAACAAACAGATCATGCTGTTCCCAAACGTTTGGAAGTTAAACATTTGGTTGATCATGTGCTCCTTCTTCACATAGGCAAAGTTAAACATGCCAAAGATGGAAAAGGTAAACATGATGAGTAAGATAAGGAGGGCAAAGTTGACGAGAGCAGGAAGTGACATCATAAAGGCCAAAAACAGCTTCCGGATACCCGTAGCACAGGGAATGAGATGGAGGATCCGACCAATACGAGCCAATCGGAAAACAGGTAAGAGAAGGGGCGAGAAAATATAATTTTCGTAGATGTCAGCGATGAATAGGCCTGAAGAGAGAGAAAGAGAATGATCATGTAATCCAGTGATAGTTGGAGCTGCTGATAGCTAATACATTTATTGCATCATCATACAGTGATTAAACATGATCAATGACATATTGTACGAATGTCTTTTAAATTCCCCTCATGCTGACTTTTCTTTTAAAAATACCTGAAACTAACAGCACAATGTTGGCAGTTCATTTTCTCTAGATGAACAAACAGACCTTGAATCTCCACCCCGATAGAACAAGCCAGTCCAAGCCCAACCACTGGAGGCCACTGGAGTGAAGTTGCTCTTTAAGCTCTAACAGTCTCATTCTGCCCAATGAAAACTTACACATGATTAACAAGATGAGAATCACAAAGTCGATGACGTTGCGGCAGTCGCTGAAGTAGTACCGTCTGAGTGCGATGATCTTTAGAATGAACTCGAGAAAGAAGATGATTATGAACACGAAATGAATCCAGGACAGGACCTCAGCTTTCTGCACGCTCAGCTCGTCTGTTTCCACCATGATCGCCACCATGTTCAGGCAGATCAACACCACCATGACCACCTCAAAACACGGCCGGGTCACCAGGTCAAAGAGCAGAGCCTGGCACTGATTCTGAGACAGAGAGGACGTAATGAGACTGTATTCTGGGTTTATTATATTATTTATTTATCAAAATATCATCAAATTATTATCACATTATTTTAAAATATATCACATTATTATGAACATATTATCAAATTGTTATCAAAATATGATCTCATTATTATCTAATTATTATCAAAATATTATATAATTAATATCAAAATATTATCACATTATTATCTAATATTATCACATTATTATCACATTATCAAAATATTATCAATTGTTATCACATTATTATCAAATTATTATCTAATTACTATAAAAATAGTATCACATTATTATCAAATTATTATCACATTATTATCAAATTATTATCTACTTACTATAAAAATATTATCACATTATTATCTAATTATTATCACATTATCAAAATATCATCAAATTATTATCAGAATATTATCTAATTATTATCCAAATGTTATTACATTATTATCAAATCATTATCAACATATTATCACATTATAATCAAATCATTATCAACATATTATCACATTATTATCAAATAACAAACAAAATATTATTACATTCTTATTAAACCATTATCACATTATTATCAAAATATTATCAAAATATTATCAAATGATCTGAGTTTATTCTGGGATTATTGGAGTTAATTCTGGGTCTGACCTCTGGCTCAACCTCAACCCTAACTACCTGTATTTACTATGTGGTTGACACACCTGAGGACAGGGGACCGGAGATTTCTTGGAGAACAGATTCTTTATAGTTTTAGAATATTTCTGCTGCTCTTCTGTCATGAAAATGTGTTTCTGTCCAACGTAAATACAAAAACAAAGAGCATTAAATATAAAGACAAAACAAAGAGCATTAAATATAAAGACAAAAACAAAGAGCATTAAATATAAAGACAATCCAGGATCAATTGGTATCAAATCAGAAGCTGTCCGTCTCTGAACTGTCTGTCTGCCTCTGAACTGTCTGTCTGTCTCTGAACTGTCCGTCTCTCAGCCTGTCTGTCTCTCGGCTGTCTGTCTTTCTCTCAGCTATCTGTGGTTCAGCTGTCTGTCACTCAGCCTGTCTGTCTCTTAGCCTGTCTGTCTCTCAGCCTGTTTGTCTCTCAACTGTCTCTCTGTCTCTCAGCTGTCTGTGGTTCAGTGAGTGTAGAAACTTATCTTCTCTTTCAACAGGTTGTTGACGATGACTCTGATGAAATAATTGAAGGTGAAGAAGGAACCAATGATGAAGAAAGAGATGAAGTAAAGAATCCTGTACCGGTTGGAGTCGAAGACCGGCTGAGACTCCACCTGCACACACACACACACACACACACACACACACACACACACACACACACACACACACACACACACAAATCATCAGTATCAGTGCCAGTACCAGTACCTCTGTCAGTATCAGTACCACTACCTATATCAGTGCCAGTACCAGTACCTCTATCAGTATTAGTATTAGTATCAGTACCAGTACCTCTATCAGTATCAGTACCAGTACCTCTATCAGTATTAGTATTAGTATCAGTACCAGTACCTCTATCAGTATCAGTACCAGTACCTCTATCAGTGCTAGTACCAGTATCTCTATCAGTATCAGTACCTCTATCAATGCCAGTACCAGTACCTCTATCAGTAATAGTACCAGTACCTCTATCAGTGTCAGTGCCAGTACCAGTACCTCTATCAGTATCAGTACCAGTACCTCTATCAGTATCAGTATCAGTACCAGTACCAGTACCTCTATCAGTATTATTACCAGTAGCTCTATCAGTACCAGTACCAGTACCAGTACCTCTATCAGTGCCAGTAAACCTACTTACGTGTGTGGCGTCCCAAGCTGAATATATGATATCTACCCAGTCGGCTGATGACACCTGACAGAGAAAAAGACTGAATTTAAGGTTGTGTTCTAATATCAGCTGTTATCAGGCTGCAGCTAAACTCTCATATAAACTCTGAAGAAGGTTTAATGGTAAACATCAGTTATGGAGGTTTGAATTATGATTCACACTAAGTTGAAGATTAATTTCATGAGAATAAATATGAGAATATGTGTATCATGTCTGAGAGGAAGGAAGCCATTTTGTTCAGTGTTCAGACTGACCAGGTGCAGCAGAGACAGGTAACCGTTGGCCACATTGTCGTAGTTTAACCTCATGTTCCTCCAGTCGACCTCAGTGTCGTTTTCCACCATCAGAAAGAGACACTGGCTGTGGTTGTTCACCTGCTCAGGTAAGAACCTTTGTCCTGTCTTCTCATTGAAACAGTGATAAAACTTTCCAGCAAACAGATTCACACCCAGAATGCTGAAGATCAACCAGACAGTCACAGACACCAACAGCCAGTCAAACAGAGCCGGGATGGACCGCACCAGAACCTGCACCACCACCTGGAAGAGAGACAGAGAGACAGGTAGAGAAAGTGAGAGACAGGTGGAGACAGACAGAGAGATAGGTAGAGAGAGACATGTTTATGTTCAAAGTGCACGTCTCACCCTTGGGCCCTGGAAGCGAGACACAGCCCTCAGGGGCCCCAGAGCTCTCAGAGTCCTCAGAGACTGGATGGCTCTTAGTCCAGAGAATCCCAACATGTCGGCCATCATAGACACCAAAAACACCTGGAAGACACAACACATCTGCTGATACAGCCTGTTTGCTTAGCTTAGCATACTGGAAACAGGGGAAAACAGATATCCTTAAGCTGTTCAGTCCTGCTGCTATGGTTACCTGCATATTTACCTTGAGGTCACCATGTAGATATATCATAGACTGATGTTAGTCATCAGTATATTACCAATAATCACTGTTATTGATCTTACGTCCAAGATGAGGAAGTCAAGCCAGCACCAGGCGTCACTGAAGTACTTCTTGAGTCCTAAGGCGGTCCACTTGAGAAGCATCTCCAGCAGGAACAGGCAGGTGAACAGCTGGTCTGCTGTCTCCACAACCCTCTTTAAGACCAGACGATGCGGCAGATAAACGTCTTCAAACGCCTGTTCACATACACAGTCCTGTTAACACCTGCACAGGTCAACTGACTATATTTACAGTTTATTTCATATTCTATTGATCAATACCAATAACATTATAGAACAACAGATACAATGGACCCAATAATTGTAGGAAGTCTGTGTGAAATCAATTCAATTCAATTCAATTCAATTCAATTTTATTTGTATAGCGCCAATTCATAACAGAAGTTATCTCAGGACACTTTTCAAATAGAGCAGGTCTAGACCGAACTCTTTAACATTAATTACAGAGACCCAACAGTACCACCATGAGCAAGCACTTGGCGACAAGGGCAAGGAAAAACTGCCTGTTAAAAGGCAGAAACCTAGGACAGATCCTCCGGCTCTAGGTGGGTGGTCGTCTGTCTCGACCAGTTGGGGTGAGTGAGAGAGAGAGAGAGAGAGAGAGAGAGAGAGAGAGAGAGAGAGAGAGAGAGAGACAGACAGACAGACAGACAGACAGACAGGTGCACAGCAACAACAGTATTGGCAATGGCAGTCAAGCAGGACCATGGCAGGAGGCTCCACCAGGATCCATGAGAACCTGCGAGACGAGAAAGCACAAGAACTCCGGGGAAGAAGTGGAGTTAGTAACATGCATTAAAGGGACATGAATGAGTGCAGAAAGAGAGAGGAAGAGAGTAGCTCAGTGCACCATGGGAAATCCCCCGATAGTCTAGGCCTATAGCAGCATAACTAAGGGATGGTTCAGGACTCACCTGATCCAGCCCTAACTATAAGCTTTATCAAAGAGGAATGTCTTAAGCCTACTCTTGAATGTGGTGAGGGTGTCTGCCTCCCGAACCACAACTGGAAGCTGGTTCCACAGGAGAGGAGCTTGGTAACTGAAGGCTCTGGCTCCTGTTCTACTTTTAGAGACTATAGGAACCACAAGTAGCCCAGCATTCAGAGAACGTAGTGTTCTAGTGGGGTAATAGGGTACTATGAGCTCTTTAAGATATGAAGGGGCCTGACCATGAAGAGCTTTATAGGTGAGGAGGAGTATTTTAAATTCAATTCTACATTTTATAGGGAGCCAATGCAGAGAAGCTAGTACAGGAGAGATGTGATCTCTTTTTCTAGTTCCTGTCAGTACTCGTGCTGCAGCGTTCTGAATTAATTGGAGCGTTTTAATGGACTTATTGGGGCAACCTGATAATAAAGAGTTGCAGTAATCCAGCCTTGAAGTAACAAATGCATGGATTAGTTTTTCTGCATCTGTCTGTGATAGGATGTGTCTAATTTTTCTAATATTACGTAAATGAAAGAAGGCAGTCCTAGAGGTCTGCTTTATGTGGGAGTTAAATGACAAATCCTGATCAAAGATAACTCCCAGATTCCTGACAGTGATGCTAGAGGCCAAGTTAATGCCATCTAGAGTGACTATATCTTTAGACAATGAGTCTCTAAGGTTTTTGGGGCCAAGAACAAGAATTTCGGTTTTTTCTGAGTTTAACATCAGAAAATTGCAGGTCATCCAGGATTTTATGTCCTTAAGACAAGTTTGTAATTTAGATAATTGATTAATTTCATCGGGTTTGATTGATAGATATAACTGCGTATCATCTGCATAACAGTGAAAGTTAATGGAGTGATTCCTAATAATGTTGCCTAAAGGGAGCATATATAAAGTAAATAGTATTGGTCCAAGTACAGAACCTTGTGGAACTCCATGACTAACTTTAGTATTTATGGAGGATTCATCGTTAACATGTACAAACTGAGAACGATCTGATAAGTATGACTTAAACCAGGTTAGGGCAGTTCCTTTAATGCCAATTTGATGCTCAAGTCTCTGTAAAAGAATATCATGGTCAATGGTGTCAAATGCAGCACTAAGATCTAATAATACAAGTACAGAGACAAGTCCATTGTCAGAAGCAGTCAGAAGGTCATTATTAACTTTAACCAGAGCTGTCTCTGTGCTGTGATGAACTCTAAATCCTGACTGAAAATCCTCAAATAAACTATTGTTATGTAGAAAGTCACACAACTCTTTGGCGACTACTTTCTCCAGAATCTTAGAGAGGAACGGGAGGTTAGAAATCGGTCTATAGTTGGCTAAAACCCCTGGGTCAAGAGTAGACTTTTTAAGAAGGGGTTTAATTACAGCTACTTTAAAGGACTGTGGTACATATCCTGATAATAAAGAAAGATTAATCATATCCAGTAAAGAAGTGCCAATTAAGGGAACAACTTCTTTAAGCAGCCTAGTTGGGATCGGGTCTAACAGACAGGTTGATGGCTTCGATGAAGAAATGATTGAAGTTAACTGATGAAGATCGATAGCAGAAAAACAGTCTAAATATACATCTAAGTTTACATTGACAGAAGTCCCTGAACTTGGAGAGCCACTGATAACCGTTGATGGAATTTCATTCATTTAATCAGAATTTGGATGAATTATTATCTGTAAATGAAATATATATATATAAAATCAAGAAGGTCTTGCAACCCCCGTGTAGCTTTGGCGACCCCTAGTGGGGGTCCTGACCCTCAGGTTGGGAAACACTGATCTACGGAATAAAACCTTCTCTGTAATCTGTTGGTCGCTGTCTGGAGGGTGTGAGTAAACTCTCTACATTGATTGATTACATTTAATAATTGCTCTTATTGGCTTTTTGTTCGCGTGGGACTATATACTAGGCTAATCGATGTTGGAAAGACAACATTTTGAAGAAGGTTAAAAGATGAAAGACATATTTATATAGTCTAACATACATACATCTTAAGTAAGGTAATGTTAACATAACAGTTAGTTGTTGTTGTTGTTGTTGTTGTTGTTTACCAGAAATGCACTGCTTAGCAGGATGATGAGGATGATGAATATGTAAAAGTATTTGTGTTGTATGATGAAGAAACAGGCTTTCCTGAAGTTAGACCAGATCCTCCCTCCGCCCTGGGACGTGTCTATGTTCAGGAACGGACAGCATTGGTAACACTCTGAAATATACAGGTGGAGACTGATCAGAGGTGTTATTGATCATTGATTGGCTCCTGTTCTTCATCAGAAAGACTCGTACTGTCACTGCAGCAGTCCTCAGGGGTGTTTCCTTTATCATCTTCATCGTGTTCGTCCTGCTGGACTTCAGGATGTTTCTGCATGTCGTCACACTGAACAAATATATCGACAGACTTTACACAAAGTTTATCATTATTATTATTATTATTATTATTATTATTATTATTCTGACTCACCAACTGTAAGCAAAGTCAGCCTTAAATATAAAATTACTGACTGCAGTTCACTGAACGACCACTGATGGCGCTGTTAACTACAGTTCACTGAACGACGACTGGTGGCGCTGTTAGGTACAGTTTAATGAACGGCCACTGGTGGCGCTGTTAACTACAGTTTAATGAACGGCCACTGGTGGCGCTGTTAACTACAGTTTAATGAACGGCCACTGGTGGCGCTGTTAGCTACACATGATTTTTTACATACATGAGCTTTAAGATACTAAAAATGTATTTATTTACTGTTGTTTATGTTGTTCACTCTTCAGACTACGACATTACTATCAGATAAAAAAGTAATACTACAAAATCTAATATTTGTAGTTCTGCTCAAACACGCTACAGTTTATCTTACTTTTTTCTCTTCATTTTCAGGTGTCTGTGATTCGATCTGGATCTCGGCCGTGGTGATGGGGACCTTCCCGAGTCCGGTGTTGCTGATCTGGTTGCCATGGTTACCGCTGACCTCTGAAGTGACACAGGTCAAAGCCAGGTAGTCCTTCCCGTTGTCCTCCTGACCCTTGACCACTAACAAGGAAAACTCAATAAATTGATTAAATAATCAATAAATAAAGTCCACACTGGGTCCTGGTCTGGTCCTACCTGTGTGGTCTGGGTTGACATGGTTCTTCTTTCCAAGAACAGTCCAGAAATGGTCCAGGATCCAGCTCTTGTTTATCCGGCTCATGGCGGTCTGCAGGTTGTTCTTGGTTTCTCCTGGGACCTCTAGACCATCACTAAACGAGGTCAGCAACAAGACCACGAACAAATTCAGGACCTGAAACAAGACCAGGAATAGACTTAGAACCTGTACTTATACCCCCAACCTCTGACCCTAGACCTGGATTGGTTGTAGCTGCCATGCTGGACTCTGGATGATTAGTGAAGAACGAGGGTCACGTTATAGACTCACCAGCAGGTTTCCGATAACCAGGACCATTATGAAGAAGACCAGACACGTGGTCTGACTTGAGACCTCCATGCAGTTCCACGTGGTCTCGATCCAGTCCCCACACAGGACCTTGACGATGACGAGGAAGGAGTTGAAGAAGTCGTTCAAGTGCCAACGAGGAAGCTTGCAGTCCGCTGCAATATGACAGATTTGGACGTGGTCTTCGTAGTCCTTCTGGAACACTTGCATGCCGACCACAGAGAACACAAAGACCATGATCACCAGCAGGAGAGTCGGGTTCCTCAGAGCCCGGACAGTGGTCCAGATGGTCTTCAGCATCAAATGGAAGGAGGGCCACCACCGGGCCAGTCTGAAGACCCGCATCTGAACAGGAGATAAGGAGATAGACAGGTAGATAGACAGTGAGTATTTGGTAATGTTCGCGATGATGATGATGATGATGATGATGACGGTGATGATGTCACACTGACCAACAAGAAGTAGCGTGTGAAATTCTCCACAGACAGATACAGCAGATTGAGGGCGACGATGATGCTGTCAAAGATGTTCCAGCCCACCTGTAACCGTGGCAACACAACAGCCACACACACACCCACACACACACACACAAACACACACACACACACACACACACACACACACAGGTTACCATAGGAACCGTCATGTTAACATGGCAACAGTCATCATCTGTTAGCTGCTGACCTGGAAGAAACCGTACGGGTCCATGGCCACGAGTCTCAGGACCAGCTCAGCTGTGAAGATGGCAGTGAAGACCTGAGAGAGGTCAGAGGTCAGTAAGGAGACAGTAGACAAACAGTGGTCAGAGGTCACCTGCACTGTATACAGTATATGTGTATTATTGTGTAAATAAACTAAATGAAATGAACCGACTGTTGCTATAGCAATCTGCTTTATAACACTTTCCACTGGGGGGCAGTGTCCCATCCATCAGACCACAATGTAAACAGCCCATATGAAGAGTTTCCTGTTTGAATCAAACTTTATTAACACTCACCAGTTGAGTGACAGACAGTAGCAGCTCGAATTCCATCGCCATTGGGAAATGTTCCATTGCCATGACGACGGTGTTGAGGACAAGACAGATAACGATCCCAAGGTCGAAGAACGGGTTCATGACGACAGTGTAGAGACGCTGTTTGAGCCCCCGCCAGCAGCCACAACAGTCACACTTCAGGAAGAGGTCTACGAAGATCCCCCAGCAGGGAGAACAGGACTTCTGTGTACCTTCAGTGTGTTTCTGGTCGTAAGAGAGCGCCGCCCCACAGTTTGCCTGCTGTAATTACAACACACACAGTTTTAAAAACTAAGTCCAGCAGTTACATTAACACTGAACAACAGGAAGGCTCACCTCCTCTTCCTCTCTCCTCCGCAGCGCCTCCACAATCTGACCTAACTCCTCTTCTTTCTGTCTGGCTTCGGCAGCGGCACCCTCCTCCTGCTCACCGGTTGCCATGGCAACCACCGCCACAGAGAGGCTGAGGATGCAGAAACAGGTGGGGAACGAGAGGAGAACGAAGAATGCCAGAGAGCTCTTACCTGCTGCTTGTAACGTCTGCAGACAGACAGGCAGGAAAGAGACAGACAGGTTGTTATTTAAAGTGATTCCAGATATCATCAGAGAACCCAGTTAAACTAGTTAAAGCAGTATGTGTACTGGGACCTGGTGCTGACCTTCAGGACCAGGTCTTCCCAGTCCCGAGTCATCAGTCTGAAGAGAGCCAGCAGAGACCAACCAATTGAGTCGTAGCTGCTGTAGCCGTAGTCCGGGTTACTCCTGCCCTTCAGACAGGAGTAACCTTCTGGACAGACCCTGAACACAGCATCAGATTATTATTATTATTATTATTATTATAATTATTATTATTAGTGGTAGTAGGTAGTTGTATCAGATATCATCAGTTATTATTGTAGTTATAAGGGTTGGGATGGGGGGGTAAAGAGAGTAGGACAGAGACAGAGACATAGGTAAACAACAACAACAATAGCAACAACTATACTAATAGAAATGACTTTTTTAATCTTAAAAAATTAAAAATAAAATAAAAAATAATCTCCTACAGGGGATCAATAAAGGAACATCTTATCTTTGACTGATGATGATGATAAGAATAATAATATAAATATATGTATGTTTGATTTGTGTTATTGTTGTTGTTATTGTTATTAGTGTTGTTGTTGTTGTTGTTATTATTGTCATTGCTGTTGTTAGTGGTACTGTTGTTGTTATTGTTGTTACTGTTGTTACTGTTGTTACCGTTGTTCTTTTTAATTAGTTGTTTATCATGTAAACGTACTGGGCATCAGAGGTGTTTCCACACAGTAGAGGATTAAGTTCATCCGGCAGGAAGTACTGGTTCTCTAGCAGAGTGTCAGACAGACAGACAGACAGACAGACAGACAGACAGACAGACAGACACAGATTTTGCATTGATTATTGAACTTTATTGTTAATATCTTACATTTATGATTGATCTTTTTTTGTACTTTTTTATATTGATTATTGATCCTATTTAAGCAGGTTTTGTCCCTCTAGACATCTACAGTACTACAATACTACAGTAGTATTACCTATAGTACTACAGTACTACAGTAGTATTTACCAACAGTACTACAGTAGTTTTACCTACAGTACTACAGTAGTTTTACCTACAGTACTACAGTAGTATTACCTATAGTACTACAGTACTACAGTAGTATTTACCAACAGTACTACAGTAGTTTTACCTACAGTACTACAGTAGTTTTACCTACAGTACTACAGTAGTATTACCTACAGTACTACAGTAGTATTTACCAACAGTACTACAGTAGCTTTACCTACAGTACTACAGTAGTATTACCTACAGTACTACAGCACTACAGCAGTATTTACCTACAGTACTACAGTAGTATTAACTTCAGTACTACAGCACTACAATAGTATTTACCTACAGTACAACAGTAGTGTTTTTACATACTGATGTCATTTACGTGCTCGCTGAAACTGAAATGGTTGACTCCTGTCTCGTCATGGTAACCAGCAGTGGCGCCAATGTCGGTCAGGTTGGGAAGCATAAACCTGATACATTTCTGCTTCAGAACTCCCATAAATAGCTGCTGACCAATCAGAGCGAGGATACTGAGACAGAACGCCGCCAGGATGCACACATCAGCAAGCCTCTTCACTGATTGGACGACAGCTCCCACAGTGGTCTTCAGAGCTGAGAGAGAAGGGCGGGGGGCTTAAAAACTGACTGACTGCATAAACAGACACAGTAACTCACACAGTAACACACACTGACCTGGCATCACTGTGATGATCTTTAGCACTCGAGGAACTGAACTCAGCACAGAATATTTCCCCAAATAAACAAACTCTGTCAGAAATCTGAAACACACAAACAGACATCTTCATCCTCATCATCTTGTGGTTGTATCTCAGGAGGTAGAGCAGGTCGTCCACTAATCAGAAGGTTGGTGGTTCGATCCCCAGCTCTTCCCACTGCATGTTGAAGTGTCCTTGAGCAAAATACTGAACCCCAGTCGGAGTATGAATGAGTGTATGAGTTTGTTTCTGTTTGATGGTGTTTGGGCCCAAGTACAAGAACTTCAGAAAATTGCAGCTCATCCAGGTTTTTATGTCCCTAAGACATGCTTGTAGTTTAGATAACTGATTAATTTCATCAGGCTTGATTGATAGATATAACTGGGTATCATTTGCATAACAGTGAAAGTTAATGGAGTGATTCCTAATAATATTGCCAAAGGGAAGCATATATAAAGTGAATAGTATTGGTCCAAGTACAGAATCTTGTGGAACTCCATGAATAACTGTAGTATTTATGGAGGATTCATCGTTAACGTGTACAAACTGAGAACGATCTGATAAGTATGACTTAAACCAGTTTAGTGCGGTTTCCTTTAATCCCAATTGCTCAAGTCTCTGTAAAAGAATATCATGGTCAATGGTGTCAAATGCAGCACTAAGATCTAATAATACAAGTACAGAGACAAGTCCATTGTCTGAAGCAATCAAAAGGTCATTATTAACTTTAATCAGAGCTGTCTCTGTATATGTCATTATTTGAAGATTTAGAAAGCATCAGTGTGATGGATTAGTGTCTATCAGATGTATTATTGATTATTACGCCATGCTGATGACCATTATGTCCAGCCAGTTCCAGGGGTCTCTGAGGAAGCTGAACTTCCCCACACAGAAGCCTCTGGACAAAACCTTTATGATGGTCTCCAACGTGTAGACGGCAGTGAACGCGTATCTGTTCAGAGACAGAAAAAACACTTCAAAATGTTAACGGCAATGAAAATCTAACAACTATAACACAGTGATATGTAAATACTCCTAGTCCGCAGAGAGACAGAGCAGAAATGGTTCACAAAAGCAGTAATAAGTCCTGGTAGCACCCCCTAGAGGTAGAGTTAGTGAACTGACTTAACTTAACTAGAAAGTCTATATAATATAAAATATATATATATATGTACAGGATCTGTAACCCTTAAAATATGATGAGTTATTGAAATATAAAACTGTGTCAAAGACAAAACACTGTTTAATTTCCTAAGAACAGAGATTCAAGTCAGAGTTCAGCCTTAAAGAGATCAAAGGTCAAACTGTTTGAACTTTAAAGCTTTGTGAGGACAGACTGACCCTTTGTTTCTGAACTTCTTTACAGCTTCTTCTTTCTTCAGTCACATCAGTGCTGTGTGTGTGTGTGTGTGTGTGTGTGTGTGTGTGTGTGTGTGTGTGTGTGTGTGTGTGTGTGTGTGTGTAAACTCACTCCACAGCCCTGATCCATGATGGAGGATCACTGATCGTCATGAACACACAGTTGGTCAGAATCGTCACCAGGATGAACAAACTGAATAAAGTTTTACTGTTAAGAAAAAACTCACCAACATGTCAAACTAGTTTCAGTCAGTTCACAATACAGAGGAGACAAAGTGCAGAATAATAAAACAATGACTGCAAAGAGATGGAGGAAAAACAACAACAAAGAGACAAGGACAGACAAAAAGAAAGAGACAAAAACAGACAAAAACAAAGAGACAAAGACAACAACAAATACACAAAAGCAACAACAAAGACAACAACAAAGGAACAAAAACAAAGAGACAACAACAACGAGACAAAAACAGACAAAAACAAAGAGACAAAGACAACAACAAATACACAAAAGCAACAACAAAGACAACAACAAAGGAACAAAAACAAAGAGACAACAAAGAGACAAAAGAACAACAAAGACAACAACAAAGAGACAAAGACAACAACAAAGACGACAACAAAGAGACAACAAAGACACAACAACAAAGAGACAAAAACAACAACAACAAAGACAACAACAAAGAGACAACAACAACAAAGAGTCAAAGATAACCAAAAAGAGAGACAGAGGAGAGAGGAGAGAGACACCTCCTCCCCCCTCTGTACTCCAGATGCAGTTTAGGAACTGAGACATCTTTTAAGATGGCGCACTGAGATTTATTTCCAGGCCACAACACCAATCAAGGAGGAGTATGGTGTGACATCACAAAGGATATGAGTGAATGAGGATCTTGGTGGCAACGGTCCTCAGCGGATTGAACGGACTCAGCAGGTAACAGGACGACTCAGAATTAAACCTGTGGATGATGTTTCCTTTACTGAGAACGATGAATGTCTGTGGGTCAGAGGTCAGACAGACAGGTCAGACAGAGACAGAGGTCAGACATACAGAAGTTCGACAGACAGAGAGAGGTCAGATAGAGACAGAGGCAGAGGTCAGAAAGGCAGAGGTCAGTCATTTCCTGAAAGAGAGAGAAAGACCTTCTGTGATTGGTAGAAGGGATCCAGCTCCTCCAATGGGGTATTGAGAAGCTCAGGGGGCGGGTCCCCATAGATGAATGGGAGGGGCTTCCCAGCCTCTAGGTCTCTGGCTGGTTTGAGCCAGTCTTTCTGTGCTTCCTGTCAACCAGAGAGTGGTTATTGATTGCTTACTATTGATTCCTTATTATTGACGGCTGAACGGTGATTATTGTGTTTCTACCTCTTTGTTCTTCTTCCGCTTCTCTCGCCCCTTCTTCTCTGCTTCCTGTCGTTGTTGGATCACTTCCAGTGAGGCTGGTGTGAAGCATCTGAAGACCTCCGTACCAACAGGAGGCAGCAGAGACACAGGCTGCACATTCTGCAGCGCCGCCCGGACTGCGCTGTCTCCTAGCAACTGTTTCCTGTGAAAAAAAATTCACTGAAGATCAATATTCAATAATGAAATCCATTTACCAGCTCAGTGATTCACTGTTAATGATCACTAATTTACATTCAATTGCTGTTATTGATCACTGATTTATACTCAATCACACTTCCCTCTTTACCCGCAAGTTGCCAAGTGCTTGCTCATGGTGGCAACTGCCCACACAACAACAACAACACCCTCAAAATCTGTTTGGCAGGGCGCCCAGTTAGCTCAGTTGGTAGAGCTGGCGACCCACATACGCAGCGGCCCAGGTTTGAGTCCAACCTGTGGCTCTTTGCTGCATGTCATCTAGTGTTGCTTTCGTCAACAAAAATTATGACTAACTATCGTCGTTAACGAACTAAATGTGGTTTGTAAAATAAAAACTCTGCTAAAATATCTCCATTTTCGTTGACCAAAACGTGACGAGACGAAATGTTATAACGTTATTTCGTCTCGCTAATATTATTATTATTATTATTATTTTGAAATATTTCTGTTTTCTGAGTCCCGGGGCTGCATTAGCGCACTGCGCAGAGGCAGGCTACATCACTTCCTCAATCCCCACTCGCGGCATTATTTAGGAGATGCAGCTGCGGTGGGTTAACATTAGTCACAGACACACATATTTTATTTGCACTTTTTTATTATGTCATTGTAGCTCAAGCAATCAAGCACCTTCTTTCTCTTTAAGTTAAACTTGAATGTAATGTAAATTTTTCTGGCATTTTCATTTGAAGCTATTTTATTTATTTATTTTATTTAAATTTATGTGTGTGTACTTCTTAGTACATGTTTGGTAGGTAAAATAAATATGTTGTAAATTCAAATCAGAGCATCTTCCGTGTCTGGAATTGAATGTATTCTTGAGTCTATAAGGTAACAATAATATAATAATAAGATAACCTTGTTTGACTTGTGAAATGGGTGACTTAAAGAAAATTAGAATTATTATTTTTTTTTCCTGTTGCTAGTAGGTGCCGCTATCACTTTGTCTGAATATTGTCATGTAGACGTGTTCAGGGCGGGACTTTTATCAAACACGTAAAGTTTCATTGAGATTGGACCACGTACGCTGATGTTACGAGGACGTGTTCAGGGCAAAACTGTTTCAGAATATATGAAGTTTATTGGAGATTGAACATTGCACACTGAAGTTGTGAGTACTATTTTATGGCAAATCTGCTGAAATCGACAAGTTGTCACTGGCACGTGGTTTGATGTACAGTCACAAATAGCTCAACTTTTCAATCAGTTTGTATGACCACAGAATTCAAAATGGCCAACTTTTGACCTCACGCCAGAGACACGCGGTTCAACATACAGTCTCAAATAGCACAACTTTTAATCAGCATAATTTTTTGACTGTACTGACCAATTTTGAAGTAGATCCGATAAATTCCCTAGGAGGAGTTCGTTCAAATACAACACGAAAAATCACAGAAAATGACAAAAAAAATCAAAATGGCTGACTTTGATGCCACGCCACGGACACGCCCTTTGATGTACATGCACAAATAGCACAACTTTTAATCAGCACCATTTTTTTGACTGTACTCACAAATTTTGAAGCATATCCGATAAAAGATTTGAAAATCAAAATGGCCAACTTCCTGTGGGGTTTCGGCTATGGGTCCAAGAGGCTTTTTTGTACGTCCCGGCATGTTACATGTGCCTACCGAGTTTCGTAGATATCGGTGAAACATGGCACCGGGGCTGCTGTTTTTTTATCCTGTATGGGGCGCTACAAACACGACAAACATGATTTTTGGTATATGATCAAGGGACGATGCTTAAGGAAGACATGTGGAACTATGGACCCAAGCTTGGTGTCAATCAGACATACCAATGTGGAGAAATGGTCCACTTCCTTTTTTGACAAAAAATCCACAGGAAGTGCTAATTTTATAATGTGCTGGTTTTTTGAAATATCAAAATTCTGTTAATCACTTTTTTATTATGAGGGTCCTCAGATGCTACGTGAAAAATTTTGTGCGAATCGGACAAAGTGCATGGGGGGAACACGGAAAAGTAGTTTATAGACATTTCGCGCTCTAGCGGAGAAAGATTATTGGTGGAAGTGGGCGTGGCCTATATGGGGAGATTCAGCTCTATTCACCGAACGTGTGGATACAAGGTTTTTGAATGTGCAACAAACTATGCAGAAGTTATTAGCCTAAATGCATTTTTTATGATAGTAGCGCCACCTAGTGGCCAACCCGAAAGCAACGCATAGAGTATCCCCATTTTCACCAGGCCTGACAACTTTGCCAAATAAAATTTACTTTTCGTATATGTTCGGGGCAAAAACGCAATCAAACAGTGCTGAAAATAATAAAAGGTAAGAAGAAGAAACATAGCAAAAACAATAGGGACCTCCAGCGGTTGCTGGCTCAGTCCCTAAAAAAAAAAAAAAAAAAAAAAAAAATCTGATTGGCCTCCATTTTCGTTCCCTCTTCCACTTGCGCTGTCTTTCAGAGGCTGTGGCTCTATTTTAAAGCTACAGTAAAGCTAAAAACTCTGGACACACCCCTGAGGAGCTGGAAAGATGAAAGCCTGTATTGTGCTACTTATTGATCACAGAAAGACCTGTGTCTTTAATAAAGACTAGTTTAGAGCTGCAATTTTCTGATGTTAAACTCAGAAAAAAACGAAATTCTTGTTCTTGGCCCCAAAAACCTTAGAGACTCACTGTCTAAAGATATGGTTACTCTAGATGGCATTACCTTGATTGCACCACTGTCAGGAATCTTGGAGTTATCTTTGATCAGGATTTGTCTTTTAACTCCCACATAAAGCAGACCTCCAGGACTGCCTTCTGTCATTTACGTAATATTACAAAAATTAGACACTTCCTATCACAGACAGATGCAGAAAAACTAATCCATGCATTTGTTACTTCAAGGCTGGATTACTGCAACTCTTTATTATCAGGTTGCCCCAATAAGTCCATTAAAACGCTCCAATTAATTCAGAACGCTGCAGCACGAGTACTGACAGGAACTAGAAAAAGAGATCACATCTCTCCTGTACTAGCTTCTCTGCTCTGGCTCTCTGTAAAATGTAGAATAGAATTTAAAATCCTCCTCCTCACCTATAAAGCTCTTCATGGTCAGGCCCCTTCATATCTTAAAGAGCTCATAGTACCCTATTACCCCTCTAGAACACTACGTTCTCTGAATGCTGGGCTACTTGTGGTTCCTATAGTCTCTAAAAGTAGAACAGGAGCCAGAGCCTTCAGTTACCAAGCTCCTCTCCTGTGGAACTAGCTTCCAGTTGTGGTTCGGGAGGCAGACACCCTCTCCACATTCAAGAGTAGGCTTAAGACATTCCTCTTTGATAAAGCTTATAGTTAGGGCTGGATCAGGTGAGTCCTGAACCATCCCTTAGTTATGCTGCTATAGGCCGAGACTATCGGGGGATTTCCCATGGGGCACTGAGCCCCTCTCTTCCTCTCTCTTTCTGCACTCATTCATGTCCCATTAATGCATTGTAACTTCACTTCTTCCCTGGAGTTCTTGTGCTTTCTTGTCTCGCAGGTCCTTATCGATCCTGGTGGAGCCTCCTGCCATGGTCCTGCTAGATTGCCATTGCCAGTACTGTTGTTGCTGTGCACCTGTCTCTCTCTCTCTCTCTCTCTCTCTCTCTCTCTCTCTCTCTCACCAACTGGTCGAGGCAGAGGACCACCCACCTAGAGCCGAAGGATCTGTCCTAGGTTTCTGCCTTTTAACAGGCAGTTTTTCCTTGCCCTTGTCGCCAAGTGCTTGCTCATGGTGGTACTGTTGGGTCTCTGTAAATAATGTTTTAAAGAGTTCGGTCGAGACCTGCTCTATTTGAAAAGTGTCCTGAGATAACTTCTGTTATGAATTGGCGCTATACAAATAAAATTGAATTGAATTAAATTGAATTGAATTAATAAAGACAATAAATGTGGATTTTTGGACTCACTGTTGAGAAGGTAGAAGTCTCAGCTGATTGGTTCTCTCCAGAATCGCTCCTCTCTCCTTCTTACCCCTCCAAAATTCAAAAAATGACAGTTTTCTGCTCATGTCAGCAGCTGTCTGTTGCTCTGTCTGTCTCTCTGTCAGTCTTCAATCGTCTCCCACTCTTTGTCTCACTCCACTGTTTTTATCTTCAGCATCCAAAGTCATGTGTCTACAGGGTTGAGTCAGTACCGTCTCCAGTGTCCAGAAGAAGCCGTTACTACAGAAACATCTGTAACTTTGTTCCAACTGCAGCCCTACAGGGTTCTGCTTTCTACTCAGTCAGACTCTAACTCAACTGAGCCCACAAACACTGCACACACACACACACACACACACACACACACACACACACAGTGTCCCAGCTGCTTGAACTCGTTTCCTGTTGTCCACATATCTTCAGGAGACAGATATGATGTGTTCAGTCTGTTCTTGGAAACAGTGAAACCATCGGCCCACACACACACACACACACACACACACACACACACCAACACAACACACACACACACAACATACACACACACAACACACACGCACACACACACAACATACACACACACACAACACACACGCACACACATTAACACACACAAAGATCAGATTGTTTGGGTCGTGAGAACTTTGGTCTTTTTCTGTTCGTCTTTTAATGAAAAAACTTTTTTTACTGCCAACATTCATCTGTTCAACACACATTAACACACACACACACACACACACACACACACACACACACATACACACACACACAAGAAATGAAACGAGATTATGTAACTGAAGGGGCTGTTTTTGGATGGGTTCAGGTTGCATTGTGGGTTGAAATAGAGAAACTTCATAATGAAGACCACAGTTTATTCATTGTTTTATTTCACTTTTGTGCATCATGTCTTTGGAGTGTGTGGGAGGAAACCGAAGCGTACTCGGAGGAAACCCACGCAGACACAGGGAGGACATGAAGCCTCCTCAAACAGAGACCTGAACACAGGACCTTCTGTGAACCACAGTGCTTAATGAACACTGAGGTGCTGTGACGCCCTACGCTGCATGATGGCGCTCAGACGTTGACCGCACTAAGCGGACATGATGCTGCCCTCCTCAGGAAGAGGTTTTATTTTTTATGTGGTGGTTTTGTTGACTGGAGGTGGCTTACAAGATGGTCTTGGTGCAGGAATGGGGCAATGTGAGCGTTTCAAAGGAGTTTCTTACTTAGCCAGGATCTCATGAGCAGAGGGTTAGCAGTTTAGTTCTTTGTTTAACAGGTGCACTAGTCTGGTCTGTAATAATTTGGTGTACATTTTTTGGTCTGGTCTGGAAGAAAGGGAGGAATCTTGGAGGGATATGGTGGTGTGTCGGGGGACAGTTTAAGAAACATAGTATTAGTAGTCTTAGTCTCGACTTGTTTCAGTCATGAAGACTTTGGCATGACGCTGTGCGGAGATGGGTGGGAGAACAGTGTAAGGTATTTTAACTTCAGACTCCAGTTTCTGGGAGGTGGGTGGGAGGCGGACAGAACTTGATTTTGGGGTCTTGATGTGGGGCTCTCTTTGCTTGGAGATGGGTGGGGTCTGCTTGGTTCCGGATTTGTGTTCAGGAAGCAGCTTGACCCCACTCTTCTGCAAGGCCTCCCTCAAATTCATGTTCCGCATCCTCTCACTCAGGTACAATTTCCTGCTGGTCGCTTCCCTCTCGGCCAGTTTCTTGTACTCTCTCTTGTACCCGTCCTCTGTTTGCTGGAGCATGTTAACCTGTCCCCTTAAAGACTTTATCTTTTCACACTGCTCTCTGATAATCCACTGACACTTTGGGATCAGGTCTAACGACTCTGGAGCCGGCAGCCGGGACATTTGGTGCTTCAGCTCCTCACACTGCTTCTCCTTCTCGTCTATGATTTGAGCCTTCCTCTCCAGCTGTCTGCGCTTGGTGGTCAGCTGTTGGGTCTTGGTGATCAGCCTCTCTTTCAGGTCCTGGTTCTGCTTGTACACCCTATCCACATCAGAGGGCAGGTAGAAGGGCAATGTGATGACCTTTGGTGGAGGGCAGGCGTCCAGCTCTTTCATTGCCTGTTCCAGTTGAAACTCTAGGTCAGAATGTCTTTTCTTTTCTTTGGCGATGGTTTTATCTTTTTGGGCGAGCTCCACTATGAGATTCTTTGTAAGGAATATCTTGCTCTCCAGATTGGTGTTCACCTTCTGAAGTTTCTCCACCTCCAGCTCAAGGATGTGTATTTTCTCCATTAGCTCTTGCTCCTGCTTGTGCCACTGGGACCTGGCCATGTCCACGTCCCTGTTCTTCTGTCTCCTCAAAGCAAACACTTCCTGTTTGTAGAGCGACAACTCCTCTCCCTGGAGGTCTTTTTTTTTGGTCAACTGCTTCACTTTCTCCATGTGGTATTCCAGGTCTTTCTGGCAGCTTTTCAAAGATTCCTCACTTGCATTTAGGTCCTTCTTCAGCTCATGCAGCTCCTTTATTAAGCATGCACTTTCTATTTCATTGGATTGGTACGTGTCAATTTTACTCTGAAGACGAGTATTTTCATCTTTCAACCACCTTACTTCTGCTGTGAAGAATTCCTCCACATTTTTCCAGCTGTTTTTGTCCTCACACAGGGCTGAAACTGTAGCCGCAATGATAGGATGATCTACACCGTTCTTGTCCTCCATCTTTGTCCGATGAGAAAACACTGTTTTGTTTTAGTGTCAGTTGTTGTGGGTCTGATCTGTTACTTTGTTACTGTGAACCTCCAATCAACTGCCTGATGACATCATCGCATTCCGTGATGTCAACAGTCTTTGTTGCATCATCACATTCCACTTTGATGTTTTAGTTTGGAGTCATCTGACAGGAACTGGCTCCATTAACGCCTTTTTATTTTGCTTCTTCATGAAAGAGGAAGCAGAGTGCTGTTTGCTTCATGGATGTTTAAAGAGAACTGGATACAGAGTTGGAGGCGGTGCCATGAAAGTTGCTCAGTGGTGTATGAAGCCAAAAAAGGCACTTTACCCAGATGAATGCATGGGTCACCGTAACCCAGTTAGCATGCATGAGACTTCCGCCAGTGAATTTAATTTTGCAAATCTTATAGACAAATGTTATTTGACTGAATGGATCAAATTCTGATTTGGGGGTTGAGATGCTCAAAGAGATGTATCCACCATTTTACAGCTGCTTCTTTCACAATGTAAGCTTATAGGAAAAAGTCTTCAAACTCGGCATTGCTGTAATTACATGGTACGGCCACTATGTAAAAGTGGCTTCAAAGCCCGGTGCTCTTCCTGGGGCGGTTTGTTTGCTTCCTCATATCTACGTCTTTCCTGTAAAAAATGATAATGGTAAATGGACCTGTACTTGTATAGCGCCTTTCTAGTCTTCCGACCACTCAAAGCACTTTTACACTACGTACCAGATTCACCCTTTCACACAGCGATGGCAAAGCCCATCAAACAGAAACTAATGCATTCACACACCGATGCATGGCAGCGGGAGCAATTCAAGGTTCAGTATCTTGCTCAAGGATACTTTGACATGTGGCACCACGAGCCGGGGATTGAACCAATAACCTTCGGAAGAGGGGACGACCCGCTCTGCCTCTGCACCACAGCCGATTAACAGGCAATTAGAGAGGGACTTGTCGCAGATATTGATTGTGTGAGGCCATGGATGTCTGTAACACATTAGCCCTCAGAAACACTTTTAACGTGTTTCTCATATGAGGTTAACACCTGTTCAGTACATTGTCCATTAATCTTTAGATTAACTTGTGTAATGGACAGAGAGAGTAAGAGAGAGAGAGAGAGAGAGAGAGAGAGAGAGAGAGAGAGAGAGAGACACACAACAGTATTGGCAAAGGCAATCTAGCAGGACCATGGAAGGAGGCTCCACCAGGATCGATAAGAACCTGCGAGGCGAGAAAGCACAAGAACTCCGGGGAAGAAGTGAAGTTAGTAACATGCATTAATGGAACATGAATGAGTGCAGAAAGAGAGAGGAAGACAGCTTTGCTTTTAGGGTACTGGCTACTTTTTTGGTCCAAATCTGGCACTGATTCTATTTACTTAATTAACTGTTGAGCTTCATTAGCTACCTACATTTATGAGGTGCTCCTGATTTGAGAACTGGTATCACTTTCATTCAGCTTCCATTCCTGAGAAACTAATGGTTTTACCAGTATGTTTATATAAAAGGCAGTATAGAGGTGAAAAAGATGTTGTGAGCAAATGAGTACTTTTTCATTCATGAACAGAAAAGAGACTGCAGTCTGTTCCATTTCTCTGCATTTATCTGTTATTTGTGGGTCATTGACAGGAAGCAGACTCTCTTCAATCCCCCACTAATGAATCCAAACAGCCCTCTAACTGTTCTCTGACTCACTGACTGAAGCAATTAAAATCTCATAGACTGTCAGTGGAGGCTTGTTTCCCTCTAAAGACAAAGAACAAGCTGTTCCTACTGGAAAATAAGAATTAGGAGAGTATTATTGTACAGAGATTATTCAGCTCCTGGATACAGTCAGCATCCTCTTTAACCTAAAAATCAGGACTTACAAAGAGAGATCAATGAAAAAAACACCAGCATAAAGATGATAAAAATGCAGTGAAAACAACTACTGTTACTACAACTTATTGATCTAAATGATCGCTGCTAGAACGAAGCTGTTTTTAAACCTCTTTGTTCTTCACATTGGGACTGTAGACCTCTGCCCAGAGGAAGAAGCTGAAGTTCACTGTACAGACTAAAATGCAGCTGGTTATCAGCTGAAACTTTACAGAGACACAATCAGCCTACAGACCATTCAAGAGTTTGATTCAGAGAGGTTTTCAAAGCCTGACACCGAAGAAAAAGATCAGATAAATTCAATAAAAGCACAATAAAACTCATTTAAAATGAGTTCATAGGATTTATCTGAATAATGTCACTTACTGTAAATGTATCTTCTTTATAAAAATGTTTCCACCAAGTTGAATTTACTTTCTTTCCACTGAAGCTAATTATTACATTACCTGTCAAACAGCTGACGTACCATAAAAGCTATTGGTAAGTCATTATCAAAATTGTGGCCAATTAATTTCCTGTCCTTTTTATATAACAAAACAAAATCAAATCTTTACACTTTGCATACTCTGGCTTATGATGATTAATAAACTTAAATAAAAACACAATTGTAAAATGCTAAGCAAGCAGCATTATAATGCTTCAACTATTAGTTTTTTGTTTGCAGGATTCATTTATGTTAACTTTTATTAAGATGTGCTGTCATGTTTTTCCAGGCAGTAGACAGTAAAACGACGTTGGGTATGGACAATCAGGATGTGAAAAATACAGTGCATACAGAAAGTATTCACAGCGCTTCACTTTTTCCACATTTCATTATGTTACAGCCTTATTCCAAAATGGATTCAATTAATTTTTTTCCTCAAAAGTCTACACAAAATACCCCATAATGACAACATGAAAAAAGTTTTTTTTAAATGTTTGCAAATTTATTAGAAATAAAGAACGAAAATATAATATGTACATAAGTATTCACAGCCTTTGCTAGCCTTTCCTAACCCTTTGCTCTATACTTTGTTGTGGCACCTTTGGCAGCAATTACAGCTTCAAGTCTTTTGGAATATGAAGCCACAAGCTTGGCACACCTATCTTTGGCTAGTTTTGCCCATTCCTCTTTACAGAACCCCTCGAGCTCCATCAGGTTGGATGGGGAGCATCGGTGCGCAGCCATTTTCAGATCCCTCCAGAGATGTTCAATGGGATTCAAGTATGGGCTCTGGCTGGGCCACTCTAAGACATTCACAGAGTTGTCCTGAAGCCATTCCTTCGATATCTTGGCTGTGTGCTTAGGGTCTTTGTCCTGTTGAAAGATGAACCGGTGCCCCAGTCTGAGGTCAAGAGCGCTCTGGAGCAGGTTTTCTTCCAGGATGTCTCTGTACATTGCTGCATTCATCTTTCCCTCAATCATGACCATCTCCCAGTTCCTGCCGCTGAAAAACATCCCCACAGCATGATGCTGCCACCACCATGCTTCACTGTAGGGATGGTATTGGCCAGGTGATGAGCATAAATACACATGTACACTATATATATATAAAATAAAATAAAAAATGAAAACATTTGCTGTGACATGGGCAGGGATGGAAGGTGACCTATAGTTTGTTGAGAAACCCAACAGCTGTTGGTACAAATGATCTCAGGTATCTGTTAGACCTAGTTTTCGGGAGGTATACCTCCTTCCTGATGGTAGGAGGCAAAACTCAAGGATGATCAGCGGAAACAGAATGCACCTGAGCTCAATTTTGATCTTGATCGCAAAGGCTGTGAATATTCAATTCAATTTTTTCAATTTTATTTGTATAGCGCCAATTCATAACAGAAGTTATCTCAGGACACTTTTCAAATAGAGCAGGTCTAGACCGAACTCTTTAACATTAATTACAGAGACCCAACAGTACCACCATGAGCAAGCACTTGGCGACAAGGGCAAGGAAAAACTGCCTGTTAAAAGGCAGAAACCTAGGACAGATCCTCCGGCTCTAGGTGGGTGGTCGTCTGTCTCGACCAGTTGGGGTGAGAGAGAGAGAGAGAGAGAGAGAGAGAGAGAGAGAGAGAGAGAGAGAGAGCGACAGACAGACAGACGCACAGCAACAACAGTATTGGCAATGGCAGTCAAGCAGGACCATGGCAGGAGGCTCCACCAGGATCCATGAGAACCTGCGAGACGAGAAAGCACAAGAACTCCGGGGAAGAAGTGGAGTTAGTAACATGCATTAAAGGGACATGAATGAGTGCAGAAAGAGAGAGGAAGAGAGTAGCTCAGTGCACCATGGGAAATCCCCCGATAGTCTAGGCCTATAGCAGCATAACTAAGGGATGGTTCAGGACTCACCTGATCCAGCCCTAACTATAAGCTTTATCAAAGAGGAATGTCTTAAGCCTACTCTTGAATGTGGTGAGGGTGTCTGCCTCCCGAACCACAACTGGAAGCTGGTTCCACAGGAGAGGAGCTTGGTAACTGAAGGCTCTGGCTCCTGTTCTACTTTTAGAGACTATAGGAACCACAAGTAGCCCAGCATTCAGAGAACGTAGTGTTCTCGTGGGGTAATAGGGTACTATGAGCTCTTTAAGATATGAAGGGGCCTGACCATGAAGAGCTTTATAGGTGAGGAGGAGGATTTTAAATTAAATTCTACATTTTATAGGGAGCCAATGCAGAGTAGCTAGTACAGGAGAGATGTGATCTCTTTTTCTAGTTCCTGTCAGTACTCGTGCTGCAGCGTTCTGAATTAATTGGAGCGTTTTAATGGACTTATTGGGGCAACCTGATAATAAAGAGTTGCAGTAATCCAGCCTTGAAGTAACAAATGCATGGATTAGTTTTTCTGCATCTGTCTGTGATAGTATATGTCTAATTTTTCTAATATTACGTAAATGAAAGAAGGCAGTCCTAGAGGTCTGCTTTATGTGGGAGTTAAATGACAAATCCTGATCAAAGATAACTCCAAGATTCCTGACAGTGGTGCTAGAGGCCAAGTTAATGCCATCTAGAGTGACTATATCTTTAGACAATGAGTCTCTAAAGTTTTTGGGGCCAAGAACAAGAATTTCGTTTTTTTCTGAGTTTAACATCAGAAAATTGCAGGTCATCCAGGATTTTATGTCCTTAAGACATGTTTGTAATTTAGATAATTGATTAATTTCATTGGGTTTGATTGATAGATATAACTGCGTATCATCTGCATAACAGTGAAAGTTAATGGAGTGATTCCTAATAATGTTGCCTAAAGGGAGCATATATAAAGTAAATAGTATTGGTCCAAGTACAGAACCTTGTGGAACTCCATGACTAACTTTAGTATTTATGGAGGATTCATCGTTAACATGTACAAACTGAGAACGATCTGATAAGTATGACTTAAACCAGGTTAGGGCAGTTCCTTTAATGCCAATTTGATGCTCAAGTCTCTGTAAAAGAATATCATGGTCAATGGTGTCAAATGCAGCACTAAGATCTAATAATACAAGTACAGAGACAAGTCCATTGTCAGAAGCAGTCAGAAGGTCATTATTAACTTTAACCAGAGCTGTCTCTGTGCTATGATGAACTCTAAATCCTGACTGAAAATCCTCAAATAAACTATTGTTATGTAGAAAGTCACACAACTCTTTGGCGACTACTTTCTCCAGAATCTTAGAGAGGAACGGGAGGTTAGAAATCGGTCTATAGTTGGCTAAAACCCCTGGGTCAAGAGTGGACTTTTTAAGAAGGGGTTTAATTACAGCTACTTTAAAGGACTGTGGTACATATCCTGATAATAAAGAAAGATTAATCATATCCAGTAAAGAAGTGCCAATTAAGGGAACAACTTCTTTAAGCAGCCTAGTTGGGATCGGGTCTAACAGACAGGTTGATGGCTTCGATGAAGAAATGATTGAAGTTAACTGATGAAGATCGATAGCAGAAAAACAGTCTAAATATACATCTAAGTTTACATTGACAGAAGTCCCTGAACTTGGAGAGCCACTGATAACTGTTGATGGCAGTTGGTGATAAATTTTTTCTCTAATAGTAATAATTTTATTATAGAAGAAGCTCATGAAGTCATTGCTACTTAAGTGCTATACTTATGTACAAGCGATTTCGTCCTTTTTTATTTTTAATAAATTTGCAAAAATCTCAAACAAACTTTTTTTAAGTTGTCATTATGGGGTATGTGTGGAATTTTGAGGAAAACAATGAATTTAATCCATTTTGGAATGAGGCTGTAACATAACATCACCCCCATTCGGGCCTCTTTGCATTGGCTCCCAGTTCATTTTAGGATTCAGTTCAAAGTTGTATTATTTGTTTTTAAGGCACTTAATGGGCTGGCTCTAATATACATCGCTGACCTTGTACAGCCCTACTCTGTTCAAAGGTCCCTGAGATCCTCAAATAAAGGGCTTCTGCATGTGCCGCGCCCACGGCTCAAACACAAGGTGATAGAGCTTTTGCAGTTGCTGCTCCACCTCTGTGGAACCAGCTCCCCCTGGATATTAGATCTGCCCCCTCCATTTCTGCCTTCAAATCCAGGCTAAAAACCCACTTTTACTCCCTGGCCTTCCTTGTATTTCTGTGTTGTGTGCCCTGATATTGAAGGTTTCCTTTTATTCATGTTTTATAGAATTATTGACTATTGGTCCAATGTGTTTTTTCTGTATTATTTGTCTTTTTAGTTATCCACTGTACAGCACTTTGGTCAGCTAAGGCTGTGTTTAAATGTGCTTTATAAATTATATTTACTTACTTACTAACAAAATGTGGAAAAAGTGAAGCGCTGTGAATACTTTCCGTATGCACTGTATGGATCTGGAGGATGTTGAGCAACTTCAGGGTTGGACAGAGTCCATGTTGAGACCTGGCAGAGGACAGCATTCACATAGAGAGAGAGAGGCTCCTGGAGGACCAGGATACAGATCCAAACATCTGGACCGAGGCACAGACAGGAAATGATATTTTCTCTAAGATTCTGGAGAAAGTAGTCGCCAAAGAGTTGTGTGACTTTCTACATAACAATAGTTTATTTGAGGATTTTCAGTCAGGATTTAGAGTTCATCATAGCACAGAGACAGCTCTGGTTAAAGTTAATAATGACCTTCTGACTGCTTCTGACAATGGACTTGTCTCTGTACTTGTATTATTAGATCTTAGTGCTGCATTTGACACCATTGACCATGATATTCTTTTACAGAGACTTGAGCATCAAATTGGCATTAAAGGAACTGCCCTAACCTGGTTTAAGTCATACTTATCAGATCGTTCTCAGTTTGTACATGTTAACGATGAATCCTCCATAAATACTAAAGTTAGTCATGGAGTTCCACAAGGTTCTGTACTTGGACCAATACTATTTACTTTATATATGCTCCCTTTAGGCAACATTATTAGGAATCACTCCATTAACTTTCACTGTTATGCAGATGATACGCAGTTATATCTATCAATCAAACCCAATGAAATTAATCAATTATCTAAATTACAAACATGTCTTAAGGACATAAAATCCTGGATGACCTGCAATTTTCTGATGTTAAACTCAGAAAAAAACGAAATTCTTGTTCTTGGCCCCAAAAACCTTAGAGACTCATTGTCTAAAGATATAGTCACTCTAGATGGCATTAACTTGGCCTCTAGCACCACTGTCAGGAATCTTGGAGTTATCTTTGATCAGGACTTGTCATTTAACTCCCACATAAAGCAGACCTCTAGGACTGCCTTCTTTCATTTACGTAATATTAGAAAAATTAGACACATACTATCACAGACAGATGCAGAAAAACTAATCCATGCATTTGTTACTTCAAGGCTGGATTACTGCAACTCTTTATTATCAGGTTGCCCCAATAAGTCCATTAAAACGCTCCAATTAATTCAGAACGCTGCAGCACGAGTACTGACAGGAACTAGAAAAAGAGATCACATCTCTCCTGTACTAGCTACTCTGCATTGGCTCCCTATAAAATGTAGAATTTAATTTAAAATCCTCCTCCTCACCTATAAAGCTCTTCATGGTCAGGCCCCTTCATATCTTAAAGAGTAGTACCCTATTACCCCACGAGAACACTACGTTCTCTGAATGCTGGGCTACTTGTGGTTCCTATAGTCTCTAAAAGTAGAACAGGAGCCAGAGCCTTCAGTTACCAAGCTCCTCTCCTGTGGAACCAGCTTCCAGTTGTGGTTCGGGAGGCAGACACCCTCACCACATTCAAGAGTAGGCTTAAGACATTCCTCTTTGATAAAGCTTATAGTTAGGGCTGGATCAGGTGAGTCCTGAACCATCCCTTAGTTATGCTGCTATAGGCCTAGACTATCGGGGGATTTCCCATGGTGCACTGAGCTACTCTCTTCCTCTCTCTTTCTGCACTCATTCATGTCCCTTTAATGCATGTTACTAACTCCACTTCTTCCCCGGAGTTCTTGTGCTTTCTCGTCTCGCAGGTTCTCATGGATCCTGGTGGAGCCTCCTGCCATGGTCCTGCTTGACTGCCATTGCCAATACTGTTGTTGCTGTGCACCTGTCTGTCTGTCTGTCTGTCGCTCTCTCTCTCTCTCTCTCTCTCTCTCTCTCTGTCTCTCTCTCTCTCTCTCTCTCACCCCAACGGGTCGAGACAGACGACCACCCACCTAGAGCCGGAGGATCTGTCCTAGGTTTCTGCCTTTTAACAGGCAGTTATTCCTTGCCCTTGTCGCCAAGTGCTTGCTCATGGTGGTACTGTTGGGTCTCTGTAATTAATGTTAAAGAGTTCGGTCTAGACCTGCTCTATTTGAAAAGTGTCCTGAGATAACTTCTGTTATGAATTGGCGCTATACAAATAAAATTGAATTGAATTGAATATTGAGCAACAGCTTCCCCTGGGGGACACCGGAGAGCTGGAGGGGTACTGCGGGAGGAGGACTCCTCCGCACAGCGCTAAGTAAGAGTTCAACTCACAGGCAGTAAATGTGTCAGTATCATTCAGTGTGACTGACTCAGTGTAAACACATATTGATCGTTATCATATTGGTGACTATCATACAGACTGTAACTGACATTAACGACACACTGAGGAGGCCCTACTGTCAGAATATAGAATCATTGTGTTTTTGTTACCTTACAATGAGATGTTTTTAACTACAGAGGGAGCGGGCTCTCTTCTACGGAGTCCGCCATGTTGAACTACCACGTTACTACAGTAGCTCAGAATGAACAAACCAAACACTGGATACAGGTACAGCTCAGAAAATTTTAATATTGTGAAAAAGTTCCTCATCTAACCCTAACCCATCATTTCAGAAAGTGAAACTCATATAGTATATAGATTCATTATACAGGGTGAAATATTTCAAGTCTGTATATCTTGTAATTTTAATGATTATGGCTTACAGATAATGAAAACCCAAAACTCAGTGTCTCAGAAAATTAGAATATTGTGAAAAAGTTCAATATTGGAAACTCATGGTGTCACACCCTAATCAGCTAATTAACTCAAAACACCTGCAAAGGTTTCCTGAGCCTTTAAATGGTCTCTCAGTCTGGGTCAGTAGGCTACACAATCATGGGGAAGACTGCTTACTTGACAGATGTCCAGAACACAGTCATTGGCACCCTCCATAAGGAGGGAAAGCCACAAAAGGTCATTGCTAAAGAAGCTGGTTGTTCACAGAGTGCTGTATACAAGCATATTCTTAGAAAGTTAAGTGGAAGGAAAAAGTGTGGTAGGAAAAGGTGAACCAGCAACAGGGATAACCGCAGCCTTGAGAGGATTGTCAAGCAAAATCCATTCAAGAATTTGGGGGAGCTTCACAAGGAATGGACTGAGGCTGGACTTGCATCAATCAAGAGCCACTATGCACAGACGAGTCCTAGACATGGGCTACAAATGTCGCATTCCTCAAGTCAAGCCACTCCTGAACCAGAGACAACGTCAGAAGCGTCTTACCTGGGCTGAGGAGAAAAATAACTGGACTGTTGCTTAGTTTTGCATGTCATTTGGAATTCAAGGTCCCATAGTCTGGAGGAAGAGTGGAGAGGCACAGAATCCACGTTGCTTGAAGTCCAGTGTGAAATTTCCACAGTCAGTGATGAATTTGGGTCCCATGTCATCTGCTGGTGTTGGTCCACTGTGTTTTCTGAAGTCCACAGTCAACGCAGCCATCTACCAGGACATTTTAGAGCACTTCATGCTTCCTTCTGCTGACAAGCTTTATGGAAATGCTGATTTCATTTTCCAGCAGGACTTGGCACCTGCCCACACTGCCAAAAGTACACAAAGCTGGTTCAATGACCATGGTGTTACTGTGCTTGACTGGCCAGCAAACTCGCCTGACCTGAACCCCATAGTGAATCTATGGGCTATTGTCAAGAGCAGGCCAGCTGATGGTCTTGCCTGGGCCCGGGACGAGATAATATTAGATGCCCCCCCCCGCGCCCAGATCTCTCCTTTTCCCTATATAATAATAAATGCTATATATTTTCCCTAGTTGACTTTTTCTCTACTTCAAGGGAGAACAGCAAGCATGGTAGGGAAAATAAGGCCTTTTTTGAGCTGCTATATACTATCCAGTCCCTATCGATTTTTTTCCCTTCCATTGTGGGATGTGGAATATGTCAAATAGTTTGGGAATTCCCTGCCCTCTGCATCTGCTGGCAATTCCTTTGCCCTCTCTGAGAAAGGCGTTCGTTTGGCCATCACACGTACGAGGTTCACTCTATCAGAGTCGGTCATTCTAGTTGGCCATAATGCAGGATCGCTGAAATCGCTGGAGCTACCAAACTCAACTGTTTCTGTCGGAGATAACGTGTTGTGTCAGGCTTTTATACGAGCTGATGGACGTTAACATTAGAGCTGGCCTGTTAGGTTACGTTACAAGGCTGGTAAATGTTGGCTGCGCTGTTTCTTACTTTGCTCTACGTTGACTTTACCAGTTCCAGCTTCACTGTCACCAACTTTTCTTAAATATTTAGAAAATCTCTAAGGCCTCTATTTTCTTCTTCTCTTCTCCTCTTTTCTTTCCTTTTCTGAGCACCGGACTCGTGCTGACCGGACATTTTGAGCCTACTGAACTTCAAATCAAATGACAACATCAAATTTTGATCAGTGGCCAAATCATTTTTGGGAGGGGGGGGCTTGACCACTATTTCAAGGACAATTAGAAAGAAAACATCATTTTTTTGGGGGGGGGCTTGACCACTATTTCAAGGACAATTAGAAAGAAAACAAATAACAGGGACAGACAGGTACAGACATAATATATATAGGGACAGACAGTATATATAGGAGACAGACAGTATATATAGAGACAGACAGGTACAGACATAATATATATAGGGACAGACAGTATATATAGGAGACAGACAGTATAAATAGAGACAGACAGGTACAGACAGTATATATAGGAGACAGACAGTATATATAGAGACAGACAGGTACAGACAGTATATATAGGAGACAGACAGTATATATATAATTACACCAAACGTTGCAGGTTAAGGGCGAAGAAGATCCTCACACAGCCCAGTCACCCCGGACACGCTCTCTTCACTCTACTGCCATCAGGTCGGCGTTTCCGATGCCTGAGGACTAAGACTGAGAGGCTGAAGAAGAGTTTTTATCCACATGCCATCCGCCTGCTCAACTCTGAGCCTTAACCGGACAAAAAAAAACAAAAAACAAAAAAAACACTGCACCACTGTACTTTACTCACATATCTGCTCAATACTGTAAATGTGTGTGTGTATATATACGAGCTACCCCCCTCTAAGTTTTACACTTGGAGTCTACAGTCTATATTTTATATGTTATATTACAGTCTATATCTTATTTGATTTTTTTCTTAGTTTTATATTTACACTTATATTGTTTACATTGTGTGTTATGTTCTGTTTTACTGTACTATGTAATATGTATAACTGTGCATGTGACAAATAAAAACCTCTTATCTTATCTCTTATAGAGACAGACAGGTACAGACAGTATATATAGGAGACAGACAGTATATATAGGGACAGACAGTAGACAGGTTCAGACAGTATATACAGAGACAGACAGTATATATATAGAGACAGACAGGTACAGACAGTATATATAGGAGACAGACAGTATATATATAGAGACAGACAGGTACAGACAGTATATATAGGGACAGACAGTATATATATATATAGGGACAGACAGGTACAGACAGTATATATAGGAGACAGACAGTATATATAGGGACAGACAGTATATATATATATAGGGACAGACAGGTACAGACAGTATATATAGGAGACAGACAGTATATATAGGGACAGACAGTATATATATATATATATATAGGGACAGACAGGTACAGACAGTATATATAGGAGACAGACAGTATATATATAGAGACAGACAGGTACAGACGGTATATATAGGAGACAGACAGTATATATTGGGACAGACAGTATATAAGAGACAGACAGTATAAATGCTGACAGACAATATAAATAAGAGACAGACAGTATATATAATGACAGACAGTATATATAAGAGACAGACAGTATAAATAGGGGCAGACAGTGTATATATAGGAGACAGACAGTATATATAGGAACAGACAGTGTATATAGGGACAGACAGGTACAGACAGTATATGTAGAGACAGACAGTATATGTAGGAGACAGACAGTATATATATATATATATATAGGGACAGACAGGGACAGACTATATATAGGGACAGACAGTATATATATAGAGACAGATAGGGACAGACAGTATATATAGATAGACAGACAGTGACAGACATAATATATATAGAGACAGACAGTATATATAGGTACAGACAGTGTATATAGAGACAGACAGTATATATACAGAGACAGACAGGTACAGACAGTATATATAGGAGACAGACAGTATATATAGGGACAGACAGTATATATATATATAGGGACAGACAGGGACAGACAGTATATATAGGAGACAGACAGTATATATAGGTACAGACAGTGTATATAGAGACAGACAGGTACAGACAGTATATATAGGAGACAGACAGTATATATAGGGACAGACAGTATATATATATAGGGACAGACAGGGACAGACAGTATATATAGGAGACAGACAGTATTTATAGGAGACAGACAGTATATATATAGAGACAGACAGGTACAGACAGTATATATATAGAGACAGACAGGTACAGACAGTATATATAGGAGACAGACAGTATTTATAGGGACAGACAGTATATATATATATATATATATATATATATATATATATGGGACAGACAGTGTATATATATATATATATATATATATATATATATATATATAGGGACAGACAGGTACAGACAGTATATATAGGAGACAGACAGTATATATATATATATATATATATATAGGGACAGACAGGTACAGACAGTATATATAGGAGACAGACAGTATATATAGGAGACAGACAGTATATATAGGGACAGACAGTATATATATATATAGGGACAGACAGGTACAGACAGTATATATAGGAGACAGACAGTATATATAGGGACAGACAGTATATATATATATATATATAGGGACAGACAGGTACAGACAGTATATATAGGAGACAGACAGTATATATATAGGAGACAGACAGTATATATAGGAGACAGACAGTATATATATATATATATATATAGGGACAGACAGGTACAGACAGTATATATAGGAGACAGACAGTATATATAGGGACAGACAGTATATATATATATATAGGGACAGACAGGTACAGACAGTATATATAGGAGACAGACAGCATATATAGGGACAGACAGTATATATATATATATAGGGACAGACAGGTACAGACAGTATATATAGGAGACAGACAGCATATATAGGGACAGACAGTATATATATATATATATAGGGACAGACAGGTACAGACAGTATATATAGGAGACAGACAGTATATATAGGTTACGTTACAAGGCTAGTAAACGTTGGCTGCGCTGTTTTCTTACTTTGCTCTACGTTGACTTTACCAGTTCCAGCTTCACCATCACCAACTTTTCTTAAATATTTGTTTATTATTATATTGTATATATAGAGACAGACAGTATAGATATAGAGAGACAGACAGGTACAGACAGTGTATATAGAGACAGACAGGTTATGAAGCGTCCTGTCTCTTTAAGTGTTTGAAAGGAGCGCGCGGCGCGGCCTCTCTCCCGCTGACGTCACTGGTGTATGAGGAAGATGGCGGCGGTGTTGGAGCGCAGCTTCATTGAGATCTGCGGGTTTGAGAGGGAAACTCTGCACAGGGTCCGAGAAGTGACAGTAAACCTCGGTAAAGCTTGTTCTCTTGTCCGGTTGTTCTTTATAGCAGCCTGTTTTAATGCTAGCACACCGCTAACAGCTGCTAGCACATGCTAACCACCGCTAGCACGCCGGCTAGCAGCGCTAGCAGCACACGCTAACATAATGCGGCTGATGGCGGGTTGTTGTCGGACTAAATTAAAGCTGAACAGGTGAAATGAACCGTCGCTATCTCGCGGGGCTGTTATTTACCTGCTCTGTCTGTCTGAAAGCTAACGGGCACATTGTGCTGCTCAGCTTCATTAGACAGGACTGAACCAACCAAAGTGCACATTATTACTTACTAACAGAAAGAAGAGTTTTATATGTATGAGGGAAATATTGGCCGCTGGCGAGTTGTTGGAAAAGTATCAGTCACATGATCTGTGCCCATTAATATTGTTTCCTTCGTGCAGGTGTGAGTGCTCTACCTGGTGGTGTGAAGTTTGCAGACAGTGCTGGAGCCTTTCATTATGAGGACAGTGGGAAGCTGCTGTCTGTCACCAGCAACAGATTCATCCACTGGTCAGTAAACGCATCATATATCAGCACTGCTCACCGTGAACATGAGTTATTGATCAATCTGAGCTCTTTCAGTCTGTGTACAGTCCAACAGCTATTCCATGGTCTTGAATGTGTGTTCATTTGGGACATTTTCTCTTATTTTGCTAGTCACAGGTTGAGGTTTGTATATATTTTGTTTATTTGAACCACATCAGATTAGGTTATTGGTATACTGATCAGTTGACGCTTTCCATCAGTCTGATAGTAACAGAAAAACTCACGTATTGAGATCTGATGTACAAACTCGTCCTAGCTAAACTCTTTGCACAAACTTAAATAAGCAATAATTGCACATGTACAGTTAGTTATACACTGTTTAAAATATATTTGCATACCATATTTCTTACTGCATGCTGCATATAGTGTATACATTGTCATTATAGTCTTTATATTTTCTATTATATCTTTATTGTATTCTTACACTTGTGTATTCTTTGCACTACATTGCCCCTGTACTGCTGCGTCAAACACTAATAAAGGATTATCTTATCTTAACGCTGACTGTGTGCAGGTCCACATCAGGAGACACGGTGCAGCTGGTGGAGCAGTCTCTGGACACCAACCTGCTCAACAACGCTGTCAAACTCAAGTTCACCCACTGCACCGTGCTGCTCGGAGGAGTCACCATCCAGGAGACCCTCAACAATGTCATCATCCTCGTCTCCACTAATCAGAGCGTCCACAGACTGCTGCTGCCCCACCCCTCACGCATGTACCGCAGTGTGAGTAAATAACGCTGGGACAGAAAGCTAGCACACTGAGGTTGAAGCTAACACAGCCTTAGTATGTTAGCGTTAGCCTCACTCTTGCCAATGGTGTTACAGTAGACGTAGACTGGTAGACGTATAACTAGATGTGTACCTGCCGTCCCCTGCAGGAGCTGGTGACGGAGCTCCACATGCAGTCCATCTTCACAGATGTGGGGAAGCTGAGTCTGCAGGACCCCTCTCACAGTGCCATCATCCCCAGCTCAGTGGGACAGACAGGGAGTCCCAGCACCTCCACGGCCTGGCTCAGTCAGTCTGGAGAGGCTCACTACGCTCTGGGTTCACCTGCTGGAGGCATCATGGTGGTCACTCTGGCCCCCCACGACACTCAGGGTAAAGACAGCCTAACTGGTTTCACTGGTTTCCACACTCGTTCTCCAGTCGGTTCTATAACTGCGTGTGTTGCAGGTGGTGTGTCGGTGCTGGAGCTGAAGAGGAGCTCCATGATGCAGAGGCTGTCTGGCTGGATGCCCACGGCCATCCGTGGGGAGCAGAGTCCAGCAGACCTGGTCCTCAGTCTAGCTGTCAGAGAGCTAGAGGAAGACTCCTTCATCTTTGCCCTCTGTCAGGATCACAAACTGCGCATGTGGTCCTTCAGGGTGAGACCCTCACCCACCTATCCAACATCAGACATACTGCAGACACACTGAGGCTAAAGCTAACAGGTTGTATTATCCTAACGCACTGAGGCTAAAGCGAACAGTCCTCAGGTAGCGTTCACTGAATGTAACACAGAATTATGATTTTATTAATGTTAGTAACTAGTACAGCATTCAACAGAGAAGTGCATTAAACCTGTTGTGTTTCCTCTGCAGGAGCAGGCGTGTCTGCTGGAGGCGGACATGTTGGACTACATGCCGGCCTGTAAAGGAGTGAAGCGGCTGGCCGGTCAGGGTCATCGGCTGAGGCTGGCGTTCTCCTCCACCACTGGCCTCTGCTTGTCCGTCTACCTGGCCGTACCTCAGAGAGGACAGTTCACCGTCCTGCAGCTGGTCGCCACCGACAACAACCGCTACAGCCTCGACCACATTTCTTCTCTCTTCACCACACAGGTAAACTGCAGCTGGTGTCATTTCTTTTATCTTCTAACATGTTTGTTTGATTAATAAATGAGCTAAATATTGTCTGTCAACAGGAGACTCTGGTGGATTTCACTCTAACCTCCACAGACATCTGGGGTGTATGGGTGGACGATTCTAACACCACTGTGGTCAAATACATCAACTTTGAACAGTGAGTAATGTCAGGAATGATCCTCTCTCTTGAATGAATGAATCTGTCTTTGTTATGACACTGTGTGTGTTTTCCAGTAACACAGCCGGTCAGTGGAACCAGGTGTTCGTTCAGCCTCCACCTGAGGAAGAAGTCCATATCGGAGTGGACCAGGACCCCAGAGTAAGACCAGTCCCACACCAACAGCCACTGATAAAACTGTGACCTCTGACCTCTGCATGGGGGACAAAAAGTGATCATTAAAATATCAAATTAGACTTTATGGTATCCAAGTGGTCAGGTGTGTCTCCATGGTAACTAATGTTGACTGTGTGATGAAATACTGTGTGTTGTATGTTAACAGGAGACATACCTGGATGTTCTCTTCTCTCCACTACGCTTCACAGCTTCAGCCATCGTTAAAGCTCTACAGGTGAGAAACTAGGCGCTGTAGTTAAAGCTCTACAGGTGAAACTAGCTGCTGTTTTTAAAGCTCTACAGGTGAGAAACTAGGCGCTGTAGTTAAAGCTCTACAGGTGAGAAACTAGGCGCTGTAGTTAAAGCTCTACAGGTGAGAAACTAGGCGCTGTAGTTAAAGCTCTACAGGTGAGAAACTAGGCGCTGTAGTTAAAGCTCTACAGGTGAGAAACTAGGCGCTGTAGTTAAAGCTCTACAGGTGAGAAACTAGGCGCTGTAGTTAAAGCTCTAGAGGTGAAACTAGCTGCTGCAGTTAAAGCTCTACAAGTGAAACTAGCCGCTGCAGTTAAAGCTCTACAGGTGAAACTAGCCGCTGTTTTTAAAGCTCTACAGGTGAAACTAGCCGCTGTTTTTAAAGCTCTACAGGTGAAACTAGCCGCTGTAGTTAAAGCTCTATAGGTGAAACTAGCTGCTGTAGTGAAAGCTCTACAGGTGAAACTAGCCGCTGTAGTGAAAGCTCTACAGGTGAAACTAGCCGCTGTAGTTAAAGCTCTACAGGTGAAACTAGCCGCTGTAGTTAAAGCTCTATAGGTGAAACTAGCTGCTGTAGTGAAAGCTCTATAGGTGAAACTAGCCGCTGTAGTGAAAGCTCTACAGGTGAAACTAGCCGCTGTAGTTAAAGCTCTACAGGTGAAACTACCTGCTGTAGTGTGTAGGTGATGAACTTTTTGTGTGTTTCAGATCTACCGCAGAGGCTCAGAGAGGATCTCTGATCTGTCCTGGGAGACTCTGAAGAAGGAGGTGACGGTAGCGGTGGAGAGTGAGGTAAACAGAATTGTGCTTTACTACAGAGAGATGAAAGATTTTAATATCTCATACTTAAACAGTGTCTGGTGCTGGCAGTAATCTCTAATTTCCTTCTGTCTGTCCTCATGTCTGTGGTCGTGCAGCTGCAGAGCAGTGTGACAGAGTTTGAGTTTTCTCAGGAGGAGTATCGTCAGCTGCAGGTGGAGTTCTGGTCCAAGTTCTACGCCTGCTGTCTGCAGTATCAGGAGGCTGTGTCCATGCCTCTGGGTCTGACTGTGAGCCAGCACACCAACATGGTCTGTCTGCTCAAGAAGGTAAAGACATTGCTCACCTGACCAGGTAGAGCAGTTACACACTGACCAGGTAGATCTAGTAAACACTGACTAGGTAGATCTGTTACACACTGACCAGGTAGATCTGTTAAACACTGTGTGACGTATTTATATTCTGTATTCTGTGTTTCAGGGCTTTGTGTCGTTCCTGCTGCCGTGTTTCGCTGTGGATCATTTGTACCTGTCTTATGACGAGTACCTGTTCTCAGAGGAGGAGACGCCCATCACTGAAGGTAACCACACCTTTACGCTGCTGACAGAGCTTGGAGCATTGAACTAGTGCTGCGCTGTAGTATATGTTGTAATAATGTGATAATAATGTTATAACTGTTATAATAATGTGATAATATAATAATTTCATAATAAAATTATAACTGTTATATGTCATAATGTTATAATAATGTGAATATAATGTTATAACTGTGTTAAATATAATAATGTTTAACAGACCCTGAGGTGGGCCGTGATGTGCTGCAGCTGGTCCAGTGTCTGAGGCTGGTCAGTGACGCGGTTTCTGGAGAGATGGCATATGAGATGGAGAAAGCTCTGGAACACCTTCAGTCCCCTGAGAGAGCAGCTGAACTTGTGCTGGAGAACATGCTGTCCAATGACAGGTCAGGGTTCTGATGTATTGATTACACTGAGTTTATTGTAACTGAACAGAGATCAGTGTCACTGGAGGAGATGGATCAGTCCATATGTGTAATGAATCAGATTGAGCTGCAGTCAAGTGTGAGCCTATTGTGACGTCACCCATTGGTAAAACGGAACCAGCAGAGGTCACATAAAGCGAGTTGAGCTGCTCTCATTGGCTGCTCGTCTGCTCACACAGGATCTGGTATTCCAGATAAACAGTAAAATGTGTTTGTGAACAGATTTGAGGAGAGCAATAGTCAACAACAGAATCTGGAGCCATATCTGATCAGCACTGTTTGACAGTTTGATCTGAGTTTGGTTGAGCTGGACTGACTCACTGAGAATGAGCTGTCAATCACAAGGTAGCCCCGCCCTAAAGCATACCCTGCTTTATGGTCTGTTTTACTCTAAATGGGACCATCAGTTACTAAATGAACATCATCAGCCAGAGAGCTAATGTTGTGCTGCTGTATGTTTAACAACAAGACCAGCAGCTATGAGCCATGTGATGGAGCAGATTTTGACCAACGATACGTATATTGACGGCTGCAGCCTGAAGTAGTGAGTACAACAGCCAATGAGATGTGAGTATTGGGGCTGTTCAGCGGACACTCAGTGCTGTCAGATATATTGATCTCAAATTTCATTTAGAGACATTTTCACTGGAACTCCTCAGTAGGTGTCAGGAAGTAATGGACACCCAGCAGCCAATCAGAGTCCAGTATTCACACAGACTATAATATAACATGTGATATTAGATGTGTGTGAATGAATATTGATGGAAGGTGTACAATAATTGATCCTGCAGTGATAACGTGATCGAGGACATCCAGAACAAACTGCAGGATGTGCGGAACCCTATGGCGGCCATGATGGTCCTGCTGAGAGAGATGGACCTGGAGACGGACTCAGAGGTGGGAGGAGAGGGACCCGTCGCTCCTGGTAGGATCATTAAATTAACCTCATATATGTAAATATTAATGTCACATACGTGGACTCAGTGTTTCCCTGATCTGTGTCTGCCAGGAGCGACTCTGAACGTGAGGATCAGCCTGTCTCAGCTGTACGGCAGCAGCTCTGCAGTGTCTGTGGTCTGTCAGGCCGTCTGTAACCTTGCCATGACCCGGGCCCTGTTCTGTAGAGACCTGCTGATCCTTCAGAAACTCTACCTGCGCTTCGGAGACAATGTACGCACGCTCTCACACTCTCTCACACTCTCTCTCTCTCTCTCTCTCTCTCTCACACTCACACTCACACACACCTGACCATTAGTCTTCAGTCGATCTGAGTGAGCAGATAAATACAATTAAAATGTTCCAGGACAACAGGGATTTTTTTCAGGATATTTGATCATTTTCCAGGTTGTCCAGGGCTGTAAAACTCTGAGCCTGTACACTGAATAACAACAGTGACACCCAGTGGTCAGAAGACCCGCACAGAGTTAATACTAACACATTGATCCATACTGTGTGTGTGAATGTGTGTGTGCCTCAGGTGTTTCTGGGTGGGGGGGCTCAGCTGCTGCAGCTCCAGCAGGATCTGATCCCTCGGAGCTCCCACCTCCTCTCCTCCTATCACCTCCTCAAACACATCAGTCAGAGCCTGGCCTCCTCCGTCCCCATCGACATCCTGTGAGTACTGATACTGTGCTGCCTGTGTACTAGTACTCACTGATACTGTGCTGCCTGTGTACTAGTACTCTCTGATACTCAGACTCATTGACCCCTGACCTTTGACCCCTGCAGAGATGCCAACCTGCAGCACCTCACAGTGCTGGAGCTGTCTGACACCCCGACTCTGTCCTCCTCTAGATCAGGTCAGTGACTGATCTCAGATTCAGCTGAATATATCAGACCCAGACATACAAAGACAATTTAAATAAACAGCTAAACAATGTGTATCTGATTATTGATTATTGGTGTTCCTGTCAGTAGTGTTGAGTCCTCAGACGGTGGTGGAGCTCTTCTATCAGACTGCAGCCAGGAAGATAATCATCTCTCAGCTCTTCTGTCAGCGGCAGACCAACTCCTTGCTGCTCTGGACCCACATGGTCTCCAACGTGGTCCACTTGCTGGCTCAGCTGCTGTATCCTTCATACGTGATCAATACCTCACTGGAAACTAGTTATAAAAGTAAACCTAGGGTTCCCACGCCTCCTCGGAATTTAGAGACTACCCTTTCAGTCCTGGAAACACCTGGAAATTGATTATAATGATCAAATAGCCTGAGTGTGTTGAACCTTTAACTGTATGGTCTTTAATTTGACAGTCGACTGTTGGTGGAGAACCGGCAGTACGACGCAGAGCACGTTAACCAGCCAGCGAACGAATTTGCAAAGATGTTTCTGGCGTGCTTTTTTTTTTTTAAATTCTCATGAAAGTGAAAGTGGAAACTTGTTGTTGTGGTTAATTAATTTAAACACAGCAGTGTTCATTGTACATACAAACACTTTGTACTTTAGCTAGTAATGTATGTAATGAATGAGACTGGGGTTCAGCTACCACTGAATGATATGACTATCCTGTACTGTCGATAAAAACCCAGGAAAATGATTTCTGTCATTAAAAATCATAGACAACTTGTTCCATCTGAATAGGAAGTGAGTTTAGTAAGTTTAGTGACGTATGGATCAATGTTTTTGTGCAGGAAACTACAATGATTTATCAAATGAAAAGGTACAGATCTCAGCGATTGGTTGAATTTGTGATATTTACTGGAAGGACTGAATGTATTTAGTAAATGAAGCAGACAGTCAAATTTACATTCATACAGCCTGTTGTTATTGATCACGTTGTTGCGATAAATAAATACATGCGCACACACAGTGACGTTAATCGTATGTGGAACGAACACATTCACTTTCTACTTCTTTAATCAGTGAACAAGTGGAAGATACACAAATTTAAAATAGAAGAAAAACATTCAACAGGTTTTTGATAAAATTATTAAATTGAATCAATATGGGCTAATATTCAGCGTGATGAAGAGGAGTTCTTACAGCTGCCAGTGAAGATCAGATGCATTATATTTTCTATATTGTAGTGACTTGTTGAATCTTAACTGATGTGCCCCAGTTGGCCCAGTAACCCTGGTTTCCAGTTCCCTGAGTGTCTGATGGCCAACTGTCAGTACACACAGCTGCAGGTGAGTTCAACTCAGCTGATCCTTCGTCTCACGTTATCATTTAATCTCTTTCATATCAGTGTTCACATGTTTAACTCCACATTGTCTGTCAGACATTACTGGAACAGCTCCACTGTTGGTACTTATTGTGCTCCAGATATTGACATCATTGTTTAATCTATTTAATCTATATACAGTGTTTAAACTGTATAATCTATCTGTATAATCTATATACGCTGTTTAATCTGTATAATCTATATACGCTGTTTAATCTGTATAATTTATATACAGTGTTTAATCTATTTAATCTATATACAGTATTTAATCTGTATAATCTATATACAGTGTTTAATCTGTATAATCTATATACACTGTTTAATCTTTATAATCTATATACACTGTTTAATCTATTTAATCTATATACAGTGTTTAATCTGTATAATCTATATACAGTATTTAATCTGTATAATCTATATACACTGTTTAATCTTTATAATCTATATACAGTGTTTAATCTATTTAATCTATATACAGTGTTTAATCTATTTAATCTATATACAGTGTTTAATCTGTATAATCTACATACAGTATTTAATCTGTATAATCTATATACACTGTTTAATCTTTATAATCTATATACACTGTTTAATCTATTTAATCTATATACACTGTTTAATCTGTATAATCTATATACACTGTTTAATCTTTATAATCTATATACACTGTTTAATCTATTTAATCTATATACAGTATTTAATCTGTTTAATCTATATACATTGTTTAATCTGTATAATCTATATACAGTGTTTAATCTGTTTAATCTATATACAGTGTTTAATCTGTATAATCTATATACACTGTTTAATCTTTATAATCTATATACAGTGTTTAATCTATTTAATCTATATACACTGTTTAATCTGTATAATCTATATACAGTATTTAATCTGTTTAATCTATATACATTGTTTAATCTGTTTAATCTATATACATTGTTTAATCTGTATAATCTATATACAGTATTTAATCTGTTTAATCTATATACAGTGTTTAATCTGTATAATCTATATACAGTATTTAATCTGTTTAATCTATATACAGTGTTTAATCTATATAATCTATATACAGTATTTAATCTGTATAATCTATATACAGTATTTAATCTGTATAATCTATATACACTGTTTAATCTGTTTAATCTATATACACTGTTTAATCTGTATAATCTATATACACTGTTTAATCTGTATAATCTATATACACTGTTTAATCTGTATAATCTATATACAGTGTTTAATCTGTATACAGTGTTTAATCTGTATAATCTATATACAGTATTTAATCTGTTTAATCTATATACATTGTTTAATCTGTATAATCTATATACAGTGTTTAATCTATATACAGTGTTTAATCTGTATAATCTATATATAATGTTTAATCTGTATAATCTATATACAGTGTTTAATCTATATAATCTATATACAGTGTTTAATCTGTATAATCTATATACAGTGTTTAATCTGTTTAATCTATATACAGTGTTTAATCTATATAATCTATATACAGTGTTTAATCTATATAATCTATATACAGTGTTTAATCTGTATAATCTATATACATTGTTTAATCTGTATAATTTATATACAGTCATATATCACATTGTGTATCTCACCTGTGTTGTCTGTGTGCAGGAGTACGTGAGGCTCATTGGACCCTGGTGTCAGGTGAACATCGGCTCCTGTCGCTTTATGCTGGGTCAGTGTTACCTGGCCAACGGGGAAGGTCAGAAGGTGAGTGACCACAAGACCTTCTGTACACCTGAAGGCGTTTTACCTGTTGACTCATTGTACTTCCTGTCCATTGTGTGTTCAGGCTCTGCAGTGCTTCCAGGAGGCAGCAACGGAGGTGGAAAAAGAGGAGTTCCTGATGAGACTGACGGGAAGCGAGGAGGAGGAGGCTGCATCCACCCCCAGACTACAGTACTACAACAAGGTACACCTGGATGAGCTTCACCTGACGGACAGAAATTAAACACTAATCAACTGATTTAAAAAAATCAGTTTAAAGGATATCACACAGTGACTAACCATGTTACCTGAACTTAGTGTTGAGTTCAGTGTGACAGCAGACAGTTGAGATTCAGGTAGAGCTACCCTTCACGTACTTCCTGTTTCCTTCTGTTGGTTCAGGTGCTGCGTTTGTTGGAGGACGTTGGTTTATCTGAGCTTGTCATCCAGTTGGCCTCTCTGGCCATAACAGAGGCAGTGAGCGACATCAACAGCCAGGTAATGTTGATATGTCGATCAATCATATAATATATAATCAGTATGTTTATAGATATTGATCTATGGAGCCATTATTGTAGCAAAACTGTTTACAAATGTGAGTGGAGAGTTGTGTAACTATCTCAGTCTGTGTGTACATAATCAGATTTATAATCTGTACAAAAATCTTTTACACATTTGCACATCTGGATACGATTTGTAGATTATATTATTTTTACAGACATAAGTCTGATTATCTACACACAGATTGAGATAGTTACACAACTCTCCGCTCACGTTTGTAAATAGTTTTGCTCCATATTGATCTATAATAAATAATGTGTTTGTGTTCAGGTGTTTTTACCTGTAGTTTGTAGATCTTGATCTATAATCGATAATGTGTTCAGGCCGCTCTGTGGACTAGAATATTCAAACATCACCTGGACCTCGGACACAACAGTGAAGCGTATGAAGCACTCACACAGAACCCAGACAGCAGCATGTACGTATTGTTATTATTAACGGTTGATACTGTGATCAGTATAAAATCAATCAATCTGATTATCAACTTTTATTACTGTAAAACTGACCTCTAATAGAGACAGCAGGCCTCTAATAGAGACAGCCGGCCAGTAAAGGAGACCCGTGTCTAACTGCTGTTTTCTGTTTTTTAACGTTGTGTTTTCAGGCAGCTGGATTGTCTCCGTCAGCTGGTGGTGGTTCTCTGTGAACGCTCTCAACTCCAGGATCTGGTCCAGTTCTCCTACGTCAACCTGCACGACGAGGTAACACCTTCATCTGACCTTTGACCTCTGACCTGCCTCAGTAACTGCTGCAAACTTTTACTTTGATGAGATGAGATTATTAACATGTTTCCAAAAAACCTTGTCAAATGTCAGCGTTGTTGTTACGTACAGGAAGTAGCGATTTATTGATTATGAATGAGAGAATATCTGTCTTCAGGTGGTCAGTATCATTGAGTCTCGAGCTCGAGGGTTGGACCTGCTGGCTCACAATTATTACGAGCTGCTGTACGCCTTCCACATCAACAGACACAACTACAGGAAAGGTACAAACATCTGTAACACCATCTGTAAAATCTGTAACACAGGGCTGCAAAATTAATCAAACATTAAGAGTGTGTGTGTGTGTGTGTGTGTGTGTGTGTGTGTGTGTGTGTCAGCTGGGACTGTGATGTTTGAGTTCGGGATGCGTCTCGGTCGAGAGGTTCGGACCCGTCTGGGTCTCCAGAAGCAGGTGAACTGTTACCTGGCTGCTCTCAACTGTCTGCGCCTCATCAGACCAGAATACGCCTGGATAGTCCAGCCCGCCTCCGGAGCTGTGGTACTTATACACACATTATACACATTGTATATACATTGTATACACATTATACACACTGTCTACACATTATATACACATTATGTGCACATTATACACACATATGGTACTTACTGATCCTTTGAACAGTCTGGTTGCTGTGTCTGTTTATGCAGTACGAGCGGCCCGGAGCGTCTCCAAAGAGAAACTCTGATGGAGAGTTTTCTTCTGAACCAGGTGACATCAACAGTCTTTTACACAACTTTATTAACTAGCTGACAGTGGATCATTACAGTGTTTTTTTTAATAGTACGTTGCTTTAAAGCAATAATCAGCAATTAGAGCCTGGGTCTGTCCGAGGTTTCTGCCTCTTAAAAGGATTTTTTTCCTTGCCCTTGTCTCCAAGTGCTTGCTCATGGTGGGAACTGTTGGTTCTCTGTAATTAATGTTATAAGGAGTTCGGTCTAGACCTGCTTTGTTTGAAAAGTGTCCTGAGATAACTTCTGTTATGAATCGGTGCTATACAAATAAAACTGAATTGAATTGAATTGAATTGAATTGAAACCGGTTCAAACTAAGTTTAATTTAAGAAAATTGATCAATTACTATTACAATGACTGAATGCTGGACAGCAGACAGGAAGTCCTCCTTACTTGTGGGGACGCTGCCATCTACTGGACGAAGATCATACAGAGAACAAAACCCTAAAACTGTTCATGTTCAATTAAATAATGAAATTCATGTTACATTGACTGTGGTCATAACAATAAACATCATAATTAATAATCTGTTTTTGCTGCAGTCAAACGTCAGGTGGACATCCTGGAACTCAAGGACCTGGAGAAAGAGTACATCCTTTCCCGCAGCCGTCTCACCCTTGCACAGCATCACCCGCCGTCTGCTGCCATCGCTGGTACACCTGAGACACACACCTAAAATACACCTGAAATACACATGAAATACACCTGAAATACATTTTATTTTAATAGCGCCAATTCACAACAGAAGTTATCTCAGGACACTTTTCAAATAGAGCAGGTCTAGACCGAACTCTTTAACATTAATTACAGAGACCCAACAGTACCACCATGAGAAAGACCTTGGAGACAAGGGCAAGGAAAAACTGCCTGTTAAAAGGCAGAAACCTAGGACAGATCCTTCAGCTCTAGGTGGGTGGTCGTCTGTCTCGACCAGTTGGGATGTGAGAGAGAGAGAGAGAACCGTATTGAGCATTCAGAGAACGTAGTGTTCTAGAGGGGTAATTGGGTACTATGAGCTCTTTAAGATATGAAGGGGCCTGACCATGAAGAGGTTTATAGGTGAGGAGGAGAATTTTAAATTCTATTCTACATTTTACAGGGAGCCAGTGCAGAGAAGCTAGTACAGGAGAGATGTGATCTCTTTTTCTAGTTCCTGTCAGTACTCGTGCTGCAGCGTTCTGAATTAATTGGAGCGTTTGAATGGACTTATTGGGGCAACCTGATAATAAAGAGTTGCAGTAATCCAGCCTTGAAGTAACAAATGCATGGATTAGTTTTTCTGCATCTGTCTGTGATAGGATGTGTCTAATTTTTGTAATATTACGTAAATGAAAGAAGGCAGTCCTGGAGGTCTGCTTCATGTGGGAGTTAAATGACAAATCCTGATCAAAGATAACTCTAAGATTCCTGACAGTGGTGCAAGAGGCCAAGGTAATGCCATCTAGAGTAACTATATCTTTAGACAGTGAGTCTATAAGATTTTTTGGGCCAAGTACAAGAATTTCTTTTTTTTCCTGAGTTTAACATCAGAAAATTGCAGGTCATCCAGGATTTTATGTCCTTAAGACATGTTTGTAATTTAGATAATTGATTAATTTTATCGGGCTTAATTGATAGATATAACTGCGTGTCATCTGCATAACAGTGAAAGTTAATGGAGTGATTCCTAATAATTTTGCCTAAAGGGAGCATATATAAAGTAAATAGTATTGGTCCAAGTACAGAACCTTGTGGAACTCCATGACTAACTGTAGTATTTATTGAAGATTCATCGTTAACATGTACAAACTGCGAACAATCTGATAAATATGACTTAAACCAGCTTAGTGCGGTTCCTTTAATGCCAATTTGATGCTCAAGTCTCTGTAAAAGAATATTATGGTCAATGGTGTCAAATGCAGCACTAAGATCTAATAATACAAGTACAGAGACAAGTCCATTGTCTGAAGCAATCAAAAGGTCATTATTAACTTTAACCACAGCTGTGCTGTGATGAACTCTAAATCCTGACTGAAAATCCTCAAATAAACTATTGTTATGTAGAAAGTCACACAGCTCTTTGGCGACTACTTTCTCCAGAATCTTAGAGAGGAAGGGGAGGTTAGAAATCGGTCTATAATTGGCTAAAACCCCTGGGTCAAGAGTGGACTTTTTAAGAAGGGGTTTAATTACATCTACTTTAAAGGACTGTGGTACATATCCTGATAATAAAGAAAGATTAATCATATCCAGTAAAGAAGTGCCAATTAAGGGAACAACTTCTTTAAGCAGCCTAGTTGGGATCGGGTGCAACAGACAGGTTGATGGCTTCGATGTAGAAATTATTGACGTTAACTGATGAAGATCGATAGCAGAAAAAGTCTAAATATATATCTAAGTTTACATTAGTTAAAGTTTCTGAACTTGGAGAGCCACTGATAACTGTTGATGGCAGTTGGTGATTAATTTTCTCTTTAATAGTAATAATTTTATTATAGAAGAAGCTCATGAAGTCATTGCTACTTAAGTTTATGGGGATATGTGGCTCGATAGAGCTGTGACTCTCTGTCAGCCTGGCTACAGTGCTGAAGAGGAACCTAGGGTTGTTCTTATTTTCTTCTATTAGTGCTGAGTAATAGGCTCCTCTGGCATTACGGAGGGCCTTTCTATAGGTTTTAAGATTATTATGCCAAATTGAGCGATATTCTGATAATTTGGAAGAGCGCCATTTCCTTTCAGATTTCCTAGCTATTTGTTTTAACTGGAGGGTTTTGTGGTTGTACCATGGTGCTAGTCTCCTATCTCCTCCTTAAATTTAGCTACAGCACTGTCAGATAGACATCTGCTGTAGGAAGTTTTGCCTAATGGCTTATAATCTAATAATATGAATTCAAAAGTAATTAAATAATGGTCAGATAGGAAAGGATTATGTTGGAAGACTATTAAATGTTCAATATCAATGCCATATGATAAAACAAGGTCAAGAGTGTGATTAAAACAATGAGTTGGTTTATTTACACTCTGACAGAAGCCAATTGAGTCTATTAATGATATAAATGCATTACTAAGGCTGTCATTGTCAACATCCACATGAATATTAAAATCACCTACAATAATTACTTTATCTGATTTAAGGACTAAACTTGATAGAAACTCTGAAAATTCAGATATAAAATCAGAGTACGGTCCAGGAGCGCGGTACACTATAACAAATAGAACTGGCTGCAGTGTTTTCCAGTTTGGGTGAGAAAGACTAAGAACAAGGCTTTCAAATGAATTATAATTTAGTTTAGGTTTAGGGTCCATTAAAACGCTCGAATCATATATGGCTGCCACTCCACCTCCTCGGCCAGTGCCTCGAGGAATGTGAGTATTAATATGACTGGGGGGGGGTGGATTCATTTAGGCTAACATACTCCTCGTGGGACAACCAGGTCTCAGTAAGACAAAGTAAATCAATATCATAGTCTGAGATTAATTCACAAACCACACACACTTTGTCAAGTGTTTGTATTTCCAGGGCAAAATTGAACGCAATATTAAGTTAACGACATAGCACACGTTGTCACTCAAGCAGTTGAATGGCAACGGTGTTTGCTAGCCTACTTGACATGCATGATTTGCGGTTGGCATTAAATTACTAGATTTACCCGAAGAGGAAAGGCTGATGTCGTCATCATCATCATCTGTGAGGTCCACCACCACACTGGCAGGGCTGGGAGTCTCTTCAATTTGTCCGGCAAGGCCGACACTGGCTGCGGCTGCAGAAGTGCTTGGCCTTGCGTCACGTAGGTTATCAAACACGGTGCATTGTTCGGCTTTTAAATAAACTCCATGTGTCGCCAGATGTTTCATCAAATTTGACGTGATACCTCCCTTGCATGCAATTGTTCTATGGCATCTGTTGCATGTCGCCGAGTCTGCATCCTTAGACGTGAAATGCAGCCAAAACCTTGGAGCGTTTTGCCTTCGGCATCTTCATTGATCCTCTCACTATCAGTTCTGATCAGCAAGTGTGCTGAGTAGCGGCACTGATGTCACGCAAGTTGACACCGGAACACCGGGTGGCGGTAAAAACAAAAAAAAGTCAGGCACCGAAATGTTCATTCTTATTTGGTCTGGTTACTACCGTTTACGTCGGAACCGGTGCCCTATTGGTACCGCGTTTCGGTATCCAACCCTACTGAGGAGTTAGTTTTAATTTTGATTAGATTTTTATTTCTTTAAATAATTTAGGTGGTCGGGGGACAGACACAGTCTCTATGGGGTTTTGGGTGGGTGACTGTTCTAAAGAAAGTGCAGAGAAGTGTGTAAGACAGCAGCTCTGCTTCCTGGTCCCAACTCTGGACTGTCAGGTTTTAGAGATAAACTTTTTTTCTAGATAAGAGAGCTGCTCCGTCCAAAGTGGGATGGATGCCGTCTCTCCTAATCAGACTAGGTTCCCCCCCCAAAAAAAATACACCTGAAATACATCTGAGACACGCACCTGAAATACACTTGAGACACAGCTGTACACTTTGAACCATCACTCATAATTTCTGTCAAATTTGACCAAAAAATAATTTCAATCATTGGTTCTATAAATCAATATTTGATTTGTTATTATTGTTGTTGTCTTTCTTTGAACTGCTGTAGTTGAATTATTGATTATTGTTTCAGACTCACTCACAGTGCCTGTCTGTCCTTCAGTGGCCCTGTTCACTCACCTGTCTCACCTGTCTCACCTGCAGGTAGTGCTTCAGCAGTGGAGATGGTGACCCTGTTGGTCCAAACAGGACTGTTTGACTCGGCTCTGTCTGTCTGTCAGACCTTTAAACTCAACCTGACGTCTGTCTTTGAGGGTCTCACCTTCAAGTAAGACACTGCCTGTTTGTCTGCCTGCCTGTCTGATCTTATCATTAAATCTTAAGTATTTTAAGGTTGTACAAATAGAAACTCTAAATATAAGAGTTGTGATTAAAAGTGTTTGTCCAGCGCTGAGCCCCAGTGGTAGGATGGCTCTCTGTCTCCCTCTGGTGGTTGTATGAAGTTCTGACAGTATTCTGGATTTAAATCTCTGCTGGGTCCAAAAAATAAAATACATTTAAACGTTGAACACAGGATTTATTAGTAAATATATTTCATCTAATCTAAACCAAAACTTACAGATTTGTGTTTGGATCTTAGTTTTGTTTGTCTGATGAAGGTCCGGTAGTTATTAGTTAATGCTGAATTAGACTGCAACCAAATGTAAAGCCTCATACAGCTCCACAATAATACAAAGTTACACATACAGGTCAGAGGTCTGTGCTGTAGATACAGGTCAGAGGTCTGTACTGTCTATTTAATGTGTATAATAGTAACACTACTATTAACTTTAGTCCATTCGTCGGTGCTACAAATGCAAAAAACATTTATTACAAAACTCACAGGATAAGTTTTATATCGAACTGCAGTAAATAATTATTAATTCTTACTATATATCAGTTATTTGATCGCATGATATTAAATATAAAATTCATATTTACTGTATTAAATATATTGATTATTATATTGTTATGAGCTGAAGTTAGTTTTTTGTGTTCAGGTGCATCAAGCTGCAGTTTGGGGGGGAGGAGACTCAGAATGAAGCCTGGAGCTGGTTGGCTGCCAATCAGCTATCAACTGTCGTCAATACCAAAGAGTCCAGGTTTGATTGTTATTGATTATTTATTATTATTGACATTTTAAATCAATGGAGTGTCACACAGCGTTCTCTTCTTCTGTGGTCAGTGCTACAGATGAGGCGTGGCGGCTGCTGGCTTCCTACCTGGACAGGTATCCGTCCGCTAACGGACAGTACCACCGCTGCGTCATCAACAAGCTGCTGTCGCATGCCGTCCCTCTGCCCGATTGGCTTGTCAAGTCTTACAAGGTGAGTCATCACCCAATAGAGAGGAAGGGATGGGGTGGGGACGTTTTATTCTGCAGAAGCACTCACTGTTTGCTGCTTTTTCTCCTATGATGCATTGCAACAGGCCGTGGATGCAGCGTCTCTGCTGCGTCTCTTCCTGAACTTTGACCTCCTAGACGCTGCAGCCGAGCTGGTGTTGGAGTACGTGGACGCTCTGCTCGGGAGAGGACACCAATACTTCGGAATAGAGGTAAAAGTACTGCAGACTGTACTGCCTTATAGAGGTCAAAGTGCTTTGCGTACTAGAAGAAGTCATTGTGTTGAGCTAATGAAACTCTGCTGTTTAAAATAATATAATAATAAAAGTATAATTGCTGGTGTTGATTAAACGGACTCTGGTTGCTGTCACAGAGGCCTCTGTCTGCGACGTCGTCCTCCGTCTGGCTGCCGTACACGTCCATTGATCAGCTGCTTCAGACTCTGAATGAGACTCAGACCAACAGCAGTGTGAGTCTCTAAATTGATGCTTACAGTTTGATTCTGCCCACCTCTGTATCCCACAATGCAAAGCGCTGATCTCAACCTCTCAGCTCCACAAGCAACAATTGTATTTGTGGGCGGTTTCTAATTCATAATATTTCTGTTGGATGTGAATAAAAGTGATGGAATCGAACCTGACGTCCTCCTGTATTAACCAATGCTCGCTGTCTGTTTTCAGATGTACAATAAAGTTCGAGACAAATTGGACAATTATCACAAACTGGTGGAGCAGACGACCAAACGAAGACTCGTCACTCAATAGAAACTCACCTGACTCCTCCGGCCGTCAGCTGACATATTGATATTTTTGTATGTTTGTTGAACTTGTAAATATTCAGCGTCGTTCAAACAGCTTCTTTTATAATCGACTGTTTTTGTATCAGAGCTGTGGATTGTGATCACATTAAAGTTTGTTTTTCATTTCATCCACTGTGTCGTTGGTTGTTTCTGGATGAACAGACCTTTTTCACATGAAACAGTCAGGTAAACTCAGGTGTTAGCAGGGCTTCAATACACTGGTAACACCTAAGTTTGCCCAACTGTTTCAGGTGAAAAAGGATTATTAGTAATTCTGGGACTCAGTTCAAGGACTCTGGGGATCGGACTGATGAACCTGTGAATGCTGCATGACCCGTTTTACCTCCTGAGCTGCAGCCGCTCAGTTGTAACAACAAAAAGCTGAAAGTGGACCAGATCTGCTATGTAAATAAACAATCCAATCAGCAGCCAGAGAATAACAGATCCCACAGTAAGTTCAGAATACAGCTGTTCTATTTGACGTGTCCTCAGATAATAAAAACATTAAATTCAGTTTTTACCTGCAGCACCTTCATACTCTGATTTGAAGGAGAAGTTTCATTTATTATTGACACAACAGTTAGCTTTGCATTAGACTAGAAACCTGTGGCTACAGCCACACTAAGTGAAACTATATTAGCAGACTGTAGATGAATGAGGCAGAGGTCACAGAGTACAAATAAAAACAGACATTTATTGTGCAGCCAGACTCCACGTACAGACTGTACAGACTGTACCATCAGACAGCAGCTCGCAGTGATCATATAAAGGCTAAATGGAATGCTTTGTTCAGTAATACTGATCTGTACCATACAGGAGGAACGCAGTCTGCGACCAGCAGAGGTAGCACAGGAAATACACCTGCACAGGTGACCTCACAGGAAGTCAATAAGTCTGTCGCTGCGTCTCCGTGGGAATATAAAGACGTCCAAGCGCCGTGTTAACAGGAAGTGAGGGGAGGGTCACACGGTGCTTTTGGTGGGCAGCTCCGTGCTGTTGTGTCGCGTCTTGCGTGACGTGCCGTCGTCTCGCGGCCGCGCCTTCTGAAGGTTGGACATGGCGGCGGTGCGCTCGATGTCAATGAGGGCGTAGAGCTCGGTGCGGCGGGTGGGGGTTGTGGGGGGCAGCGGCGAGGTTGGGGTGCGGGGCGTGTGGGGGTTGCTGCCGTCCGAAGTGCCCTTGTTCCCGGTGCCGCCGTCCATCTCCACCTCAATGTAGTTGAGGGTTTTGGGTTGCTCGGCGTGGCCCGACAGCGGCGGCCGGCGGAAGTCAAAGTTGAAGATGGTCGGGCCCTCGGTGCGGCGGCGGGCCGTGTCGGGCCGGTGGGCACTGAGCGGCGCTGTCACGTTCTCTGTGTTGACGTAGTTGTGCGAGGACTCGAGGGAGGCGGACAGCGGGTGGGAGTAGGAGTGGTGCAGCAGGCCGTGGTGGGCGTGATAACCGTTGAGTGATGGCGTCTTCAAGCCGCCGCAGCCGTTCTCATCCTCCTCTGAGCTCGGCTTCCTCGCCTCCCACACCGGCGGCAGCGCCGGCAGGTTCTCATAGTCCAGCAGGGCAGTGCGCCGCTGTGCCGAGTTGTTGACATTCTGCAGGTCGGGGGTGAGGGGGGGGGGGGGCGGGCGTTGGCGGCGTGGAGCCGTGGAGGGATTGGAGGAGGAGCCGTTGGAGAGCGGGGGGCCAGGCTCAGGCTCAGCAGGAGCCTCGCCGTGGCCGTTAGTCTCTCGGGGCTCCTCGGCCTCCTGCTGCTTCTTCTCCTTCTCCATCAGCTGCCTCTGAACAGGGGTGGGTCCCAGCACGAAGCGGACGCCCTGAGGCTCCAGCAGCACCTGAGGCTCTGGCTGGGGGGGCGGGGCTAGCAGCTCACCACGGACCCTCGGGGGAGGCGGGGGGGTCGGAGGACACTGAGACTGCGGGGAGGTGGGGCTCTCCAGAGGGGTGGTGACCGTCAGTGGGCTCGGCTGCTCCTCCAGGAGGCCGGTGGTGTTCACGTAGGTGTGCACCTGAGAGAGCACAGCAGGTGTTTTGTTACATTGTTACGTCATCGTTACGTCATCCTTACGTCATCCTTACATCATCCTTACATCATCCTTACATCATCCTTACATCATCCTTACATCATCCTTACGTGGTTTTACATTTACAGGAAACTGGATCCGACATAAAAACTCATCAGTTTTATGTTTAAAGGTTCCATATCAATTTTATTAACTCTCATTACTTATGTTAAGTCTCCAGTCTTTGTGCTAAGCTACAGCTGTTTCCCTGATCCTATTGATATGTGTTGGACTCGAGTATTTGGACAGTAGTGTATTGATCAGTATTGTTGAGGAACAGGAAGTGTGTGTTACCGCGTCGTCGGCCACCAGCAGAGGGTGAGTGGACTCCTCCCCCACGGAGGGCAGACGGGTGCTGGCTACAGATGGGTGGCGGGTGGAGGGGTGAGACGGGGCCTCACCCACAGACGGGATCCTGGTCACACCGTTAGGAACCGTCGGCACCGAGTATCCCAGAGCTACAAACACACACAGTTTAGGGTCATTGTGTGTATATGGTCTGTGAATACTGGACTCTGATTGGCTGCTGGGTGTCCATTACTTCCTGACACCTACTAAGGAGTTCCAATGAAAATGTCTCTAAATGAAATAAACTGAATTTGTGATCAATATCTCTGACAGCACTGAGTGTCCTCTGAACAGCCCCAATACTCACACCCCATTAGCTCTGTGTGTGTGTGTGTGTGTGTGTGTGTGTGTGTGTGTGTGTGTGTGGGGTGGGGGACCTGCAGGAGTGTGCGCCACCTGCTGGTTGGGTTCCAGCACCGCCTCCTCTACCACACTGATACTGTGACTGTGCATCACCTCCTGCAGCATGTTGAAGATCTCTTCAGCTCGAGAACACTTGAACGCAAAAATACCTGAAATCACAACAATCAATCACTGATAGATAATCCGATCGATCAAAAATGTGTGAAAAAGTGTGACACTGTTACTGAATACTATAAATGCTGTGAATCAGTAGATATGAGACAACAGGTTGCTATGACAACAGGTACCTTGCCCCGTCTGGCAGCGCCGGCCGCTCTCGAACGAGAAAAGGTTGGAGTCGTAACCATAGCGACGGAGGCAAAGGTAAGGCCACCTGACGTCGTCACGGCGATGGGTGTGGAGGACAAGCTCAGCATCAGTCAACTCCATCACACCCGAGCCCAACTCGTTCCCATCGTCGTCCACGTTGATCACCTGGACAGGTAAACAACAACACAGTCAGAGACAGTCGTCAACAACAACAACAACACAGTCACAGATAGTCGTCAACAACAGCAACACAGTCAGAGACAGTCGTCAACAACAACAACACAGTCAGAGACAGTCGTCAACAACAACAACACAGTCAGAGACAGTCGTCAACAACAACAACACAGTCAGAGACCAGAGGGGTATTGCACAAAACCAAGATAAGGGATTAAGCCGGGATATGTTGGTTATCCTGGATGAATTTAGCCTCAAGTCGGTTGCATGAAAGCAGGTCAAACTTATCCCGGCCAAGTTACTATGGTGATTTATTCTCTGCAGCTAGCCTGCTCCAGACCAGGCTAACAGCCAGGCTAAGATTAATCCTAGTGATTCTCCTGTATTTCCACCGTCAATCCTGTGAGGACTTAATGTGTTTTACAGCATGTCCATGGTCTTTATGTATGTTGCATCATTTTAATTATCCTGCATTAAAATATTACATATATATTGTCATTTCTTATTTCATTTAAATCTGTTGGCTGTTTGTAATTGCAACAGTCTTTTTATATTGATTCAAGTGGAAGTATTATTACTCAGGACAAGTGTTATATTGCTATGCTAATGAAGACTGCTTGTCAAACTGCATAAATATGTGTTTTATTGCAGTAATTGAGATTACAAAACACAGCTGATGAAGTTGCAAAGGTGTTTTCAATGAAATCTGTGACAAGGGCAAAATATATATATATATATACATCTAGTACATAGTGTTTTTTTATTATTTCCCTACTCTTTACTGTTTATTTATACTGTTTTCTCTCTATCCACTTTGTTGCTGTTACATTGGAATTTCCCCAATGTGGGACAAATAAAGGAATATCTATCTATCTATCTATCTATCTATCTATCTATCTATCCCCATTCACCTGTTCCCTCTTCATAATGGCTTGCCCTTTCTTGGAGGATGTACGGGATGAGGAAGCCCTAATCCTCAGACGAGCATTTAGTCATGAAAGAGTCTTCTGGGACAGGTCAGACCCATTGGCTGTTGGAGAGGACTATCTCATTGAGAGATACAGATTCTCAGGTGATGGACTAAGATATTTATGTAGGCTGCTGGGTCCAAAAATACAGCACCAGACGGCAGGAAGCCATGCTCTCACTGTACCACAGATGGTCTGTGTTACAGTGAGATGTTTTGCAAGTGGGAGCTTCCTTTATTCTGTTGGGGATGCAGAGAACCTCAATAAAGGAACCATTTGCAGCACATATCCTGGCTTGGTGGGCCCCCTGTGCCAGTTCTATGGGCTTTTTTTTAACTGCTACAATCATACAGACATTCAACATGTCAGCAGATACCTAATCTATTCACCTCATTTGTTCACTGTTATCTACTTTATAGTCACTGACCAGCCTGCAAAATGTTCTTGTATTTAACTTTAACTTGCTGCCAGGTCCTTTTATGGTCAGACAAGTTTGTTCTTTATGAAGGATAGAAAGATAAAATAGATAAAAACAGATTAAATGACACACATTGTGGATAATTGTTTGCACTTAATCATACTCTACATTTAAGTAACATGAACCTCTACTTGCCACATTTAAAGCAAAGTGTACAACAATTGATTAGTGGACTTAAAGTAACTCCTTTAGTCCTTTAATTGGAGCCTAATGATGACAGTTCCAGTGGAGCACTGTTTATTCATTGTACAGTTTTGGACTACTTAAGCATTAAGCCGGTCCGCTATTGTCTGCCAGGCTTTCTCTCTTTCTTTAATTATAGCATTGGTATTGCCTTTGTTTCTTCTATCTTCCACCTCTTCATAGAACTCCATCAGGAGCTGTTGTTCAGCGGCTAAATACGAACTCTTATCCATGTTCCCATCGGTGATTCTGTGAGCGATCGCGAGGTCTATTTCAGTATGCCGTGAACACGCACTTATCCCGACTATCTACACCTGGCTTAACATAGCCCCACCTTTTCATCCTGGCTCGGCAAACGTGCAACCGATTAAGCCAGGATGCGCCGAGCAGGCTAAGTCAAGCCGGCTTGCTCAATTATCCTGGATTTCTTTATTCTACTTTTGTGCAATACCCCTCTGGGGCCTCATGTACTAATATTGCGTACGCACAAAATTCGTGCATACGCCATTTTTCACGTTCACCTTCGGATGTACTAAAAGTGAAATGAACGTGAGAATGTGTGGTCCTCCACGGCAGCTTCATTGCTGGCGTACATACATATTTTTTGCTTATGTCAGTTGTCAGTTGGCAACACTTACAGGCGATGCATTGAAATTGCATAGCTGAAATTAATAATTGCTCTAGGGACAGTTGCACTGCATGCGAAAGTCTTTATTATTTACAATCAATCAAGCAATTAAACAATTTTAAATAATTTGCAGATTATTTGTGTTAAGGGGTTATTTACTGCAGCGCGCAGTCCTCCACTGTGTATGGAGGAAGTAGAACACACTCGAATTATCTCTAGCCTCTTGGCATATTTATTTAACAGTTAACAATAAAGTGTAGACCGATGTGCCACACACACAACAACTAGCGCTCACTGGGAGCGTGGTGACATCCCGTCTTGTACGTACCGTAACCCTTTCACAATACAGCAGTACAGCATCAGTCAACCGTAATACAGGGACTCCACCACCTGTGGCCTGAAGGCTCTGGCGATGGGCAGATATGTCTTCATATCTGACCACTTCTTTTTCAACTCCGCTGTGGTGCGGTTCTCCGACCCTACCGAGTTTACTGCCTGTGCCACGCAAAATATATATTTTTGGGCTCTACCTCCGTCAGCAGCACCTCCAATTCACACTCTGTAAAATTTCTTTTTTTCCTGACTTTTGCCATTTTCCTAAAGACAGCACTATCTAGGCCTATTTATACTAATTAGCATATTCAAATCGGTGTATTTGAGGGAGGGGACAGGGTGGAGAGTTGTGCTTGTGCATGTGCGCTCAATTTCACGTTGATTGCGATGTACAAAGACAATGTGCGTGGGATTCTGCGTACGCACGTTTTGATACATCGGATTTTTTTTTGCGTACGGAACTTTCACTCTTTCAGTGTACGCCACATTCTAGTAGGAAATCCACGCAAGTCTTAGTACATGAGGCCCCAGGGTTTCCCGCAGCACTTTGCAGCTAAGGCGGCTGCCTTAGCAACACACGCCTGCCACCTTAACTATGTCGTCAAAAAAAACCCCAAAAAAGTAGGCCGGGTGATATGAGCAATGCGAGCGATATCCGCCGTGTTACTCTATCCTGTTTTCTCACTTTCATTCCAAACTGTGACCAATGCCAGTCTCCCTTCTCTGCAGAATGCATTAAAAAAATAATGAAAAACGTGCCATGAATCGGAAAATAATCAGTTTTTATAATCTTTAAATATGTGATATGCCTCCGAATCGCGTGATGCGTCCGAACAGCAGCATCTGGTGGTTGTCATCACGCCATCTATCATCGTTCGCCAAACATTCTACAACATTCTTTATCCGGGTAAAAAGAAAACATTTTTGGGTGAAGACGTTCATCTGGCATTTGGATAGCCTGTCCCATCGAGGTAAGATAATTATTCTAAATTATCTTAATTCTATAAATACTTGAACAGCCTGTAAACTGTTCGCTCAAAGTATCTGAAATTGTTATGATAGGCGTAATGTTTTCTTATCAAGGCTAGTTGCGTTTACACCTGGTTGTCTTATAGCTATACGTTTGATGATTGCACGTGATTTTCTCTTGCATTGTACACAGCCAAAAATTGCGGGCTTCTTCGTACGACAAAGCAGGCCTACCCTAAGTCAGTGACAGTCGTCAACAGCAACACAGTCAGAGACAGATAAACAATGATCAGTGTGATCAATGATCATCAATTGCAGAGAGAGAGAGAGACAGACAGACAGACATGTGTGCTGACCTATTGAACTCACCTTGAATTTGCTTTGATGATTATCTGGAATTGATTCTCTCTCTTCTCAACAAAGTCAGAGACAGTCATCAACAACGGCAACACAGTCAGAGACAGTCGTCGTCAACAACGGCAACACAGTCAGAGGCAGTCGTCGTCAACAACGGCAACACAGTCAGAGACAGTCGTCATCAACAACGGCAACACAGTCAGAGGCAGTCGTCGTCAACAACGGCAACACAGTCAGAGACAGTCGTCGTCAACAACGGCAACACAGTCAGAGACAGTCGTCGTCAACAACGGCAACACAGTCAGAGACAGTCATCGTCAACAACAACAACACAGTCAGAGACAGTCGTCGTCAACAACGGCAACACAGTCAGAGGCAGTCGTCGTCAACAACGGCAACACAGTCAGAGGCAGTCGTCGTCAACAACGGCAACACAGTCAGAGACAGTCGTCGTCAACAACGACAACACAGTCAGAGACAGTCGTCGTCAACAACGACAACAGTCAGAGACAGTCATCGTCAACAACAACAACACAGTCAGAGACAGTCGTCAACAACAACAACAACACAGTCAGAGGCAGTCGTCGTCAACAACAACAACACAGTCAGAGGCAGTCATCGTCAACAACAACAACACAGTCAGAGACAGTCGTCAACAACAACAACAACACAGTCAGAGGCAGTCGTCGTCAACAACAACAACACAGTCAGAGACAGTCGTCAACAACAACACAGTCAGAGACAGTCGTCAACAACAACAACACAGTCAGAGACAGTCGTCAACAACAACAACACAGTCAGAGGCAGTCGTCAACAACAACAACACAGTCAGAGGCAGTCGTCAACAACAACACAGTCAGTCGTCAACAACAACACAGTCAGACAGTCGTCAACAACAACACAGTCAGAGACAGTCATCGTCAACAGCAACAACACAGTCAGAGACAGTCGTCAACAGCAACAACACAGTCAGAGGCAGGTAAACAATGATCAGTGTGATCAATGATCATCAATTAGAGAGAGAGACAGAGAGAGAGAGAGAGAGAGACAGAGAGAGACAGAGAGAGAGAGAGAGACAGAGAGAGAGAGAGACAGAGAGAGAGACAGAGAGAGAGACAGAGAGAGAGAGAGACAGAGAGAGAGACAGAGAGAGAGAGAGACAGAGAGAGAGACAGAGAGAGAGAGAGAGAGAGAGAGAGAGAGACAGAGAGAGAGACAGAGAGACAGAGAGAGAGACAGAGAGAGAGACAGAGAGAGAGAGAGAGACAGAGAGACAGAGAGAGAGACAGAGAGAGACAGAGAGAGAGACAGAGAGAGAGAGAGACAGAGAGAGAGACAGAGAGAGACAGAGACAGAGAGAGAGACAGAGAGACAGAGAGAGAGAGACGTGTGTGCTGACCTATTGAACTCACCTTGAATTTGCTTTGATGATTATCTGGAATTGATTCTTTCTCTGGACAGCTTAAACAGCTACCCATGGCTTCTTCAGAGCACCATCTGATGTCTGTAACACAAACACACATCATACAACAACAACAATAATAAATATATATAAATATATATAAATACTGTGTATGACAGAGGGTCCTCACCTAGATCCTGCCTCCAGTAGCCCTGGTCCCATCCTCAGAGCCTGAGGGACTCTCATTCTTTAGTTAATCTGTGAACATGAACAGCAGCTCTGTAACAACAGAGGTCACATGATCACTGTCCACTCCTTGGGTTCATTCACAAACACAAATATATATTAAATAACTAAATATAAGTAAATATAATAGGGTTGTTACTGTGTTATTTAAGCATGTTGAACCTTTCACGCTGTAGTGTGTTATATTTATTGTATTCTGTTATGAATTGGCGCTATACAAATAAAATTTAATTG